>NC_137075.1:28037853-28637853 GCF_951640355.1 Cnephaeus nilssonii | reverse complement strand
ATTGTCGGCCATGTGGGCAAATGCAGGGAAGCAGGAGTGAAAGAGCCCCACAAGCCCAGAGTCAAATGCAATGAACCAAGAGAGTAGCCTTCTTTTTCCAGGTTGCTAAGTATCCCAGATCTTCTCAGGCTTGCAGTGGCCATGCCCATTTTGGTCAACCACCTCTGTCCCAGGTGTGATTACCAGGAAAGTACCTTCCCTGTGATCCCGCTTGCTGGGCATGTGTTTATTTTCCCTTTGCCCAGTCCCTTCCCCCGATGTTTTTCAGGGAACATGCTTATAATGTCTGGTCTTCTCTTTGCTCCTTTCCTATTATTAATAATTAGCTAATTATAACAGTATAAATAGGGGTCAGTGTATGGAAAATTACTAAGAAGAGACATCAAGGGTAGAAGGGGCTTCTAGCTAAAGTGACTTAATAGGATTCCTGCTGAAAACAAGACAGGGTAATTAGACATCAAGGGTGGGATTTTTGCTAAACTGATTTAATAGGAATCTTGCTAATACTAGATTAGGCCAGGATACCAAAGTCCAAGGTTAAGGCCTAGTTGAGAAGAAGGCTCAGAGAAGCCTAACTAAAACTTTGTCAAGAAGAGTCTTTGTCAGAAACTTTACTGATACAGTGAGTACCTTTCCCCCAAATATCTTATACTATGTACCTGAAAAGCATGAGTGCATTTTAGCCACATTTTTTGAAAGAGCGTGAAAAATGACATAAATGTTAAAGAATTTGTGAATATGCACTAATGTTTGAGAATCCCAGGTCTTCTACAAATAATTGGCTAAACATAAAAATATTTTAGCATCCATGGAAATATCCACTTGCCCACAATGAGTAGCATTTTATTACCTCTGAAGGTAAATGTAGGATAGCTTTATTCCTATTCTAAGTAGAGTGTACTTTAAATATATGAACCGAGTTTTCAACTTACTGTGTAGAATGGTAAACTGTATTCACTTTCTTATTATGCCTGATAACAAATAACATTCTATATCATTAAATATGTATTTAAGTGGCAGCAGCTGGCTTGCTGCTGTATAAGTACAATCTCAGCTACATCCATTATTTTGAAATTCCTAGAATTGGAACAGAAAATAAGAGCAGATAAAACTTTATTAGCAAGTACACAAAAATGTACTCACTTAACAATAGGCATATAATTCTAAGGAATGATTTAATAGTATATACAAAGGCCAACGCTATAAGTGCTGAAGCGGTAAATACTCATCTCTGCATTACTCTCTGTAAGGAGGAACCATTTCCACTATCAAGATGAAGGGATAATAATAGTGTCAAGGGATCCTATGTAAATGAATCCTGTGGGCTTTGTAAGAGCAGATAATAGAAATGACATTCCCACCTAGTAAATGACTTTCTAAAAGGCCAGTAGTAGCACTAATTCAATTATTGCAAATCTGTGAGTTTCTTTCCTCTCTCCTAGATACTATGTCTTTTTTTGTTTCCTTAATGATAGGAAAGTGTGAAGTAGTAATGGAGAAAGACTTATGATTGGATGATATAAGGAAGTGAGGAATAGAATATGTTTTAGTATTCTGTAAATGTGCCACTCTCCTTTGAAGTGATGGAGGTTGTTTCTAAGACAACAAATGACCAAGAGGCTTCCTATGCATGTATTATATTATGTTTTATGAGAATGTACATATTGCTGAATTTTCTCAGCCTGGTACTCTCCTGTACAGTATTTCAGATCCCAAATATTTGCTGAAAAATAGCAGGTCTCTGTAAGTGATATGAGATGAAGTCACCATCCACAAGACAATGTATAAAGCAAATTACTATAAAAAACTCCATTAAAAAAACAAAAACCTTTACACTAAAAAAGTGAGTACATTTAATATATTAACATACATCATGATCTGCAAATAAATATAACTTGCAAAGTTTCATAAGTTTTATTTTTTTATTATTTTTATTTTTATTAAAGCTGTGAACAGTGAAACAAGGAAGGGCTTAGGACAGAAGAAGCAACAGGAGCCCTAGCTGGTTTGGCTCAGTAGATGGAGCATCGGCCTGTGGACTGAAGAGTCCCAGGTTCAATTCCAGTCAAGGACACATGCCCGGGTTGGGAGCTTAATCTCCAGTAGGGGGTGTGCAGGAGGCAGCTGATCAATGATTCTCTCTCATCATTGATGTTTCTATCTCTCTCTCTCTCCTCTCCCTTCCTCTCTGAAATCAACAAAAATATATTTAAGAAGAAGAAGAAGCAACAGGAGAGCCTAGGCAGGGCTGCTGTCATCTCACTGGAGAGTTGGAGAAACGGGGCCTTGGGGACAGGTTCAGGGGGTTAGCCCAGAAGAGCTGCCCATCGCTCCCCTGGTTGCAAGTCTCCTGGAGTCACTTAGAGTTTAGGAGGTACATGCCTGTGGGGAAGAAAAGGGGGAAGGGAAAGGCTCAGGTATGCTACTGGGAGGGGGAGAGAACCCATAGGCTTTATTTTTAACCAGACTTTCTCATGTCTTAAATGTTATAGATTGCCTTATTGCAACCAACTGTTGGTTCCCTTGCCTGTAAGAAGGTGACTTGTTCCTACCAGGCGCTGTGTAACTAGCAGAACCTATATTCTTGCTCTATTGACTTTTGGCTTGGCTGTATGATTTGTTTCGTGCAATGGAATGTGGTCAGATGTGATATAGACATAGTTGGAGGAAAAACTTTTAATACACATATCATGGATTGCCCATGCCAATTTTCCTCTGCTATGAGGCCATGATTGAGGTTGTTCTTTTAGCCTGGATTCCATGTAGAGGAATCTGGAACAGAACTTCAGGCAATCCTCAAATGCATGTACTATGAGAGAAAATAAACTCCTTTACTGTAGATTGCTGATTATTGGGTTATTTGTTACCATGACATAATTTAGCCAAATCTGTTGGCTGCATATACTTTGGGAAATTTCATCCTAAATGAGTGTTTTTATACCACATAGAAATAAAATTTACAAATTTAATTTTTAAAGAATAGCATCACTATTCAAGTCCAGTAGGTCCTCAGGTTAAGTTGGAGATTCGTTCCTATAGCACGACTTAATGCGATTTTCACCATAAGTCAGACGGAACCCACCTACATAAGCACCTACATCACTCACATGGAGCACATACACAGCAGTAATGAAGTGAAAGAGTGAAAAAAATTTTTAAAAAGTATAACAATTCCTGACCTTTATTTGTGGTAAATAAATAATAAAAAACATAAAACACATATGTACATATGTCGAAATGATGGAACTTTTTATTTTTATATAAATAAATGGGAGATGGCGATGTAACCACAAAACGACGTCCGTCGAGTCCAACGTAACCCGAGGAGGACTGTCTGTATATATTTATCTCATAAATTCATCTGGATGTATTAGGCTTCTGTTATCATACAAGGTCAAGAAGACACAATCTGGCTTCAGGTAGATTCAAGGCAAATAGAAAATGTCAGTTTTGAACAATGGGAATACATTGTACAGATGCAGACTTTTATAAACAATTTTCTTTGTATTTAAAAACACATCAAAAAATCTATTCATAATAAAGATTCTGTATCAGTAGTGAATATGTCATTATTTTACATGATTATATAGCAATAAAAATTAGAAAAAAATAAAAGTTCTAAACTAAATCCTACATAATAAAAGTCTAATATGCAAATTGTCCCCGGGACTGGGAGTTCCAGCAGGAGTTTGACCAGGAGGGTGGGACCAGCGGTGGTTGCAGCAGGCAGACAGGGGAAGAGAGGTGCCCTGGCCTGGCAGCCGGCAGTCGCTAGGGACCCTACCCAGGCATGAATTTCGTGCACTGGGCCTCTAGTATTAATAATAAATATACCTATTATATACATGGGTACCTACAACTTGATTCTAAAAAATGTTACTAAATTGCTAGTCGGATGGTAATCTTCATGGAATTGAGGAGAGTTAGGGCCTTGCTCTAGATTAGACTTTGGCTTAAGGGAATTTTGTGGCTCATCTTCTATTCAGACCATTAAAACTTTCTCCATGTAAGCAATAAGGCTGTTTTGTATTTTTATCATTTATGTATTATTAGCTATGTGTTACCATTTATGCTTTTATTTCTTTCAAGAAGTTTTCTTTTGCATTCACAACTTGGCTAATTGATGCAAGAGGCCTAATTTTAGTCTAACTTGGCTTTTGACATCCCTTCCTCACTAAACTTACTCATTTCTAGCTTTTGATTTAAAGGGAGAGACTTGTGACTCTTCCCCTTACTTGGACACTTAGAGGCTAATTATAGGGTTATTAACTGCCCTAATTTCAATATTGTTGTGTCATAGAGAATAGCGAGAATTTAGGAGAGGAAGGGAGATAGGGGAATACCTGTTTGGTGGAGTAGTCAGTACCCACACAACATTCATCAACTAAGTTCGCTGTTTTAAATTGGCATGATTCATGGCACCACAAACAATTACAATAGTAACATCAAAGATCACAGATCACAGATCACCATAACAAATACAATAATAATACAAAGGTAAGAAATAATGTGAAAATTACCAAAATGTGACACAGACTTGAAGTGAGCAAATGCTGTTGGAAAATGGTACCAATTGACTTATTCCACACGTCATTGTCACGAACCTTCAACATGTAAAAAATGCAGTACCCGTGAAGTACAATAAAGCAAAACTCAATAAAATGAGGTATTTCTATACTGTAAAACTCCCCATAGGCCTTGTTCTGAGGTTGCCTATGTTATTTTCCTATCAATATCATACAAATTACACAAACTTGTTGGCTTACACAACACCCATTTATTATATCGCAGTTCTGTAATTTGGGAATCAGACATGGGTCTCACCAGGTTGAAAGGTTACTGCAGAGCTGCATCTAAAATAAAGACTCTGAGGAAAAACAACTCTTCTAGGTTGTTAGTCAAATTCAATCCTTTGCAGTTACAGGACTGTTGTCCATATTTCCTTTCTAGCTGTCAGCCAGAGACCTCCCTTAGTACAAGAAGCTTCTTTCTGGTCATTGCACCTGGGTCCCTACATCTAAGAATCAACAATGGCAATTAGAATCTTTCTCATAGATGGAATCTTCTTGTTTTTTTCTTTCTGCTACAAAGGTTTCCAAAGACTCTTTATGAACTTGGAGACCAAGGAAGTAATGTAGCATGAATTCAATATGAAAAATAATGGAAAATTCTAGTGTTCATGAAGAGAAGTCCACTCTTATCTGGCTATGTAGAGATGGACACAAGTGTTACTGCAATGGATATTGTAAAACAGTCTATACATATCCTGAATTTGGTCTCAATGTGTTATTAGTAGATAAAGGCAGAAAGATTAGTAAGTATACATATGAACAGAATAATTAGCAATCTTGATTAAACCACACACAGACTCTGCATCTGAAAAAAATAAAATGCACAAGATTGCATAAACAGAGAAGTGTTGAACTGCAGAAATTCTTCAAAGAAAAGTAGACATTCTTATCTGTTCATGTAATTCTATTTTGAGGCTATATCCCTGCTTTGATAATATATTCAGGAAAATACCACAACACCAATTCATATTTAATTTTTTTAAAAAATATGAATATATCTGTTGCTTTTTTTGGTTTACTTACATTAGCATTTTCATCACACATCAGGGAAATGTAAAATGTAGTATTGCATCCCATAATTCTCTACCATCTAAAACACATCTACTACATTCCTTTATTTTAAATTAAAACTTGAACAAGATAACTAATCAAAGGAAGGTAAGCAAAGGAAAGAAATATTTTCTATCAGAATGGTCAGGAGAGAGGTGTGACAAGAGCTTTAATGAGTAGCAAAATGACTTTTAAAAATATATATACTTTATTGATTTTAGAGAGGATAGGAGAGAGAGAGAGAGAAACAGAGAGAGAGAGAAACATCAATGAAGAGAGAGAATCATTGATTGGCTGGTGCAACTATAAATGTCAAGGGAACTAGAAAGATCATACACAATCAGATCCTACATACAAAGATTATAAACAAAAACAGGAATTTGTCATCAGTCATTATTTTAAAACTAGGGGCCCAGTGCACAAAATTCTTGCACTGGGTGTGGGGTTCCTCAGCCTAGCCTGCCCCCTCTCACAATCTGGACCCCTCTGGGATCCCCCCAGGGATCAGGCCTAAACAGGCACTCAGACATCCTTCTCACAGTCCGGGGCTCTCACAGTCCAGGACCCCTTGCTCCTTATCGCCCGCCTGCCATGGAGGCGGCAGAGGCTCACGCCACTGCTGCTGTGCTCGATAACTGTGATCCTGGCTTCTGGCTGAGCTGGAGAGGTGTGGTGGAGCGGGGAGGAGAAGATGGGGGGAGAGCTGCTCAACTAGAAGCCAGGCTCCCTGCTCCTTAGTGCTGGCCCCGCCCCCCGCCCACTGGTGTGGGGGCTGATCAGGGCGAGGCTGGCTGGGGGAGGGGCCATGGGAGGTTGAGGCGCCGTGGTCCTGCCCCATCCCACTTCTGCAGAGGTGCACCATCAAGACCGGTAACATGCTGCTGCCTCTCCCGCTGCCTCTGCGGAAGGGGTGGCGCTGGGACCACCATGGCTGGCCTGGCAGTACAGGCTCACTGGCCCTGCCCCCCACCTACTCGTCATTCCAGAAGGTCATTCTGCTGTCTGGTCTAATTGGCATATTAGCTCTTTATTATATAGGACTAGAAGCCCGATGCACTAAGATTCATGCTAGAATGGACTTTCTTTTCCCTGGCTGCTGGCACCGCCTTTCCACTCCAGCCCAGCCTCTTTCCGCTCAGGCGCCAGAGACGCCTCTTTCTGCTCCAGGAGCTGCCTCTTTCCACTCCAGCCCTGCCTTCCCACTCTGCCCAGAGGCCCTGAGAGACCAGGGGTGGGGCAGAATGCCTGCGTCATCGCCATGGTGATGACACAAGCATCCCGCCCTGTCACTCGGCCCCTGTGTATGCAAATTAACCGCCATAATTTTTGGGTTAATTTGCATATCAGTCCTGATTGGCTGGTGGCATAGCAGAGGTACAGTCAATTTACATGTTTGTCTATTATTAGGTAAGACTAGAGGCCTGTTGCAGGAAGATTCCTCGGGCCTATTCCTGCAAGAATAGGGCTTCCTGTGGTCGTCTCTGCTGCCCCACCTGCTTTCCTCCCTTCTCTGCCGCCCCGCTTGCTTCTCCGCAGCTTTGCTCCCTTCTGCAGCGCTTGGCTTCCTTCTACACTGTCTTTAGTCTTCGTTCTGTACCTGGGTATGCAAATTAACCACCATCTTGGTTGGGTTAATTTGCATACTTGTTCCTGATTGGCTGGTGGGCGAGGCTTGTGGGTGTAGCAGAGGTATGGTCAATTTGCATGTTTCTCTTTTATTAGATAGGATAAGGTGTTTGTGCAATGTACTCTGCAGACAATAGCTGTACTGTTATTACACCTCATTCCTGTTTTAATATTTTAAAGGACCTATTGACAGAGAAGCATTACCAAAAATAAGGATTTTCAAGGTGGTTTTATATAAACAATGCTTTTAAAAAACAGAAATCAGTAAGAGAAGACAAAAGGAAGAAAGATTTCAAGGACATTGTAAAGAAAACTCTGATTAAGAGAAGATTAGTGCCAAACTAATTATAAGATTTAAGCTTTCACATGTCAATCTTTTGTTCATTTTGTTTTTTTCTTGTCATTTATTAGATAAATTTAATATACAGGGAAAATAATCTTCAGTTTGCCACCACACCAAATTTTCTTAAGTTTCAAATTAGTGCTATATGAATCCAAGGTGATTTATTATATGTTAAATGAGAAAATTTTTCTTGGGAGCAATCTATTCATCTGTTGAAAAGGATTATCTATGCTTTTAAGAGATCAGTGTACTGTGTGATGAGATTAAGTATACCTTAAATACATTACTATTTGTCACAAAATTTATTTTTCCATCCATAATCTCAGATTAATTCTCTCATTCTTTTGTCTCTTCTTTTCTTCTTCTTCTTATTTTTTTTTACTTTCTTTTCTCTTTATTTGGTGAAAATGTAGAAGACTTACATAAGCCAGAAATCATATTGTAAAAAAAAAAAAAAAAAATGAGGGAGCACTTACACTATCAAAAATTAAGACATAATATAAAATTACAATAATTAAAATAGGGTGCTATTGACAGAATGATACACAAAAGGCAAAAGGAACAAAAAGTATGAAAACAGAATCACACATGCACAATCACTTGACATGATAAAATTCTACTGTAGGTCACTGTGGAAATGATTATTTTTTAATACATTATGCTGAGTAAACAATATATCTGTATAGAAATATAAACCTTGACACTTACTTATCACTATGCTCAAAAATTAACTTGAAGAAATTAAACTTTTAGAATGAAAATAGTACAATATCTTCAGGAACTTGGGATAAATATTTATTTGATAAATAGAAAGGATATTACCTCTAAAAGAGGGTCAATGGGGAAGAAAGGGGAACATCTATAATACTTTCAACAATAAATATAAATTAATACAAAAGAATGATGGCACAGCAAATGATGACGATTGTGGCCATTTCACTAGACTTTAGTGATGGCAGTATCACATGTAGAAAGACTAAATAAAAATTGAGATGACAAAAAAATAAAGAAAGAAAAGGAAAGATTGAATAACTGGTCATTAAAATGTAAAATTTCCACTCAACAAAATAAATTATTCAGAAAATAAAAACAACATTAAACCAATTACTAGAATAAGATATTTGCTAAATATAAATCTTCTATGGATAGAAGAAAAACCAGCTCTGATCAATAATAAAGTAAAACAGAGACAAAAAAAGGAAAAATTGTAAAGAGTAACTTCACAATATAGTATATCCAAATGATCAAGAAAAAATATTAAAAGGTTCTGAACCTCATTAGTATAAATAGGAGTTCAAATTAAACCCATAAGAAGATGCCTCTATAACAGCCCCTACTCTAATATAAAAAATAAAAAAGACTAGATATACTAATTGTTGGTAAGATTATAGAACAACTGAAAATCTCATAAATAATTGCCACAAGCGAATTCCTGCATTCACTTTGGAGAACTCTTCAATCATTTCTAAAGCTAATATATAGGAATTATACTTTTACATACACACTGAGAGGAAATGAATGCATATTTCCATGAAGGATACATTACAAAAAAGTTCATAGCAGTTTTATACATGATAGCCCAAAAGTAGAAACAACCAATCTAGCACAGTAGTAATGAATATACTAGTGACACAATATGAATAAGGTTTTTAAAAATCTTATTTTGAACAAAAAGTGCTAGACACATTATGGTATATTTTCATTTATATGAAGTTCAAGAAAAGACAAAACTAATCTTTGATTATAGAAGTTAGATAGGTTCTTGACAAGGGCCACAAGAGAACCTTCTGGAGGTGACGGCAGTGCTCCAGGTTTCAGTCCTGTGGTGTATGCCTGTGTAAAACACATGTAGCTATGCATTGAATCTACGTCTTACTGTATGAAAATTTTATATCATTTTACAAAAATGCCTTAAAACATAAAAATTAAGAACACCTTCATGACAGCAAATTTCCAAATTAAGTTGAATCATCATTTAGAAAAACACAAAACTTTTAAACAGACACATAAAGAAGTAAAAGATTTTATTAGTTTTGTAACTACTGAGTAATTGAAATATTAATTGAAAATCTCCCCCAATGAAACTTTTGGGGTTATATATCTTCACCAGTGGATTTTACCACAATAATGAAGAAGTAATTAATAGAAACAAAGGGGACATTATCTAAATCATTTTATGAGACCCACATTATCTTTATATCAAAACCTTAAAAATAAATCACAACATGGGATATTACATGCCAATCACACATTTTAAGCAGGATCCCTTAGGATTATATACAACTAGAGGCCCAGTGCATGAAATTCGTGCACGGTGGGTGTGTCCCTCAGCCCAGCCTGCACCCTCTCCAATATGGGACCCCTAGAAGGATGTCCGACTGCCTGTTTAGGCCCGATCCAGGTAGGATTGGGCCTAAACGGGCAGTTGGACATCCCTCTCACAACCCAGGCCTGCTGGCTCCCACCTGCTCGCCTCCCTGCCATTCTGATTGCCCCTAACCACTTCTGCCTGCCAGCCTGATCACCCCCTAACCACTCCCCTGCCAGCCTGATTGATGCCTAACGGCTCCCCTGCCATCCTGTTTGCCCCTAACTGCCCTCCCCTGCAGGCCTGGTCACCCCTAACTGCCCTCCCATGCCGGCCTGGTCCCCCCTAACTGCCCTCCCCTGCAGTCATGGTCCCCCCCAACTCCTCTCCCCTGCAGACCTGGGACCCCCTAACTGCCCTTCCCTGCAGGCCTGGTCGCTCCCAACTTCCCTCCCTTGCAGGCCTGGTCCCTCCCAACTGCCCTCCCCTGCTGCCCATTTTTTGGTGGCCATCTTGTGTCTACATGTGGTCAGTCATCTTTGACCTTATGGGGCAACCATCTTGTGTGTTGGAGTGATGGTCAATTTGCATATTATTATTTTATTAGATAGGAGGATTAGATAAGATAGAGGCCTGGTGCACGGGTCGGGGCCAGCTGGTTTGCCCTGAAAGGTGTCCCAGATCAGGGTGTGGGTTCCCTTGGTGTGTGGGGCAGCCTGAGTGAGGAGCCTGTGGTGGTTTGTAGGCTGGCCATGCCCCCTGGTGACCCAAGCAGAGGCCTTGGGATCTGGGATTTATTTATCTTCTATAATTGAAACTTTGTAGCCTTGAGCAGAGCGAAGCCTCCTGCTCGCTCTGTGGCTGTAGCCATTTTTGTTGGGATTTATTTATCTTCTATAATTGAAACTTTGTAGCCTTCAGCAGAGGCCAAGGCAGGCCAAGGCTGCGGAAACTTGGCTTCCTCCATCACCGGGGGCAACTCAAGCCTCCTGCTCTCTCTAGCTCTGTGGCTGCCGCCATTTTTGTTGGGATTTATTTTTCTTCTATAATTGAAACTTTGTAGCCTTAAGCAGAGGCCAAGGCAGGCCAGGGCAGGGTGGAAAGCTTGGCTTCCTCCATTGCTGGGGAAACCCAAGCCTCTTGCTCTCTCTGTGGTGGCAGCCATTTTGGTTGGGTTAATTTGCATACTTGCTCCTGATTGGCTGGTGGGCATGGCTTGTGGGTGTAGCAGAGGTACAGACAATTTGCATATTACTCTTTTATTAGATAGGATAAGGCAAAAAATAAAAACAAAGACATTTCCACCATGGCATGTAATATGAAATATGGATACTTAGAAAATAATCAATTTAAATATGACTTATAAGTTGAATGTTGATTTATTCATGTTACTAAAAGAGAAAGATAAAAGGAGGAAGAGAGAGAGAGAGGCAGAAACAGAAAGAGACTTTGGGTTTTATTACTCAGTGGTTCAACCATGAAAATATTATCCAGTTCATGTCTTTATTTTTTTATATATATTTTTATTGATTTCGGAGAGGAAGGAAGAGGGAGAGAGAGAAACATCAATGATGAAAGAGAATCATTGATTGGCTGCCTCCTGCATGCCCCCTACTGAGGATTGAGCCCACAACCCAGACATGTGTCCTTGGCTGTATTTGAGCCCAAGACCTTTCAGTACACAGGCCAACACTTTATCCATTGAGCCAAACTGGCTAGGGTAATGTCTTCATTTTTATTAATCAAAAAATATTAAATTTATTGGGGTGACATTGTTTAATAAGATTATGTAAGTTTCAAGTGTACATTTCTATGATATCTGATCTGTATATTGCATTGTGTGCACACCAACCAAAGACAAATCATCTTTACCAGTTGTCTGCATAACTGACAATGAGTGGAAACTGTTGTTCTCTTATGTGACAACTGAGCTATTTTAATTGACGGGCGGGGGGGGGGGGGGTCAAATGCAAATTGGAATTCTAAAAAGAGAAAGTGGGAAATTAAACATAGGAATAGTGAATTCAAATAACTATCCTATAATGGATGCCATAAAAGAGAGGAGAGAATAATGTATATTGTTATTTATTTTCTAGGCCTTGAGGTAATAGCAGTATAGAGAACATACAAGTTTCTAACTTTTTGAAGCTTACTTTGTTGTCAGGGAGACAGAATATAATCAATATATATATAAAACCCTAATATGCAAATAGACCTAACGGCAGAACAACCGAACAACCTGTTGCTATGATGTGCGCTGATCACCAGTGGACGCGTGTGGAACATGGCAGGCGTTGGCAGCAGGCAGCAGAGTGCGGAACATGGCGGGCATCTGCTGCAGCGGGATGGTGGAGCAGGTGAGCAGGGGCACCAGAGCAAGGCGGGACCCCAGTCACTGTCATCGGGGTGAGCCTCTGGTGGTTACTGAAAATTCTTTGCTCCTGCACGCCATGATCCTGCAGGACACAGGCACCTGCTGCCAGCACTGGCCCTGCTCGCACCCACTGCTGGAGCTGGAGCCACCGGTCCCACCCACTGCCAGCACCTGGCACCAGACCCAATCATCCCTCAGGGCTTCTCTACCTCCCCCTGCTCCTGAGGGACAATTGGGGCCAGCAGCCACGGCTCGCACCCGCTGCTGTTGCTGGCCCCAATCACTCCATGCCTTCAGCACATTGGAGCGGTAGCGGCAGAAGTGGGGCTACTGGCAGACAGGGGACCCGGGAACACGCGGGAGGGGCTGGGCAGGGGCATGGAGGATAGGCCGAGACCCGCCCCTGTGCCCACCGCAGCCTTGTGGCCCACAGTTCCTTTCAAGGTGCACAAATTCGTGCACTGTGCCCCTAGTTTGTTATAATGTCACTAAGAGAAATAAAATCAGATAAGGAGATAGAGATGTGGGGAGTAAAAGATTCAAAATAGAGATGAGGGACAGAGATGATTTACAGGTGAAGCATAGATGTCAGTGATGGGTAAAATGTGAAGAAAAATACCTAAACTGTGTGAGTATACAATTCAAGTGACTATGCAAAGGGTATTCTAAGGAGAAATAACAGTGCATAAAAAGGCTTTAAGGCATGGCAGAAACTCCAGTGTAAATGGATTGGAATGAGCAGGACAGAGAGCCTTCGAAAATTAAATGAAAGACTTTGGCATAGGTCTGATCATATAGGGTTCTTTGGATATGTTACAGACTTCAAATGTTATTCCAAGAGAGTTGAAAGCAACTCATGATCTTTTTTTGTTTTTATGTATCTCACTTCCTAGGTGATAGAAAATAAATTATAGGAAGGCAGAGAAAATGAGAGTGAAAGCAGAGAGGCTAAGTTAGATGCTATTTTCGCAGTCTCGGGGAAAGATAATTGTGGCTTAGAAAAATAAGAGTCCAGCTGGGGTGGCTCAGCAGTTGAGCGTTGACCCATGAGCCAGGAGGTCACTGGTTGGATTTCTGGTCAGGGCACATGCCCAGGTTGTGGGCTCCATCCAGTCTGGGGCGTGCAGGAGGCAGATGATGGATGATGTTTCTCTCTTTGATGTCTTCATTTATCTCTTCCTCTCCCTTCCCCTTTCTCTAAAAATAAATAAAAGAGAAAAAAGAAAAAATCAGAAATGGAAGTAATTTGATAGAATTAAAGGTATAGTTTGATAGTATTTGCTGAAAGATTTGTTGAAAAAGGACATAAATAGAATAGCTTTTTGCCATAAGCATCTTAGACAAAGGCAATGACAATACCTTTGATGGGAAAGCCTGGGGCAGGAACAGTTTTGAGGAGGCAAAGGAGGAAGTGTGTGTGTGTTACATGCCTCTGAGTTGAACCCACTTCCTAGTGACCCTATGAATGAATGATGGCCAGAATGTTCTGTCCTCAGCAGCCCTTCTCAGCTCCTGTAGACTCATGCCTCCTGTGGAGTCAATTCATCTCATATTTTGTCTTTCTTTCTTTTCTTTTTTTTTTCTTTTCTTGCTGGTTCAATTTTTCCCAGCAGGATTATCTTTTTTCAAATAATCCTGCCTTTCCATGATGTGCTTGAAGAACAACTTCAGCTTTGTCATTTTCCCCTCAATGGATGTTTTCAGGCTTAATTTAGTCTAGGACACACTAGTTCTTCTTTCTGGTGGTCTTGGGTATCTAGAGGTCTCCTCCAACACCATATTTCAAAAAAATCATTCTCCCCCTATCAGCCTTTTCTGTCCAACTTTCACATCTGTACATAGTACTTGGGAATATGAGGGTGTGGATGATCTTCTCCTTGTTCTCTAATGACACATCTTTGTTCTTGGTAATCCGTTCCTATTCTCCATTACTACCCTTCTGGGTTTCAGCCTTCTCTTGATTTCTTAGCTGCAGCCTGCATTTGAACTGATAACTGAAACAGGGTAAGCAAAACATGTAACAATTTTGATGTCTTCATTGTCCATGTTAAAGTTGTATATTTCTTCTATAGTCATAATTATTTTCTTCTAGATGTTCAAATGCAGACTTGCCTTGGCATTTTCTTTTTTCACTTTTATCAGATGTTTCAAATCATTGCTACTTTCTGCCAATAAAATGGTGCTATGTGCATATCTTAGGTTATTGCTATTTCTTTCACTAATTTTCATTCCTCCTTCCTCTGAGTCTAGCCCAGTTTTTTATATAATATGTTCTGCGTATAGATTAAGCAAATGAAGAGATACTTTTTCCTATAGGAAATCATTATGTCTCTCCATATCTGACCTGACAGAGGCTTCCTGTCTACATGTTAAATGTGAGATGTTATTAAGCATAAGAGGGAAAATGCCAAGCAGAAGGTTAGTTATGCTAAGTCTGGAACTCTCAGATGAGATCAAGCTGGAGATAATCAATTTATTTGACCCAGTGGACAGTATGAGATCACCAAGGAGTGGGAGTAGATAGAGATGAGAAAATCTCATGATAGATCCCTGGATCTCATGATAGATATATCATTGAAAGACAAAAAACAATAGCACAGGCTCTGAGAAACTTACTAGAGAAGTAGCAATAAAACCAAGACAACATGGCACCTTGTGAGCTAAGTAAAAAAAAAAAAAAAGTGTTTATTTTTCTCGTGGATATCTCCTATTTCTTGTTTGTTTCTATCTAGCCAACAGGCCATGAGCTCCTTACGGGAGCTTTGGTTCCTAGAACTTGGCATCAGTGATTTGCACACAGTAGATACTCAATTAATGTTGAAGTAATGTAAATGCAGATGTGAAATTATAAACAATTCTAGAAGATGTAGCCTTAATTTCAACTGAAGAACTGAAAATAGTATGCAAGGTGTTTTAAGAGCTTAATGGCCTAGGAGACATGGAGGAGCTGAATGAAGATGTTGCAACTCTGGCAGAAGAGGGAGGCTGAAATTGTAACAGCTACTTTCAAACACCTCACAGCTTTGCTTTTGGCTAACCTGGGGCTGAAACTGCTAGATTTAGAAAAAAATAAAAAGCAAGTATTGAAATTTTGGAATATAAATTACTAGAAGCCTAGGTAGTTATACATCATTGTAGCTTTTCTACATATAATGTATCTGCCATGTTGGTTACCTGCCAATTTCTTAAAGAGATAATAAAGCCATCATTTTCTACTTTGACATGTTCAGAATGTATTATAGATTCATGAAGGTTACTAGGTGATTCTTTCCAATAGTAAATATATGCATAGTAGATAACCTTGGATTTTATAAGTAAGGTGTGTTGTTGTTTTTTTTCAGGTAAAAATATGATTAAACTAAATTTAGCCTAAAGCAAAAATTTCACCTATGATTTATTGATATTTTTGGTTGGTTCAATCACTGCAGGGGAATTATATTAGAAAAGCAGCTTATGTCTTCCTAGTGAAATTTAATTTTGTATCCAGTAAGTGGCCAGCAGCACTTCCATTTCACTTTGCAATGTACCTAAGAGCTGGGGGCCTATAAACTCTTGAATATAAATGTTTCTTTTATCTTGGGGCAATATTGAGGAACATAAAGGCTTCAACATTCTACATATAATAAAATATGAGGTCCTACTTTAATTAGTGGTCTGATAACATTTAAAATGTTTTTATGTCAAGGAATAACTGTATATAACAACAGAAATAATAAAAATTTCTCTTTTGAAAGGTCTATAGAAGGGTTAAAATAAAAAAACAATGTAATTCATTGTTCACTGTTCTTACATAATAAAATTGAATGAATAATTGTCAGTGAATTATAAAATTTGTATAAAAATTTTCTGGACTTAGTACTAGATACTTATTATCTTAAAGTGTAGGTATGCATGTACAAAGTGAAATAAATAGTAAATATTTACCTCATTTTGATAGTATTGGTAGCTATATGCAAACATTTAGGAGCATAAGGAGTATGCAAGGAAAGAATATAGGTTTGAGAATAGAACAGATCAGCATATAATTGTTGTATCACCAGAAACTCAGATTATTTTCTGTTTCCGCATCTGTTTTAAACGGGTAGAAAATGACACATATCTGTCAGTGAAATTAACACAGAAAGTATGTGTTTTGTAAGGCATCAGATTACATTTGGGATTGCAAAGCATTACAATTGTTTTGAATTTAAAATGACTTTATAGCTTTTCTTATAGAACATTTTTCCAAAGGAACTATGTAGATAAAGTCTTGGTCTATAGAAGTTCACAAACTCTTTTCATGGGTCTTAAAGTCAGTAAATAAAGGTCAGTGTGTGTTATTAAAGAATAATCTTGAATTTAACTGAGTTTTTTAATCTTGTATTTAGTTACTAAATCAAGTCTATGAGAGAGCATAGTTTAAACACTGGTTGTATATAGATTTGACAGATAATAGAACAACCAGTTACATTTGAATTTCAGATATATAACACATGCTTTTCAGTGTAAATGTGTCACACAAAATATCTAGGGCATATTTAAATAAAAAACTATTCCATGTTTATCTGAAATTCTAATTTAAGTGGGTTTCCTGTATGTATATTTGCTAAATCTGGCAGTCTAACTGTGAAATTCTCATATTTTAGAAGCATTAAATGCAAGGTAGTGCTGCAGAATATCTATAATATTGTAGATACTGGACAAGTCTGATTGTCAATTCCCCTTTTTCCTCCTATTAGTGGAGTGATTTAAATTATCTGGGTAAGGTTTGCCTCATTTTACCCAAAGGAGTATAGTAATTCAAAAATTATTTGTAGATACGTATGTCTTAATTGAGTTTGGAGATCTAAAATTCTGTAAAATGTAATTGAAATATTCATTTCAAATATGAGATGTGATTCACTGCCATACAAGTATCTTATTTTAAAGTTACCATAAGGTTAATCATAATATTACATTATAACAATTCTCCAAGTAGCAATTTATCATTTTGGAGGTTTTTTCAACAAGAGTTCTGAACCATGAGCATTTACCTGTGAAAAAATTAAAAAATGTTCTAAAGAGTAATATCCTACTAGAAAAATCAATAGTGTGATTGCCAAAGCCTTTAAATATAATTTTACATTATATAAATCAATATACAAAGTATATGAACTTTGATAATTTTTACCAGTGTTGAAGAAATTCAAGAAGACCTAAAAATGGAAAGATATTCATTATTTTTTCATAGATTGGAAGACTTAACATTAAGATGGCAACATTCCCCAAATTGGTCTACAGAATCAATACAATCTCTATCTAAATCCCAGCTGAACTTTTTTCAGAAATTTTCTAGCCGATTCAAAAATTCCTATAAAAATTCAAGGAATATAGAATAGTAAATAATATTGAACAAAAAGAACAAAGTTAAGGACTCACCCTTTGTGATTTCAAACTTTCTACAAAACTACCGTAATCAAGGCAGTGAGGTACTCACCTAAGGACAGGCATCTAGAGCATTTAGGGGAGGTAGGAGGGGTAATGGGGGAATAAAGATACATATGTAATATCATAATCAATAAAGACATTTTTAAAAATGAAAAAAAAAGAATGGATTTTCAGAATATTTATGGTTGAATGATTTTAGACAGGGAGTCAAGACAACGAAGGAAAGAAAAGTCTCTTCAACAAAAAGAGCTGGGGTAACTGGATAACTACATGCAAAATAATAAAATCAGATGCCCAGCTCACATCATATGCAAAATATAAATCAAAATTAATATCAGACCCATGTTCAATATATAAAACTATAAAAACCTTAGAAGAATAGGAGTACATCTTTGAGATATTTGATTAAACAATGGTATCTTAGGTAGGATAACAAAGAGAAGCAACAGAAGAAAAAAATAGGTAAACTGAACTTCATCAAACTTAAAAAATCTGTGTTTAAAGATATTACGAAGGCCCGGCCAGTGTGGCTAAGTGGTTGAGTGTCAAACTATGAGCCAGGAGGTCAAAGTTTGATTCCTATTCAGGGCACATGTCTGGGTTTCGGGCTTGATCCCCAGTGTGAGGCATGCAGGAGGCAGCCAATCAATGATTCTTTCTCATCATTAATTCTTTGCACTCGCTTGCTTTTTTCTCGATTCCTTTATTCTAATGCTAACCGTGTCGAGTCACACTCGACATCCGAGTGCAAAAGGTTAATGTTTCTATCTCACACTCTTCCATTCTGAAATCAATAAAAATATTTTTTAAATAAAATAAAAGATACTACCAAAAAGATGAAAAGAAATGGACAGAATGGAAGATAATATTTTCAAATTATGTACCTAGTAATTAACTTGTATATATTTAATGTATTCAGAATATATTAAAAAGTTCTATATTCTATACCTGGACACTAAAAATTGGATAAACATTTGACAGATATTTCTCTCAAAAAAGATATATAAATGGACAATGAGCGTGTCAAAATATGTTCAACATTGTTTATCATCCATTGGGAAATGGATGTTCAAATCATAAAGAGGCATAATTCACATCAACTAGGATTGCCAACATAAAAAAAAATTGGACAACAATGAGTATTGGCAAGGATATGGAGAAATTGTTATCCTCATAAATAATTGGTGGGAATATAAAATGATGCAGCCACTTTGGAAAACAGTTTGGCAGTTCTTCAAAAAGTTACATATAGAGCTACCATAAAACCCAGCAGTTGCACTTCTAGGAATATAATCAAGAGACCTAAAAACCTATGTCCATAGAAAAACTTTTACACAAATGTTCATCACAACATTATTAATAATAGCCAAAAACTGGAAAAAATCTCATATTTCTATGAACAAATGAATAGATTTTCTAAATACAGTATATCCATGCAATGGAACATTATTTAGCTAAAAAAGGAATGTAGTACAAATAATATGTGGTACATGAATAAACCTTGAAAACATTCTAAGTGAAAAAAGCCAGACAAAAATCCCCACAAATTATATGGTTCCTTTGATATCATATCTAGAATAACAAAATCAGAGGGACAAAAATAGATTAGTGATATCAAGGGCTGGGAGAGGGGATAATGGAGAGTGACTGCTAATGACTATTGAGTTCTGTTTTGGTGTAATGAAATATTCTAATATTAGATAGCAGTGATAGTTGTACATTTCTGTAAGTATACTAAAAACTACTGAATTATACACTTAAAGGGGTGCATTTGATGGATGTGTAGTTACCCAAAACTTATAAAATTAGAAAAGAATGATTTTGGAAATGAAAATTGTTAAGCTAGTTGACTGTCAAATATATATTTTTAAGAGATGCTGACCTACCTTATAGTTAAGATAGACATGTAGAAATTCCCCTGAAAATTTGAAAATCAATGCATCTATGAAATTCTTGCACAGCAGAACATTGGATCAAATTAAATTATGCTGCTTAACCAGGCTCTTTTAATGGAGCAGGATCTAGATCATCTCTGCACTCTTGACTGTTCTTTTTTATTTGTTTTGTTTTGTTCTCATAACACTATGCATTTGTACTTTAACTACTTGTCTCTTACATGTAATTAAGGGTTTGCATTCCTACATGGGTGTTTGCATTCTAGAAGAGCATAATATAATACAAAAAATAGAAAAATAAATTTAAATAATCTAATTGTATATGTTTAATTAAAATTTAAAAGTAATCTTTAATAATCTATACTAATAAAAGCCTAGGTGGCCTTCGAACCCTCGTGTGACACCATCACGTCATCACAAGATGGCCTCCCCCATGTCATCACAAGATGGCCGCCCCACATCATCACAAGATGGCCACCATAAGATAGCCATCACAAGATGGCCATCACAAGATGGCCGGCAGGGGCGGGCAGTAGGTGCTATGGACTGAATGCTTGTGTCATTAGCATGTTGAGTATCTTTCTAAGAGGTGGGGCCTTTCAGAGGTAGGTACATCATCAGATTGGAGTCCTCATGAATAGGATCAGTGCCATTTTAAAAAGAGACTAGGAGCCAATCTCTGCCAGGAAGAAGGTCCTCACTGAGAACTGAATTGGTCAGTTCCATAATCTTGGAACTCTGCTTACAAAATTGTAAGAAAAAAATGTCTGTTGTTTAAGCCACTCCGTGTGTATCTTGTTTTAGCAGCCTGAACTGGGCAACAATAGCATCCTTTTTATACTATGTCTAAGAAACCCCCTGGGTATAATATTTTTGCAAAGAAGAGGAGCTTACAGTGACATTACAAGTTTTTATTTTGCTCTCAAGGTTTTCTGATGAATTGTTATGCAGATATATTAAAATCATGAATTATATAATGTAATTTTTAACTATTACCATATAGAAAAATAGCATAAACTGCCTCTGCACAAAAATGTGTATTAGAGAAAATATTAACAATGCAATTGAAAGGAAACAGTGAGCAAAGTAAATTGGACACTATTATCCATAGAAAGAGCTGGCGGTTAGCCAAGATTATAAAGTATAAGTGATGAGATTGCAACATAACATTTAAAAATATGAAACACAACTACTCAGCATTATAAATGTGATATCTTAACAAAATAAATTATAAATTATTTTTCAAAAAGCAATCCTAGTATTATAAAGATATTTTAGAAATAGTTTGGAAATAGCTCCTTTATTATATGTTAGTATGGCACAAGGAGATATAAGATTGTCACCATTTTAGGAAATCTAAAATTCAACAGTTGAAAGACAGCAAGGAAACAAAATCAATGATTTACTCTCATGATAATTAGGTATAAGAACAGATAGTTTCCTTGTTTGACAGGGAAATCTAAGCTTCAGATACTCGGAATATCTTTGCCAACTTCAGGAAGTGATTGATCCAGGACTCCCACCCATGCTGCCTGACTCTCAGCCAGCCTTGCTGAACTTCCTCTAGGAGTTATTGATAGATGATTAAATGCTTACTGGAATTTTTGTGGTTTGGATCACTGTAGAGAATATCTTATATTTCTGTTTTCACTCGTAGGCTGTGTAGCAAGGTTTATTGTAAGGAATATTTATCCTTTCCTGTAATCCTCAGAAATTGAGTACGAAAGTGTGCAGACAAGACTTTTCTGTATGCCAGTTGTGCTTGGGGTGACAAAGACAATAGTAATATTCAAACAATACTCAGATAAAGTGTTTTCCATAAGATATTCTATAGTTGAAATTTATTTACTCATTGGTTGCAGTCAGATCAGCAAAAGCTGCTTATTCAGATCTCACTGGCCCACTAACAGAATTGTTTACCCAAAACATAATATTACAAGATATTACCAGTTGATATTAAGTGCCATTATAAGAAAAAAATACAGTCTCATGAAACTCATTCTACATGTATCTCTTTTAAAAATAATTTGAAGATGTTTATTACACAGCAGAGAAATTTCTATCTGCAATTTGTACAAAAAATAATATACTTCTTATTAGCAAATGGTTTGTTTTGTTCTTGTCTTTGCAGTAAATTTTTCTAACAAACCATATTCTTTTTATATCTTTGAAAATAAAACTCTTTAAACTAAACTTGGCATTGCTTTTTTAGCCACTTTCCCCCCATATTTATATATCATTCCATTCTTATTTGTTTTTTTTAATTTTAATTTTGTTTAACATGTTATATTTTACACATTGTAAATTCTTTAAAAGATTTCTGGAACAAATTATAGCATCAATATAGAAATAAATATTTTTATAATTCTGACATGAATCCATCTTTAGGTGCTTTCTCAAAATATTGAAGTGATAAAACAATATATCTTCAATTTCTCCATGTAAAAATAGTGTTATCAATTATATAATATAGTAGTGACCCAGCACGCTAGACCCAGACCCAGACCCGCGCAAGACCTAGACCAGCGCTGCAGGACTCCCCCGAGTCCCAGCACACTGCAGGACCCAGAGTCAAGTCCCTGCCCACCCGTATGCACCTCACTGTGCACGCAGCCTCCTGGTGACCGGTCTTTGGTCATTAAGGCGTTATGACCACTGGGTTTTTATTATATAGATAAGGTTTTTAAAGCTCAAATAATTAAAACTGTATGAACAATTCTTCTTTAGCAAAACCACCAATAATCATCCTTTTCATCCACACCCACTAATAATATGACCTAATATAGGAATAAACCTTTCTTCTACAATATCTTCTTCATCACCTGGTTCTCAATAAAACCTTGCTTCTCATACTTTCACATTCACATTAATCACCTTAAGATCTTATTAAAATGCATTTCTAATTCAGTAGTTATGGGGTTGGGGAGTCTGAGATTCTGCATTCTTATGCAGTGATGCTGTTGCTGCTTGCCTGCAAATCACACGTGAAAGGGATTAGACTCCCTTTGTGGGACATAATTTGTTGTTAGCTACCTGAGCAGGAAGAATTTTATAGGTACTCCCAAAATGGAAAAAACATATAAGAACCTGTATCCACATTTGCAACCTGATATTAAAAATAAACACACAAAAAACCAACAGTTTTAAAACAAACACTACATTTAACTATTGACCTGAAATTACCCTATTTTAAATAAAGTGAATATTTGCATAGTATAATTCATTAAATAAAAATAATATGTGTATATAAACCTAAGGGATTAATAAGTAAACATCTTTACCTTGAGGGGGAAAAAAAGGAAAAAGGAAAAAACCAAAAAAAGAAGTTGCTAGCATCACAATCAGAGTTTGAGTTACTGATTTCAGTATATTATAAAAATAAGTTCTGGAATTTAGGCTGTATAGTTAGCTAAAAGAAGGCCTGATTGTTTATGCATTTTGTTTTGGTTTAAACAAATCTGTTGGCATTCTGCAAAGAGAAACAGAGACAAATGGTTTAAACAGACCTCCGCTCTGTGTTTCAGTACACTGCCATAAAACAAGTTAGATGAAATTAAGCATGCAGCAAGATGGAAAAATTTTGCTGGCGTTATCACAAGTGCTTACCATAAATATATTATAGTACATGCAGAAGACTGCAAGGAAAACTACTGCTATCAAACTGTGAATTGATTCCATCCGTACTTTTTATAGAGGCTGCTTTTGTGTGTTTATTTTGGTTTGCTTTGTTTTGTGTGATTATCATTCACAACTGAAATATGCAGACAAACACACCATTAATTCTTTCCATTATTTGCAAAGCATTAATGAGGAATTATGTAAACACTGATGTTTTTAATGAAGACAGCTTTCCTTTTAGTGAATTTACTGGAGCTATAGGGATTGGAGTGTTTCATGTTTTAAAAATAAGTCTATAGAAAAAAAAAATATCTGCTTTGACACTAGATTGTTATCTTCCTAGGGCTGTGGTCGGCTAACTGCGGCTCGCGAGCCACATGCGGCTCTTTGGCCCCTTGAGTGTGGCTCTTCCAGAAAATACCACGGCCTGGGCGAGTCTATTTTGAAAAAGTGGCATTAGAAGAAGTTTAAGTTTAAAAAATTTGGCTCTCAAAAGAAATTTCAATCATTGTACTGTTGATATTTGGCTCTATTGACTAATGAGTTTGCCGACCACTGTCCTAGGGGATTTTCATTTTATTAATCTTTGGAACCTCAGAGCCTAGCATAACTATTTGTAAATAATCATTTGCTAAATCATTGCTTCTTCATGCTGTATCATATAACAAAAAAATTCGTAAGTCTCATTAATGCTATATTAAACTCAGTTTCTGTTATTTAGAGTAGCATCAAAGCCTAATTATAGGAGAATATAACAGTGATGTAGAAAGTTAGGACAGAAACACATTGCCATATACATCTTTATAGTATAGACACAAGAGTTGTATGATCAATGGAAAATTCAAACTTTTTATTTCTCTATTTAATTTCACAAAATATGTAGAACCACCCTTGACTTCTAACAAATATTTTATTATATTGTTTTCATGATGCCTGGGGTTTCTGTTCTGGCCTTTTATTTAATCAAAAAGAAGTTTAGACTCCTAGTTATACACTAAAATTTTTTTTCTTTTCAACTTTATCAGTCTTTTTTTCTTCTCTCCTGATGATTAATGATAGGCACAACATCTGCATATTTGTATAAATTACTTTTAAATTTTTATTCAAAGACTAGTTGTGCCAGTAATTGTACCAATGAATAAGATTCAAGCCTGGTTTCATAATGTTCATAATCTAGTGAGTACTATCAGACTTTTCATTGTTTTCTGAACTTGTAGTTCATCATGTTGCCACAAGTAAAAGTCTCATTTCTTGATTCACTCAGTTTTTTGTTTACTAATATTTTATCTTCTTTGTATTGGCATTCTGACAGTTCCACTAATTTTATACTTTAAATTCACATTGGCCTTCACTATTTACTAAGTATTTCAACATTAAGCACAAACTCAGCAGAAACACTGTAAACTAGTGAGTAAATGGGTCTCTATCTGGGCTATAAAATAAGATTCACCAGGAGAGCACTTAAAAATATTTATGCATAAAAAAAGAAAAAAAAATATTTATGCATGACAAACTTAACAAGAATGCCCACAATATACATGGGGAAAATAGTACAAAACTAGACTTGAAAAAGTAAAAAAAAACAACAATTATTGAATAATGATAAATATACCAGATATTATTTATAACATCCCTTTAATCAAAATTGTGCACATTGATTCATTAATAAAGATAAAATGGAAAAGAATAAAAAATTCTAAAGTACATTTAAGCACTTTACATGTGAAAAGATAGCAAATAAATTAATGGGAAATGAAGGATGTTTATCGAAGAGGTGTTGGATAATTGGATACTCATATGGAAACATTAAAATTTGATCTAGTTCAGATGTAACATGTAAGAAAATAAATAATTTATAAATGGATTAGAGATTTACAGATAGAAGTAAAAAATACTATTGCTAGAAAATTAGGGCAATTTCTCTACAAAATGGTTGTGGGAAAATATTCCAAAATAAGGCTCAAATTCAGAAATAATAATACAAAATATTAACATACATGACTAAAAAGAAATTGTAAAATATCACATAAAAATACAGCAAGATAAAAGTAAAGTCTACATGGAATACTTAGGAATAATTGTAATGATATCACAGAGTTTTCATATGCTGAATATATTTTTAAGAATTCTAAAAAATGATATGAAAAAGATTATCACTTACAGAAATCGGACAAGATATCGAATCAGTTTACAGAAACTGTTCCCATTTATAAGTATAAATTAATGTTACATGAAATACTACATCTCATCCACTGAGACATTTGACAACAAACTTTCTTGATGAAGTGATGATAAACAAGTATGGTTTTATAGTATTTGTGGGAATACAAAATGTTTCATCCTCCTATGGAGGTGAATTAGGCTGTATCTAACAAAATTACAGCTGTATTTATCTTATAACCCAGTAACCCTACATCTGGGAATTTATTCTAAAGGCACACTGTGAAAATTCAAAATGGCTAAAGGCTAAAGGCTATGCATTGCTGTGCTATTAAAGATAGCAATAGACTGGAAAGAACCCAATGCTCATCAGTGTTGGTTATGTATAAAAAAATTATTGCATATACACACCATAGTACCAGCTTTAAAAAGGACAATCTCTAGATAATGCTTTGGTTTGATCGCCAGGATATACTATTAAAAATATAAATAGTATCTTTTATTAAGAAGTTGATGGAATGCATCTATAGATATAAAAGCCTAAGTGACCGTTACCACCAAACAACTGGAATGACTGGTTGACCAGTCGCTATGACACACACTGACCACCAGGTGGCAGAGGCTCAACACTCCCACAGCCAACCTCCTGTGGCCCCTCCCTCAACCCCCACCAGTCGGCCCCGATCGGGACTGGGTGAGATTCCCTGATTGGCCAGGCTGAGGGACTTCACCCATGCACAAATTCATGCACCAGGCCTCTAATCCTATATAATAAAGAGCTAATATGCTAATTAGACTGAACAGCCGAACGACCTTCTGGACGTCCTTCTGGACGACCTTCCGGATGAAGCCGGGGCTGCAAGGGCCAGCCAAGGCTGCAAGGGGCTGCTAGGGCTGGCTGAGGCAGCTGGGGCTGTGAGGGCAGAGCCCCTTGCATGAATTTCATGCATCTGGCCTCTAGGATATACACGTTTATAAGTTTAAATAAATCAAATGAAAGATGAACAACATTAATAAAAGTAGTTAATTAAAGGTGTGAAGGGAATAGTTTGGAGGGTATATTTTAGAGGCTAGACTTTCTGTATAATCTTATATAATGTTAACTTTAAGATGATGCAAATATTTTGGATATTAAAAACATTAAAACAAAATAATAAAACTATATATTAAGATAGGGAATTGTTTTCTCCATTTTTGAAATACAGTAATTTGATTGAGCATTACTAAGATATATTCTAAGCAAAATTAACACTTGCTAATAATCTTAGCCTGTATTATGAATTCATATGTTATTAAATGTAATACTTATATTAATTTATGTATGAATTTATATAATATACAGTAAATATCTACTGCATATTTATACATGTGATGGCTAGTTTTATGTATTAACCGGAGTGGGCTAAGGGATGACCAGATAGCTGAGGGTGTTTCTAGAAGAGATCAGCATTTGAACCAGTGAACTGAGTATAGCTGTGTAAAGAAGATGATACAAATAAGTGGAAGCATATACTTTGCTCAAGGGTAGGAAGAATTAACATTGTCAAAATGTCCATACTACCCAAAGCAATCTATAGATTCAATGCAAGCTCCATCAAAATACCAAAGGCATTTTTCACAGAACTAGAACAAATAATCCTAAAATTTATATGGAAGACCATGAATAGCAATCTTGAGAAAGAACAAAGTTGGAGGTATCACATTATCTGATATCAATCTATACTTTAAGGCTATAATAATCAAAACAGCATGGTCCTGGCATAAAAACAGACATATAGATCAATGGAACAGAATGGAGAGCCCAGAAATAAACCCAGGCCTTTATAGTCAGGTCATCTATGACAAAGGAGGCAAGAATATACAATGGTGTAATGACAAGTCTCTTCAATAAATGGTGTTGATAAATGCCAAAAAAAATTATGTTTTTGAGGCATTAAAATGACATAGGACAGAGCTTTTCATTTATTTACCCAAGGCTATTTGTGTGTGTGTGTGTGTGTGTGTGTGTGTGTGTGTGTGTGTGTGTGTGACTGAATAGTATTTGAAAAGCAATACATCCTGCTCAAAATTTCATCCAACTTTGGTAGACATGGTGACCAGAAGTCAGATTTGTGAAAAGAAGAGGAAAAAATGAAATTGTGTTGTGTTTGCTCTGTAGCACAGTTTATTTAAACATTTTATAACAGGTTGTAAATATGTAAGTGTAAAAGATACCACACTTACTTGTCTCAGATCTATTTATATCTAAAAGAACCAAACAGAATGACAAAGCTTTAGTTTTAATATTATTTTCATAAACTAAAGTAACAAGGTAAGTGCCCACTAAATGTCTAAGACTTCTCAACATAAGGATGTTTTGCATGATTTTATTATATTTTATTTTATAAGGCTGGCTGTGTATGTATGAGAGGGAGGGAGAGTGGGGGAGAGAGAGAGACTGAGACTTCATGAGAATGCATTCATACATTAAAAGAGAAGACATGTGGAAGAATATGAAGTGAACCTGGACCTGAATCTCATGGAGTTACATAGAGTGAACTTTCAACCTTTCATCATGAAAATTCACAAAGGGATGATGGAGGAGCTGATCTCATATATATGAATCTCTGAACTACTGTTCCACAAAGACAAAGCAAGGATCAACCAAAGAACAGCAGAGAAGCCATGCTGGCATTCAGTGAATGCACTGACTGGGTTTTTTTTACAGTGTTCTTCAATGTGTTACCTCTGTCATGCTGAGACCTGCATAAAAATGAAATGTCATACTTCACTACCCTTCCAGTCAGTGGTACAGTTTATTTTCTTGTCTTCTGATAGAGTTCACAAATTTAATAACTACATTTTATCCTGTTCTCTATACTCCCTTTCAGCCTCCTATTCAGTCTTCTCTCTCTCTCTGCAGGCTTGCAGGAAATGCCTCATTTTAGGTTTTCTATGAAGCCATAATAGACAAGAAAAGCAAAACAAGATGTTATCTATCATTTAGAAGTGGGCAAGGGGCAATCAGACCATTTTAATGGAAGCAAAATTGAGGGTGGGGCTTCCTTGCTATTGTGGTATTTACTGTGTTCTTTTGGATGAGACAATTTAGGCTGGAATAAATTGAGTAGTTTGTGTTGAAAAGTACTAGTATATTATGATTCTTCTGATCAGTGTCCATTTTGAAAAAAATAATTAATCCAACCCTTAATAAAAAAATAATAGGGTTATTTTCATGCAAATACTGATAAAATGGGACTGATTTTTCAGCTAATTAACAAATACAGTGATGAATTTGAGTGTTTCTGCTTTGATGCATGTGGCTATAATTAATAATGACTTCGCAGGTCTCCACATGTTTTCTAAATAACAATGACAATATCATTAATGAAGTGCATTGTTGTACAGATTTTTTGGAAGTTGGGAAACAATAAAGTTCAGGCAATATTTCTAAAGAAATATCAACTGCTGGTGGAACCAATAATGCTTCATTTACATTCTCACTAAGGTCTGAATACGCAGCACACTGCATTTGAGTTGCTTTTAAGCATGCAGGCAAGCATATTAATAGCAAATTGAAAGAGTGAGTTTGTAACTAGACACCTTTGTTCCTGTCCCATGCTGTACACCTTTCACCTCTTTGATTAAAAACACAGCTTGTAAGAACAAATCATTGTTAATCTCAGAGAAAACGTTTCTAACATTGAATTATTTAAATACTAATTACAGTGCTTTGCCTACAAATAATCAACTGGAACTTTCAACTAGATGATGTTTAATTCTATTTTGAAATACCAAGTGTCTCTCACTTCCATAGTTCTTGCATCTCAATAAGTAAACATCAGAATATGTACTTTAGAAGAAGCAGGAGATTGACAATTGCTGAAATTAATTTTCTGTCATATTCTATTATTTCTCTGTGGCATTAGAATGCAAGAACATACTGTTATCCTATGTACTCATAAAAATTCCAATACTAGATACATTTGATATGAATGTACTCCCATTATAATCTTTCGAATTTCATCAGAATGCATTTCACGCTATTTTATCTTTTCTCTTGCAATGCTAAAGACATAACGGATTTTGGGAGAAAATTGTGAGATGGTGCATAGTTAAATCAGTCCCTCAGTGAAAATTTTCAAAGTGTTGATAAAAATATACTTTTAGGTTGGAATATTAAGAAGCTGTTCTCTTTTTTTTTTTTCCAATCCTCACTCAAGGATATTTTTTCCATTGATTTCTTGAGAGAGTGGGAGGGAGGAAGGAGGTGGGGAGAAAGGGAGAGAGAAACATCCATGTGAAGAGACATATAGATTGGTTGCCTCTCACATGTGTCCCTACCAGGGCTGGGGAACCTGTGATCCAGGCATCGAACCCACGACTCTTTGGTGAACGGGCCAACACTCTAATCACTAACCCACAATAGCCAGGGCTAGGAGGCTGCTCTTAACTAAGTCTTGGTGTGCATGAGGGTGATCTAAGCTGTCTATGAAAAAATACATATTTCTGGACTCTACCTATAGATTTTTGGATTAAATTCTTTGGCAGAAGGCCTCACACTTTGCATTTCAATTGTCACTCCTGTGATTCTGTTACACTTACAAAAACACATTTTGAGAATTTGCTTTTTCATTACAAGAGCAATACTTTCAAATAGCCATATAATCCTTAACCTTTTGCACTCGGATGTTGAGATTAAAATTACTCTTTGAATGTATCAATAATTTGAAATATAAAAAAATCCAAATAAATAAGTTTGTATGAAAAGAAACTCCAGTTTTTTATTCTACTGCCGCGCTTTGTAAAATCTGGGGTATTTAAAAAATTAAATCCCGAGTAGAATAAAGGAATCGAGAAAAAAGCAAGCGAGTGCAAAGGGTTAATACCATAGTCATGTTTCCAATTCTTTTGAATGTGACAGTGTATTTTATTTTATCCTTTCTTTCCTCTAGTCTTTCTCAAAACTCCCCTTATCTACTTATTTTGTGCTTATATGCCTACAACACCTACCTGGTTGGCTTTCCTATGCCATTTTACTTCATGTCAATGTATTATAAATATTTACATTAAAATAATTCTTAAGCTTATTTATTATCTGTTGAACTACATTACTGAAATGTGACTATACGTGATTAACACAATAGCTTTCAAATGTTGTGACTATGACTCAGAATAAGAATGACTCTTGCCTTGCCGGTTAGACTGTTGGCCTGTGCATAAAAGGACCTTAGGTTCAATTCCTGTCAAAGGCATGTACCTGGGTTGCAGGTTCAATCCCTGGCCCTGGATAGGGTGGATGTGGGATGCAACCAACTGATGATCACCGTGTCTCTCTCATATCAATATTTCTCTATCTCCCCTCTCTGTCTTCCCCCTCCACCCTCCTTTCCACTCACTCTGAAAATCAATGGAAAAACTATCCTTGGGAGATGATTAAAAAATAAATAAATAAATAAAATAAAGAATGCTTCTTTAAACACATAAACATTCTAAATAAATAAGTAAATAAATAAATCAAATTGTTGATAAAATCACTAAATTGACCCACATATTTTTTTTGTTGTTGTTATTGTTGTTTTTTGACTAATTGATTTTTAGAGAGAGTAGAAGGAAGGAGAAGAGACACAGATAGAGAAACATGGGTGTTAAAGAGACACACCAATTGTTTCCTCCTGCACGTGGCTTGAGCTTGCAACCAAGGTATGTGCCCTTGACTGGAATCGAATCCCCCAAGACCCTTCAGTTTGCAGAATGAAACTCTAACCACTGAGCAAAACCAGCTAGATGGGTTTTGACTTGCATTTGAGTGTTGGTCACAGACATCATTGACCTCTTTCCAGCATCCTTTTCTGTGTGATGACTTTATTTTTAATTGCTACTCATCATTAAGGAACTCATCACAGCAAAATGTAAATTTATTTGATAATGAAACAGAAAGCTTAGTTAGTTTTGTCCTGCTTTAGCTGAGGACTAGGGCACTACAAATATACTGTATATCCTATATAATAAAACCCTAATATGCAAATCGATCAAATGGCAGAAGGACCAGCAGAATGACCGGTCGCTGTGATGAACACTGACCACCAGGGGCAGATGCTCAATGCAGGAGCTGCCCAGCTTCTGCGTTGAGTGTATGCCCCCTGAGAGGGAGGTGACTAGCAGTGGTGATGGGGGGGGGGGGGTGGCCAGCGGGTGGCACCAGGCCACCAGCCAAGGCAGTTGCTAGCAGGGGCCCCGATCACCCCGCCTGCTGGTCGCCCTGCAGAAGTGGTGGCAGCTGGGGGGCAGGGCTGGCCAGCGGACGGTGCTAGATGGCCAGCCAAGGTGGGTGCCAGCGGGCTCCCTGATTGCCCCACACACCAGTCGCCCCACAGATGGCCCTGATCACTGCCAGGCCTAGGGACCCACCCTATATATTGGGAACGGTCTCTTAGATTTAAAAATTAAAACCTGGCAAAGCTACTCTAACACTGAAAAAACAGGATGATGCAGCGATGACATGCATGGACTCTGACTTACACATTTTGTGGTCAGCCCTGATTCTGACACTTATAACTGTGTGACAAAGCCAATTACTTAACTTCTCTCTGCTTCAGTTTTTCCACCCATAAGATGGGGAAATGGTACTACTGCCTCAGAAGGATCATGTTATGGACTACTTTTTATAATCAGGGCAAAAAAAATGTAGCTGCCCATACAACAGCAAGATGCCTTTCACCTGTATGAAAAGTATGGTCACTGGTGCATGCAGGGTCCCAGATTGCGAGAAGGATGTCCGACTGCCAGTTTAGGCCCGACATCCCTGGAGGTGTCCCAGATTGTGAGAAGATACAGGCCGGGCTGAGGGCAAACCCCCCTCCCCACCCCCCCACCCCCGCATTGAACCCCCGTACATGAATTTTGTGCACCGGGGCCTCTAATTATTTTATAATAATTTATTCTGTAAATATTATAGTACAAATGATCAGATTTATATCCTTAAAGAGATTATGATTTTCTCATTCATCAATAACCTTCATTCTTTTGGTTGTTTGATAGTTTCAGCACTTTTATTTACCTACTTACATCAGTACTTATATCTATATATTTTTACTAATAAATACTTCCCCCAAGGAAGTCAGTACCATGGACATAATATAATCTTTATTTCATAGAATGTCAGGGTTTTGGGGTATGTGAGAAGCCAACTATTCCTCTGATTCATGAATTTCTTCAACAATGTCTCTGGTAGACATTGATTGCAGTTGGGACATATCCAGGGAGAATAGAAGCAATTATCAGAACAGAAAAATTAAAGTTACCTCAAAGAGACTATGAAGACAAACTAGAGCAAAACTTTTCTGGAAAAAAAAATACCCACAATTAAATGTTAAAAGTAGGGTTTAAAGTAGCAATAACAGATTTAGAAAAAAAGAAATAAGATATAAATACAGTAAGTAGATTTGGTGTCAAAATCCTCTTTTTTAAATATGTTTTTATTGATTTCAGAGAGAGGACAGGCGAGGGAGAGGGAGAGAGATAGAAACATCAGTGATGAGAGAGAATCATTGATCAGCTGCTTCTGCATGCCCCCTACTTGGGATAGAGCCCGCAACCTGGGCATGTGCCTTGACCTGGAATCGAACTGTGGACTCCTGATGCTCAACCACTGAGCCACACCTGCTGGGCCTCTTTTTTATCTTGTTCTGTTGTAGATCCTTGAATCTATCACTCAGTAGTTCACATTATTCATCCCCCCCATCAACTTCAGATTTTCATCTTTAAACATGAAATCCTTGAACTAAATTCTAATAATGAATACATTGACCTCCTCTTAGTTAAAGCAGCATCTCTCATATAGTAAGTGTATTTCAGCAGGTAATCTAAGCTGGCAATATTTTTTCCATTTCCAAACTTTTAAATTTTATAGTCTTTGCTTACTTTTGCTTTTTTGTTTCTAATATGACTTTTAATACTTATACATTTATGTCATAGGCTGGTGAAAGTAGTTTATAGTGGTTGATTCTTCAGGTCTCAAGTTGTAAATGTTTTTTCTATCTTCCCCCTGAAATTTTGGGGTTGAATACTTTTCACTGTTTATTTTCAAGATCTAGATTAGATGGCAACATTATGTAATCATTCCTGTAAGTTCAACTGGAGAACTTTTTATGTCATGGAACCTATCTGCAGTATAACTGTATTTTTCAGCATCTAAAAATGAATTATAGGACATGGTAGTCCTGGCATTTCCACTGGTAGGAAATATAATTCTTTCCGTGTTAATTAGTTTAAGAAATATATTGTTGACATTTACTTCAGTGAACAAAACAAACAATAAAAAGGCAAAAAATAAAAAGACAATATTTGTGATACAGAGTAAGCTGATATAAAACAATTTGCAAGTATCATATTTTTACCAATAAATTATTCTTTTATCTTACCTACTAGAGGCCTCGTGCACAAATTCGTGCACAGGTGGGGTCCAGCGGCCTGCCCCGATCAGGGTTGGAAGGGCGATCAGGGGTGGGCCTGGCCGGGGGAGGGTCCACAGGCGGTTGGCCGGCTGGTCCCACCCCCTGGTCGAACTCCCAGTCAAGGGGACAATTTGCATATTAGCCTTTTATTATATAGGATTGCCATCATGAAGCAAGTATAATGCTTCCTCAATTAAATTAAAATCAAAACTGTTATTCAAAAAGTGGCTAAGAAAAAAAATTAAATATGTTTTTATTGATTTCAGGGAAAGGGAGAGATAGAAACATCAATGATGAGAGAGAATCATCAATTGGCTGCCTCCTGCACACCCCACACTGGGGATGGAGCCTGCAACCTGGACATGTATCCTGACCAGGAATGGAACCATGACCTCCTGGTTCATGGGTCAACAACGCTCAACTGCTGAGCCACACCAGCCAGGCAAAAATTAATTCTTATGAAGTTGTCTAATGAATTGATTATTTCACTTAAATAAGATTGTAACTTAATATATTTCTTGGCAGCAAGACAGTATTTTTAAAAGGTATAGTCTCAGTGAGCAGTTTCTGAATCTGATATATTAATTCCTTATTGGTTTATATGCTGACCTGATAGAAAATGCATTATCCTTTAGATAAAATAATAACAAGGATTACAAATAAGCTAACAATGGATATTAATGACATATCAGTAGAATTTAACATTTGAATAATTTATTAATAACTGAGTCTTCTCATTCAGTATATTTCTAATAGACCTGTAAAATTCTTTGCAATATCAAGCCTTCAAGCCATTTCTTTTAACATATAAAAATGCCAAACATATGTATTTGCAATTCATGAATTTGAAGTTTTAGGATTTTTCATTATCAAATTTTCAGAAGACTGAGTAATATTATGAATTTGTCAGATTAATGCATATGCATATATGATTGATGAATTATATTTCATAACAACTCTTTTAAGATTAACTTTTCTTCAAATGGGATGGGTGGACTTAAAGCTCAAAAATATTTTGAACATAAATAAATATAAATTCATTCTAAATCACTATGCATTCTACAGTCATTCTCATGACATCTTCTCATACTGTTAAAAATGTTTCCACTGAAGAGTAAATAGGCTAACAAACCACTATGAAATAATTCTAAATGGAATTTTCAGTTACTCAGCTGTGCGCTCATGGATTTTGATCATTTCAGTGGGAAAGACTATTTATAAGGAATATGATTTTAGTTAAGGAAAAACAATCAAGTCAGAGTTATAGTAGCCCTTTTTTTAAAGTAACCACTTTCATTGTTTCATACAAAGAAAACAAATAATTTTGTTTACTTCTAATGGTTTAATTGGTGTGGATTTATGATATATTCATTATCCTAACTTTTCCTGCCAAATGGATTGCACCCTGTAGTAGCATCCCAAGGGAAGGGCAGTGTAAGCAATGTGCCACCATGCACAGGAGCAGTGTTTTATCAATGACATTGCTGAAATTGACAAGTATGCTTTCTTTTAATTGTTTTTATTATTGTTAAAATTTTTAACATAAGACACATATCTTATTACATGTGTTCTTGATACTTCCATAACTTACATTGTACAGTTGTTAAGATTAAATAAAATGTGTGTGGACCTGGGTATTTTGGTATTGTACCCACATTCCTTGTTTTAAAAATATTAAGAAATCCTAGATATAACTGTAATTTTAATATTTGAATTATATATTTTTTCTGTAATCTTAACATATGATTTTAAAGTAGAAACCCAAGACTGTCTTCATTTCTTTAATTTGAATTGTAACAGGGGTAGTGATTCAAATACATTCAGAAGATACCTGAAACAAAACATATTTGTCAAATTCATCCTAATGAGGATAATTTTGTTCTAAACTTTCCAAATAATTAGCTCTTAACTAGTACATGTACTATAAACTTTAAAAAGTGCTAACTTTAGTGAAATAAGTTATTCCTATTTAAAATATTTGAAAGAATTCAAGTATATAATAACCAAATTGCCTGTCTGGCATGGCTCAGTGTTTGCACATTGACCTATGAACCAGGAGGTCATGGTTAAACTCCCTGACAGGGCACATGCCTGGGTTGCCAGTTTGATCCCCAGTGTGTGGTGTGCAAATTCTCTCTCATCATTGATGTTTCTCTCTCTCTCTCTCTCTCTCTCTCTCTCTCTCTCTCTCTCTCTCTTCCTCTCTGGAAAAAAAATTAAAATATGCAAATTGTAATAAAATATTTAAAGAAATACAAATAAAACTTATTCGTTTATTTAATTGATTTTTTTAAAGTTTAGATCATACTTTACATATAGACAGATTACACAACTAAGCAAATAAATACTACCTATATTTTAAATGAGCAAGTTGCCTGGCTGGTGTTGCTCAGTGGTTGAGCATTGACCTATGAAGGAGGAGGTCACACATATCTGGGTTACAGGCTCTATCCCCAGTACAGGGTGTGCAGGAGACAGCCAATCAATGTTTCTCTTTCATCATTGATGTTCTATCTATCTCTTCCTGTCCCTTCCTCTCTGAAATCAATAAAAATACATATTTAAAAAAATAAAATAAGCATGTCTATGTCTACTGATGACTGATGATATTGAACCCAATTTTATATATTTTTTGTCAATTTGGATATCCTCCCTCTAAGCCTTCTGTCAATTTCAAAAATTAGCTTATTGACATTTTTATTGATTGAACAGGTCTGGTGCACGAATTATGCACATTGAAAGGAAATTAATTAGAAGAAATATTTTAATATCACTATTTGCCCTTTCTCTGTAATAGAAGTGTCAGAGATGAAAGAAAATTAGTAAAATGTATATAAAAAATATATATATATATATAAAACCTTAATATGCAAATAGACCGAACGGTGGAACAACTGAACAACCAAACAACCAGTCGCTATGACGTGCGCTGACCACCAGGGGTGCACGCGGAAGGGCGGGCATCGGTAGCAGGCAACAGAGCATGGAACATGGTGGGCATCGGCTATGGTGGGATGGTGGAGCAGGTGAGCGGGGGCACCAGACCAAGGTGGGGTGCTGGTTGCTGTCATTGAGGCGAGCCTCTGGTGGTTACTGAAAATTCTTTGCTCCCGCATGCCATAGTCCCACCCAGCACTCGCACCTGCTGCTGGCACCAGCCCTGCTTGCACCCGCTGCCAGAACCCAGCACCAGCCCCAATTGCACAGCTCCATCAGTGGGTGTGAGTGGCGGCTGCCAGCCCCAATTACCCATCAGGGCTTCTCCACCTCCCCCTGCTCCTGAGGGGCCATTGCAGCAGCAGCTGCTGCAGACACCCACTGATGGCACCAGCCCTGCTAACACAGTGCGGAGTGATTGGGGCTGGTGCTGTCAGTGCATGGGAGCGGTGGCGGTGGGAGCAGGGCTGTCAGCAGACTGGGGACCAGGGACCGCAGTGGGAGGGGCCAGGTGGGGGTGCGGAGGATGGGCCGAGACCTGCCCCTGTGCCCACCTTAGCTTCACGGCCCACAGTTCCTTTCAAGGTGCACGAATTCGTGCACTGGGCCCCTAGTAATATATAAATTGATTAATAAATAAACACTAACAACATGATATAACAACAAAGACATGATATACAAAGAACAAAAACATGATATAAAAACAACATTGATAAAAACAATGACTGATAAATTGATTAAACTTATTCTAACACTGAAGCCAGTGTCAGATGGGGACAAATCAATTCTTGGAATCAGAACATCTCCTCCACAGATCCTGTTAATACTTCAGCTTTGATTACGTTAGGTCACAATCTTTTGATAATAAATCTAGTACCATTACAAAGACCCATTTGCTATTAAGATTTCTCAGTAGCATGATGATTGCACCTACTCTCAATTCTAATTTATGACATGGCATTCCCGAAGGAGTAATACTTTTAAGATATTCGATGGGAAAATTTTCCTTTTTGGCATCTTCATTTGAATCTAGTATTATTGTCTATTACACTGTCATCTCTGAGTCTTAATGCAATATCCATTCCCCAGCCTTTCTCACCATGTGGGAAAAGAACAGGATACGTCATTGTATCTAATGTAGGAAACAGGATATTGATTTGTATCATTTTAGTGGCATTCGGATTATTGGGATCTGGTTTACAATGAATGAGCAAGTGCCTTTTGAAAGGAGGTCCTCCATCTTCATTTCTGAAAATGACAGCAACTTCGGTTACACAGGGATACTTATATCTACCTGGATCACTATTACGATCATTTTTAATCGCCATTGTTACTTCCGTGCACCACTGCTGCTTTCTCTCAGCTTCAGAATGTCAACAAAACAACCAAATTCACAATCGACAATGACAGATCGAAACACACGCCATGTGATTGGTGCCAGCAAGAGCATGTATCATTCATGCGCAAGTCAACTTAGCCTTTTATGTATATAGGACAAACTTGCTTAATGAGACCAGCTTTCTGATTTAGCTAAACTTTTCCCAGCCCAGGGAAGCACCCCAACATCTCTTTCAGGTAATTGTCAGCAGCACAGCAGTAAATATCAACACAAAGCAGATTATTATTATAGATCACACAGGGAGAACAAAGGTTAAAATATTTAACTGCAGCAGTGTTTGACTATATTCTGCGCAGTGAAAAAACCTGAAGTCATTTTCAAGGTCCACCATTTCTTACTTCTTTTCAGTCAGGTCAAGTTTCTAAGCTTTCTAAATCTCCATTTTCCGGCTAATGAAAAGAAAATAGGATTCCACTGAGTCTCCTATCTACCTACTCCAGGACTTCTGTGAGGATCAAATGAGATGAGGCATGGGAAAATGCTTCCCAGATATTTGGTTACAGTGTAAAGTGTTTTCACCTGAGGCTAGTCATCCCTAGGGAGAGGAAGCCAGGTGTTGCTACTTGACATCATTACCCAGACAGTTGGACACTTAGCATATTAGCCTTTTATATATATCAGTGGTTCTCAACCTTTCTAATGCCGCGACCCTTTAATACAGTTCCTCACGTTGTGGTGACCCCCAACCATAAAATTATTTTCGTTGCTACTTCATAACTGTAATTTTGCTACTGTTATGAATCGTAATGTAAATATCTGTTTTCCGATGGTCTTAGGCTCTACAGCAGCGGTTTTCAACCTGTGGGTCACGACCCACAGGTTGAGAACCACTAGCTGGGTTGCCTAAGACCATTATGATTCATTAACAGTAGCAAAATTACAGTTATGTGTATATATATATACACACACACTGAGTGGCCAGATTATTATGTGTTCAGAGATCATAATAATCTGGCCACTAAGTGTATATATATATTTGCATGGAACCACAAAAATCCCTGAACAATCCTGAGAAGAAAGAATGAAGCCACAGGAATCACTCCCTGACTTTAAATTATACTACTAAGCAACAATAATCAAAACAGCATGGTATTGGTAGAAAAGCAGACACACAAACCAATGGAACAGGATTGAGAGCCCAGAAATAAACCCACATGCATATGGGCAAATAATTTTTGACAAAGGAACCAAAAACATACAATGGAGAAAAGAAAGTCTCTTCAATAAATAGTGCTGAGAAAATTGGAAAGACACATGCAAAAGAATTAAACTACACTGTTATTTGTCCCCATGTACAAATACAAATATTAGCTTAAAATGAATAAAAGGCCTAAATATAAGTCCTGAAACAATGAATTATGTAGAAGAAAACATAGGTACTAAACTTATGCACCTTTGGTTTTAGAAAGGATTTTATGCATTTGACCCCAAAAACAGGAGAAGTAAAAGCAAAAATAAATGAATAGGACTATATCGAACTGAAATGCTCTGTACAGCAAAAGAAACCATCAATAAAACAAAAAGCAACCAACTGGATGGGAGAACATACTTGCAAAGAACAACTCCAACAAGGGGTTAATGTTCAATGTATATAAAAAAAACTTATACAACTCAATAATAACACCAAACAATCTAATCAAAATAATGGCCAGAGGACCTGAACAGACACTTTTCCCAAGAAGACATACAAATGGCCAACAGATACATTAAAAAATGCTCAACTTTATTAGCTATTAGGGAAATGCAAATGAAAACTATGAGATACTACCTTATACCTGTTAAAATGGCTATTATCAACAAGACAATAACAAATGTTGGAAAAGTGGAGAAAAAGGAGCACTCCTTCACTGTTGATGGGAATGTAAACTGGTACAGCCACTATAAAAAGCAGTATGGAGGTTCCTCAAAAAATTAAGAATAGAGTTACCATATGACCCAGCAACCCCCCTTTTTGGGTCTCTAGTCTTTTTCTTAGAAGATCATGAGGATTCCACCCTTATGACCTAATTACACGTGTGTATGTCAAGATAATCTTTGTTGTACTGCGGTAATAATCCCTCCAAATGGAATGGCTTGCAATAAATAGGTATGTGTTCATCCCATGTGTAGATCTAGGGTTCTGCTTCTCATTCCTTTCTCCAGGATACAGAATGAGGAAGAGTACACCACCTGGATCATTGTAGGTGACCAAGGCAGAGGGGGGAAAAAGCATGGTGATTTATTTGTTGGCCCTTAAAACTTCTGCCTAAAGAATACCATGTTCTTAGCAGTATTACTCCCAATAGCTAAAACATGAAAGCAACCGAAAATATCCATCAATAGATGGATGGATAAGCAAAATATGGTATATACATGCAATGGGATACATGTTGCAGCATATGGTAAGTATGTGTTTTTCTTTTAAGTCTAAAATACTTGGGTATTTTTGAGACTCTGCTTTCAATTCTTTGGGGTAAATACTCAGGAGTAGTATTGTTGAACCGCATGGTAATTCTATTTTTAAGTTTTTGAAGAACCACCACACTGTTTTCCACAGCAGCTGTACTATTTACATTTTCACCAACAGTAAATAAGGATTCTATTGTCTCCACATTGTCATTAACACTTGTTTTTTTTTCCTCTTGTTTTATTATTTTTTTATAGTAGCCATCCTAATGGATATGAGGTGGTATGTCATTGTAGTTTTGAATTGCATTTACTTAATGATTAGTAATGTTGAGTATCTTTTCATGTGCTTATTGGTCATTTGTATTTCTTCTTTTGAGAAATGTCTATTTAAGACATTTGGTCATTTTTGAATCAGGCTGTTTTGTTTTATTTACTGTTAAGTTTTACTAGTAGATCTCCACATATTCTGGGTAATAAACCTTTATCAAATATAACATTTGCAGATATTTTTTCTCATTCTGTGGGTTACCTTTTTACTCTGTTGATACTGTCCCTTGATGCACAATTTTTAAATTTTAAAAAAAGTTATATATCCAAATTGTCCTTTTTTTTCCTTTTTCTCTGCCATTGGTAACATACCCAATAAATTATTGCCAAATCCAATGTCATGGAGGTTTTCTGCTATGTTTTTTTTCTAAGAATTTTATATTTTTAGGTCTTACATTTACCTGTTTGATCCATTTTGAGTTAATTTTTGTATATGCTGTTAGGTAAGTGATCAACTTCATTCTTGTTCCTGCGGATATCTAGTTTTCCCAGTGCTATTTGTTGACAAAACTGACCTTTCCCTATTGTATGGTTTTGGTACCTTTGAAATAAAATAACATATTTATCTGTGGGAAAATGGTATATGTTTTAGTCATTAGGGCTGATCATAAATGTCCTCCTTCTGAGAACATGGTAATTACTAGTATGCATGTTTCTGCTGTATCGATATGTGTTTTATCAGGAAAACAGAGTGATGTTAAGTATTCTGAATAGAAAATAATATAGAAAAATGAGGTTTATAATGAATGTGGAGAAGATGGGGAAGCAAAGCACAGGAAAGTCCTTGTGAAAAGGCAAGAGAAGTTGCCACCGTAAGCTTAGGGGAGCAGAGCTGAACACCTTGGTAGGACTTACTGAACAAAATGGTTGTCAAAAGCTAGCTGGAGACTATTGCCTTTTTTTAAAAATTGGTTTCAGAGAGGAAGGGAGAGGGGGAGAGAGAGATACGTCAGTGATGAGAGACAATCATTGATCAGCTGCCTGCTGCGCACCTCAAGATCGAGCCTACCACCCAGGCATGTGCTCTGACCAGGAATCTAACCTATGTCCTCCTGGTTCATCAGTTGATGCTCAACCACTGAGCCAAGCTGGCCAGGCTGGAGACTATTGCCTTTTTAAAGAAATTTCCAGGGAACCTCGCTCCACTTCTCTCAGTCGGAAGTGATGCAGTGTTTGTTCTCAAGTCTCACCAAGAAGCAGCTGTGAATCTCACGTCTGCTTACTGTGTTTTTGTAACCACTTCTAGGGATTAATGACCACTGCTTCTCTTCTGCTTTCTAAAAGGGGATTCTGAGACATATAGTTCCAAGCTTCTCCAATATTACCTAGAGATTTTAAAAGGATATGGTGATTATGCTGAATTGCTAACAGATAATTGAGACTTCCTACCAATTTGAAATTAGATGTAGTTGTATCATTTCTTTTGACCAATGAAATATGAAGAAAATATGGTGTCTCTCCTGGGCAACACAGTACTCTAAACTTCCCCCACACTCACTTTCCCTGGCACGAGATGATGAAATCTGTGTCAAGATGGACCTCCACCAGCATGTGTTTCAGAGTTATTATAATGAGCAATGCTGCCACATTAGACATTGTATGAGCAAGGAATTACATTTTGTTGTGGAAACTGACTATCCTGATTAGTTTATACAAAAATAAAATATTGTGACATGTGTACATACATGCACCCTACACACACACACACACACACACACACACACACACACCATCTCTGTGGCTTAAGGCAAGAGGGATTATTTATTATTTCACATCATGTTACTCTCAGGTTCCCGAGGGGTATCTGTTTTGTGCCATCCCCACTCCAGGATCCAGGCTGATAATATTTAATGTTGCCAATCACACTGACAGAGGGAAAAAATAACTGGTTGTTATTGTTTTTTATTCAGAAATGACATGACGCATGTTGGCTAAATTTTATTGGACAAACCAAATCACAAAAATGCACTTATCTACCAAAATGCAGGAAGTGTAATCCTATCATGAGCCTGGAAGAAAAGATGAACTAAAGTATCTATTAATATTTCTAATGATTGCCACAGTGGTGTGAAACTGGAAGAGATAATACATGGCAATTATAGGTTCTGAAAGGATTTACACAAATTAGAAAGATAAGCTGGGATGCAGGATGTAAAACTCAAGAGGCATACAAATAAAGTTCTATATTCAGTTCCCCCCAAATAAACTTTTCAAGTTGTCAACAAACTGGACAAACAAAACTAACAAACCAACTAACAAACCAAACCCACAAAGCAGTTTTAGTAAAAAAATAAACAAATTAAAAACAAAATTCAAGTGTCACTTAAAGAGAGAGAGAAAGATTCCCAGTCATACATATCTTTTTATTTCATTTTGTTTTCTATTTCTTTAAATTAAACTTATTGGGGTGACATTACTTATGTTTAAAGAATAAAATGTATCCTTATTCTTATACATTGCTGAGGCATTTCACCATTTCTGAGCACCCCATTGTAAGGAGAATAAATATATCCCAGACTGAGACTGAATTAAAGGTATTTGGACATATTTTTGGAAAGTAAAAGGATGAATTATTGAAAAAACAACTGAAAATAATTATTCTTTAGAATAAATATCTCATAAGTTAATAATAACTATTTGAAGATACTTGGAAGAGAATTATGCTTGTTCCTTATTCAAAGAAAAGAAAACAGTCAATAGAAGTAACAAGAGGAATTTTAGTCTAGTTAGGAGGAAGAATTTTTAGATATTCTTCCAAACAAAAAATGAACAAAGGAAAACACTGAACTAAGCCATCCCTAGTAGAAAATTCCATCTATAAGGTGATTAACAAAGGAAATACTCAGTATAGAGCACTGTCATAGTGATGTTATTAAAATATTCTTATTGTATGAGACTTGTTTTATCTGAAATAGTTAGAGATTGTGTTGTGTCATATATTCAAAGAACCAAATTTAAGAAAGGCAGAATAAATAGCAAGATAAAAGGGAACTAATTTTAAATTTCAGATCATTTTTATTTTCCTGCTTATCATGCTAAGTAGTTTCATATACAATTATTATATTATCTGAGCAAAGAAACATGATTCTCATATTTTCAAACCTTAAGAATCAGGCTGAAACAAAGATAAATCATATTTTAGGCAAGTGAAAATATTGGCAATGGCTAGAGTTCATTTTGTTATGAAAGTACATGTGAAAATGAGAGGTCAACTTTTTGAAACTTGTAAGTATGTTTTAGAAAAATTGACATAAAACATTTGTTCTTCCAAATGTTTTAATATATTTGTTAGTTCTTAAAGTCTGGAATATCTATTTAGCAATCATATATTTTTGCTTGGAATACACTTTAAACAAGCAAAAGTAATCCAAATATTATAGACACACCATTGCCTTAATAATTATCTTTATAAAAGTAAGAAAATATTTTTTAGTAGAGTCACACTTTCATTGACATGTTCTCATAATCACATAATGTAGTTAATGTCACACTTAATTTTTTATAAGAACATACATTAATGAGGAGTTCCTTAAAAAGGATTTGTGCCTTTGCTATATAAACAATAGCTACATGATAGGTCAAGGTTAAGAATAAAATATTCTTTTACAGAATCATAAAATGGTTGTGCAGTCAGTCTTAAAATGCCTAATATTCAGGTGAATAAACTGTGTCTATCTAGTTCATATAACATTGAACAAAAGGTTGTTTCTGTTAATCAGTATTACAGGATTAACACTCAATTCAAAATAATTGTTGAGATTTATGTAGCAGATTTGAAGAGTGTATTGATGATAAGACATTGTTCAGGCTGCTAAAACAAAATACCACAGACTACATAGCTTATAAACAATAGGAATTAATTGCTCACAGTTCTGAAGGCTACAAAGGCGAGGATCAAAGCACCAGCATGGCCAACTTCTGTTGAGGGCCCTCCCCCGAGGTCCCAGCTGGGCCCTTCTCAGGGTCCTCACTCAGTGGAAGGAATGAGGGATCTCTAGGAGCAGAGCACTAATGCCATTCACGAGGGCTCACCCACATGGCTGAAGCACTTCCAAAGGCCCTGACTCCTCACCCCATTATCTTTGGGGGATAGGGTTTCAACATGAGAATTATGCATTTTTTCACATAGTCAAAGCCAGCCTAAAACTCTGCTACATTTTTGTTGCAGCATACATTTATGTTTTCTACCAAAGTAACAATGAAAACTTAAGTTTTATTACTAGTAAAGGAAATAGACCATATGAAAGGTGACTGCTTTGATATTATATCTAGTATCACTATCAATTATGAGTGTGAAATATGGAGGTGGAAAATATTTGAATATGTACTCATACTTTAACCTAAAGGAAACCTTAATTGAAGTATCTTCAAAGAAATGAATTATTATTTTAACATAAGTGAAATTCAGGAAGCTAATACTTACACAGATATAACATATTGCAGCATTACAAACAGATGCTCAACTTCAAGAATTCACAGATGACATGACCGTGAAACTTAAATTGGGTCTCTGCCAACTAGGATAATATTATTCCACAACCTAAAAACGGAATTTGTTTAATAAGTCAGTTGCAGGCCCTCTATTCCATGGATGCTGTATGCTGTCCACTTATTAACATGTGGAATCATTAAAACAAACAAACCACAAAACAGAAAACAGAGAAAAGAGTTGTATATTATATACCACAAAGAATTGAAAGTATTTCTATGATTGTAATCACATTTCTTCAATTACTTGAACAATTCTTCAGTTCACAGTAATTTTTCCCAATCGCCTACCCTTGTAGCTGTTGCTCCACTACTAATTTAGACTGAAATCATTAGATGCTGTTACAAAAATCAGCAAACAATATATATTTTGAAGTAATAATCTTTTATTTCTTCATTCTGAGAGTGAGCTAAAAAGCCTGAATTTGATTAATTAATCATAAACTCTATATTGTTATAATTATTTGTGGAATGAAAAAGTGACATTTGAATTCATCCCAAAGGATTCTACAATGCAATTGGGGAATTAGGACTTAGGTAAGGTGACCAGACATCCTGCTTTTGGCGGGACAGTCCAGATTTTTAACAATTTGTTCCGAGTCCCACGGCGTTTTTAAAAAGTGCCGATTTTTGGAAAGAATGCACGACAAGCTAGGGAACTGCAGGAGAACGGGAAGGGAATATACGGTTTTTGGCGGCCATGTGGCTATTTAGCCAGGATATGAGTTTTATATTATTTTTGTTAATTCTATAATGTTAAACTTTAATAATAACAAATAATTGTTGAGAACTGATTATTAAGAACTGCTTATCAAAGTTCGCATTGTTGATCAGTTGTTAGAATTCGACCACATTGTTTGGACTTAATGAACAATGGCATTTTTTGGGATTGGCAACGACGAAAACATTTTGTAACTGTCTCTCAGACAATACACATCATACTGCGTGCTAGTAAGCTAGTTAAGCAAGTGATGTCATTACAAATCAGCTATTCAGATAATTTAGGTAAGTAATTTATTTATTTATTTCATAAATACATAAATTTTCTTGAATTTAGCAGACAGAACTCGTATTATTTATATTTTATAGTGGCGGCAAAAAGTCTAGCGCCGGCCTTGAAAGTGACACTTACGACTTAACGTTACGGCAAATTCAGAGGAAAAATAATACAAGTTAGTATTGTTATTATTTAGAAAGAAATATAGGATTAAAATTAAAATAATTTTTAAAATATAGTTACTTTATAACAATCAAATTAATTTAATTTATAAACTAACAATAAAATATGTTCATGTAATTATGTACCTACTTACTGTGTTTTTAAGCAATATGTGTATAATAATTTATAATATAATTTTAAATTATTTTTTTTAGATTTTTAACATAATGAGTACGAAAAGAGGATGCAAATTCAACGATGATCTAAGAAGTGAATTTCCTTTTATTAAAAATACCAAAAGCGATTACAATATAGGCCAAATTTTTAATCAAGCCCCCCCCCCCCCCCCCCCGCCATGGTCAGTGGTGTCCCGCTTTACCAATGTTAAAATCTGGTCACCTTAAACTTAGGGCAAAAAACAAACAAAATACAAAAAACTGCTATTTCATCAAATACTATTCAAGTTGCAAGATTCCTTAAATACTCTAAAACTTGACCTCCTCACTTTGCACAATCAATAGAAGCCAAAAAAAGAAAAAAATGTTTATGAACTTTCTCAAAGTCATTCAGAAATTAACAACCAAGATAAGATAAGAATAAGACCCAGGTGGGAGGCAGAATGTGGAAGGCAATATTATTGATGCTATAGTAAAATTTTTTTTAGAAATGACCACTACACTTCATAACAGGATGACTCATCTTTAAACTCACTGAGCCTCAGTTGCCTCTTACATAATCCTGTTAGGGTCTGAATTGTGTCCCCTCCATAATTCCTGTGTTAAAATCCTAATCCCCATTACATGATTATGTGACTATATTTGGATATTGGGCTTTTAAAGAGGTAATTATGGTAAAATTAGGGCATGTAAAGATGGAGCTTTTAAGGAGGTAATTAATGTAAAGTCAGGTTATGTGATTTGGGCCATAATCCAGTGTAACTGTTGTCCTTTGAACAAAAAGAAGTTGGGACACAGGCACACACAGAAGAAGACCATGTGAAGACAGAGGAAGAAGACAGGTGAAGGAGGTCAGTGGGGGGGAAAGGGGAAATATGTAATACTTTCAACAATAAAGATGAAGTTTAAAAAGGACAAGGAGAGAGGCCCTTAGAAAAAACAACAACCCTGCCAACATCTTGATCTTAAGTTTCTAGTCTCTAGAACTGGAAGGAAATAAATGGCTGTTGTTTAAGCCAGCCAATCTGTGATACTGTTATGGCAGCCCTTGCAAACTAACATACCTCCTAAAGCATAGAGTTGTCATGATGATTAAATAGGATTATACATGTAAACCACTTGGCATATAAAAAGTGAGCAATCAGTTTTAGTTACTTTATCTCTCTAATTCTCTCCCCCTTCGGGGCAGGGGGGTGGGGAGCCTGAGATGAAGAATGCCCCACATATATCTGAAAAAGTCAATAGGCAGAAAGTTTATAGATGAAGAGGTTTAATAGTATGAAACCTGAAGAGAAGGAAAATAGGGAGTTAACCAAAGAGATAACTATACTTATCTTTTCAGAACCAACTGATAACCTTACCACAATGAGCTGAAATCACATTTCTGAGTCGATTGGAAAATTACAGAAATGAACTTGGTGTCATCTTCTTAAATATGGGTTCAAAGAGTCATGAAAGAGTTAAATAAGAATCCACTAAATTTTGTCTCATCATTTATAATCACTAGCTAAAAGGACAGACTTCATTTATCAGAGCATTATATGTGAACATTATTAAGTATCCCCAAAGCTTATGAGCTAAAAAAAATAACAAAAGCAGCCTAATCTTAACTTTTCAGGTTTAAAAAAATGTTCTTTAGGATTTTTTATTTGTCCAATAAATTTACTCATTGACTAATTATTATTGACTAGAGATAATTACCTTTAAAAAATCCTTTATTTCTTTTATACATATTCTAGGAATCTTCAGAGAGCCTTGAGTATTAACTAGGTAAATACCTTTAGACATTGTCTCAAGATAGATTTATTTAAAATAAACAGATACCATTAATCTGAGCATTAATCTAGTCAGACAGACATTTCTGCTGAAGTGTGCAATTGCACACTGCTGAGCCATCATGCTGGGATGCAGAATAGAGCTCTGACATTTGAGTTTAGTAAAATGTATCCCCCCAGGTTTCCAAGAGATGAAAAGGTAAATTTGACATATAGAATATTTTGTCTTTATTGACCATCAGCACCTTCAACAACAGTGCCATATCAGGAGGACCATAATGTATGCCAAGAAAGGTGTCCTTTATTTATAGAATGACTTTTTCTTGTGAAAAGATAAAGAAAAGTATGGTAAACAATAACAATTGTCTTATTTATTTGTTTGTTTGTTTATTAATTAATTAATTAATTAGAATCCTCACCAGAGGACATGATTAAGAGAGAGGAAGGGAAGAAGGGTGGAAAGGAGTGAGGGGGGGGGAGAGAGAGAGAGAGAGAAACATTGCCTTTTAAACACCCAGACTGGGGATTGAACCTGCAATCCAGGCACATGCCCTGACCAGGAATGAAACCTTTTGGTGCATGGGACGACGCTCCAGCCAACAGCCACTCTAGCCGGGCAGCAATAACAGTTTTCTAAAAAATACTCATGTCTTAGTTTGTTTTTGCTTTAAATAATGAATACTTCTTTCGTGTATATTTACAAATAGGAAAGATCAAGAGAAACTAAAACCAAAAATCTAGCATCAAGCACATCATAATGTGATTCTAATTTAAAGTTAGATCAATCTCTGTTCACTGATTATTGTATGATCAGGTGAGACCTTGGAAAGGATAAGAGAGCCTTACAAACTGGACAGTGAACACCAGTTGCTCTTTTAAAGAGTTATCTGGTTCTCTGGGGTAGACGATAACTGTAGTGACCCATAGAACTTCAGGTAATGTATCTTTTGGCTTTTGTTAGTACATCTGGAAAGAGGAGCTTAGAGACTACCCAGAAAGATAACTTATCGAGGAAGGAATTTGTGTCTATTTCTCAAATAATTTGTGGATTTTGAACACAAAGCAAGAATATAGTACCTTTTTCACACATTGGTATGCTTTTCATACATTGCCACTTAAGTATGTGTTAAATTATCTTTTAAAACTTGTGGTAGCTTAAGACAATGACATTTAAAATGTAATTCTGATGTGATTATAATAGAGAATCAAGTGTAAAATAATAATAATATAATAAGTTATCTGACAACTCTCTGAATGAAATGTCTAACAGAACTCTTTGAATTATGATTTTTAACCCCATATGCATAATTTAGAGATAACGGACAAATTAAAATACCATTTCTTGAACTTTTATCATGTGTAAGTCACCATATCCAACACCTTAGAAGTTGATGGTGATTTTTTGTCAATATTTCATAGGTGAAATAACTGAGTCTTAGTGGGGGGAATAATTGACCCAAGGACATAAGTGTTAGGACTTAGATTTCCAGACCTGAATTGAAAACTATGTTTTTTAGATTAGAGAGCTAAGGCTTCTAATCAAGATGGTAGAGTCTAAATCCCTGGAAAAGAAAAAAAAAATGAAATTACCCAACATATAATGGACGAAATGGAAGTTAATTCTTACTTTGGGAGAGCTAGTTTTCTTGAATGTCCTCACACTCCTCTTTTTTATTTATACTTAAATATGTCTAAAAAAGGTTAACCTCTCTAAATAATGCTGCACATTTCAGTGATTCATGCTTGAACAACACACCCAAGCACACACATATACATTCACACATTTCTGTGTATATATAGATGAAGAGGAGTGAGATGATTACTATATATACTGAGTGGCCAGATTATTATGATCTCTGAACGCATAATAATCTGGCCACTCAGTGTATATCCTATATAATAAAAGGCTAATATGCAAATTGCCCCCTCGACCAGGAGTTCGACCAGCAGGCAGGCTGGCCAAGCACCCATGTCCCCTCCCCCTGGTCAGGCTGGCCGGAGCCCACCCATGCACAAAATCATGCACCGGGCCTCCAATATATGTATATATTAGAGACCCGGTGCATGAAATTTGTGCATGAGGGCAGGGTGTCCCTCAGCCCAGCCTGCACCCTCTAGAATCTGGGACCCCTCGAGGGATGTCCGACTGCCCATTTAGGCTTGATCCCCACCGGGATCGGGCCTAACGGGCAGTCAGACATCTCTATCACAATCCAGGACTGCTGGCTCTGAACTGCTTGCCAGCCTGCCTTCCTGATTGCCCCTAACCACTCCTGCCTACCAGCCTGATCAACCCCTAGCCACTCCCCTGACAGCCTGATTGATGCCTAACTGGTCCCCTGCCAGCCTGTTTGCCCCTAACTGCCCTCTACTGCAGGCCTGGTCACCCCTAACTGCCCTCCCCTACAGGCCTGGTCCCCCCAACTGCTCTCCCCTGCAGGCCTGGTCCCTCCCAACTGCCCACCCCTGCTGGCCATCTTGTGGTGGCCATCTTGTGTCCACATGAGGGCAGCCATATTTGACCACATGGGGGCAGCCATCTTGTGTGTTGGAGTGATGGTCAATCTGCATATTGCTCTTTTATTAGATAGGATAGAGGCCTGGTACATGGGTGGGGGCCAGCTGGTTTGCCCTGAAGGGTGTCTCGGATCAGGGTCGGGGTTCCCTTGGGGCATGGGGTGGCCTGGGCGAGGGGCCTGTGGTGGTTTGCAGGCCAGCCATGCCCTCCGGTGGCCCAAGTGGAGGCCATGGTATCTGGGGTTTATTTATCTTCTGCAATTGAAACTTTGTAGCCTGGAGCAGAGCCAAGCCTCCTGCTTGCTCCGTGTTGGCAGCCATTTCTGTTGGAACTTATGTATCTTCTATAATTGAAACTTTGTAGCCTTGAGTGGAGGCCTAGGCCAGGAAGGGCAGGTGGAAACCTTGGCTTCCTCCATTGCCGGGGAAACCCAAGCCTCCCTCCTGCTCTCTGTGGCCATAGCCATCTTGGTTGGGTTTATTTGCATATTTGCTCCTGATTGGCTGGTGGGCATGGCTGGTGGGCATGGCTTTTGGGTGTAGCGGAGTGATGGTTAATTTGCATATTACTCTTTTATTAGATGGGATATATATATATATATATATATATATATATATCCCATCTAATAAAATTATTATGTATTCACAGATCATAATAATCTGGCCACTCAGTATATATATATATATATATATATATATATATATATATATATAGAGAGAGAGAGAGAGAGAGAGAGAGAGAGGCCTACCTATAGTCTGGAAGAGCTGATGGTGTTAATTTCCTATCTAAAGGCCAAAAGCTTGAGATACAGGAAGGGCCAATGTTTCAGTTTGAATCTGAATGCAGTGGGAAAGGATGTGGGGAGGGTGGAACTATGGTCCAGCTAAAAGTCAGTTGGACAGGATGGGGTATCAGCTTTTTGTTCTATTCATGCCTATAATTGATTGGATAAGCGCCACTCACATTAGGGAAGAGAATCTGCTAAGCCATTTACTCACTAGTTAATTTACTCATTTAAATGTTAAACTAATCCAAAAATATCTTCACAGAAACACACAGTATATGTGTGAGGAAATATCTGAGCCCCTTGTGACCCAATCAAGTTGACATATAAAATTAATCCTTGTAGAAAGATAGATAGATAGATGGTAGATAGATAGATGATAGATACGTGGAAGAAGGAAGGAAGATATGCAAACCCAAAGTTGGCTTACACATCCAGAGTAACCAAAGGTGCAGCAAACAGAAACCATAGTAAGATTAACAGTGCTAATTCCTTAGAAATATCATCAAAACTTTAAAGCATGCATAAATGAGAATTCAGTATAATAAATAACATCTCTAATCTAACTTCATTTTTAAGTCTGTAATTTTCACTCTGATTCTAATATTTAATTTAATTTAAAGGAACATTGTATGGCATTGCAAATGTTTTTCATTAATCAAACTAGAGGCCTGGTGCACGAAATCTTGCACGGGTGGGGTCCCTCTGGGTGGCCTGCAGGAATCGAGTTGAAACCCGCAGTCCAACGCCGCCTGCAGCTCCTACCTGCCACTCCTGCTCATCCCCCACTGTGCCTGTCGCGGGTTTGCACCCAATCAGTCCTGATCGGGAGAGGCTTGGGCTACCACAGCAGTGCTTGCCAGCCATGAGCCTGCATCTGATGCCCTCCCAAGGGGAGTTGCCTGCAGGATTGGGCTGAAACCAGCTCTCTGACATCTCCCGAGAGGTCCCAGATTGTGAGAGGATGCATGCCAGAATGAGGCACCCCACTGGTGCATGATCGGGCCGAGGAGGGACCACGGGAGGGTTTCAGGGCATGTCTGGCCCATCTCGCTCAGTCCTGATCAGTTGTACCCTAACAGCAAGCTAACCTACCAGTCAGAGCATATGCCCCCTTGTGATTAGTGCCGTCAAAGCGACTGGTTGACCAGTTGACTGTCTGCCCCCTGGTGGTCAGTGCACATCATAGTGAGCGGTTGAGCAGCCTTAGCATATCATTAGCATATTATGCTTTGATTGGTTGTTCGGTTGTTCTGCCATTCGGTCTATTTGCATATTACCCTTTTATTATATAGGATAATTTTTGTGTTAAATAGGCATTGTTAGGGCCAATTCTGTTGGAAAGATGAAAGGTCTCATGCATTAAAATTTCATTCCCTTTGACATTAGATCCATTGATTTTTCTTAATAAATGCTTATAAACATCAATTTAACAGCTTTTTTAGAGGCGAGTATATAATTTAGTATTGACATTCAGAAATTCATGTCTTAAAATGGAAGATTTTTATTTTTTTATTTTTTAAGTGACCAAAATAGAAAGATTTGGAATATTTCTTGTTATTTATGATGGTATTCATTTACTCTTATGTTCTGCTTCAAAGCAGAGCATGATTAATTCATTGCAAAAATCCACAGAGGATTTCTTGCAATTATAATTAAACCTTTTTGTCTTTATCAAATTCTTAGGAAACAAACAAACAGAAAAAGATGATTGATTTTGAACCCAGGGAATTGACTTATGTGTCAAACATCAAGACATATTTCTTTATTGAGAAAGACACTATCCAATATACATTGGAATAAAAGATCATGGATATCCTATTACATTTTTATGAAAGAATTTTTCTTCCCTCCTGGTCTTTCTCCATGAATTTTAGTCTTACATTTTTTATATATGCAAGACTTAATTATTTGATATAAGATAGGGAGAGGAGCCAATTTACCTGCCAGTGAAAAAGCTTTAATTACTCTCATCTTTGACTTGCTCCTCAACCTCACAGCCTAGAGAATTTGATGTAAGCATTTTCATTTAATTCCATGGAATCAAAAATTAATTAATATTTCCCTGTACCCCTTCTCTGCACACATTTCCCCAGAGCTTCAACTTTGAAATGGGCTTTTTTGATATCAGTCCCAAGAGAAAAAGAAAGAATCTATGCACTATTAATAGAAATTTATTTCTTGATAACATAATTTACCTTACTATTTGAAGGGCTAGTGAAATATACATAAATACCATACACTGAAGTTAAGAATAGACACTGGAAGTAAATTACCTGGATTTGAATCCAGTTTCTGTCAATTGCTAGTTGTGTGACCCTTCGGTGTCTCCATTTTGTCATCTTTAAAATATGGATTAAAATTGTAACCGCAGTATTAAATACAGTATTACTGATATCAGACAAAGTAGGGGGAGTCCTCTTTCCCAGGGAGTGCTTACGATATCCTGAGAGAAGAATTTTCTGAGACATGCACAGGAGAATTAGTTATTCTTATTTGAGTGGAATCAAATCCCTGCATTTATAAAGTCCTATTTCCCTTAATCCAGTCATAGACGTGTAGCTGGGGTTTCAGTAAAGCTAGAAGCAAAGCCAGTTTCCTTCCCATGTTGGAGATGGATCCAAAACAGCATCAGGCTAGTTGTAGTCCAATAGTCCATTGTATGTCGGGGTCTGCATGACTAAGGGCCACACAGGAAAATGCCATGAAGCCAAGTGTGAGCCATGAGCCAAGTGTGCCAAGAGGAACCAAAAAAGCAAGCTTCTTTGTTCAGGGGATTATACATTCAAAATCTGCCTGTGCTTGCAGTGGCCAACCCATTCTGGCCAATGAGCTCTGTTCCCAGGTATGACTGACGGTAAGCACCTTCCCTTAGTCATCCTAACTTTACTGGATATGCTTCTATCATCCCTTTGTCCAGTCCATGCACCAGTGGGGTCCCTCAGCCTGGCCTGAGGGATTGGGCTGAAACCAGCTCTCCAACATCTCCTGAGGGGTCTCAGATTTCGAGAGGGTGCAGGCCAGGCCAAGGGACCCCACCAGTGCATGATAGGGGCCGGGGAGGGACCACTGGAGAGATCCAGGGTGTGTCGGACCCATCTTGCCCAGTTCCAATAGGCTGGACCCCAGCAGCAAGCTAACCTACCAGTCGGAGTGTCTGCCCCCTGGTGGTCAGTGAGTGTCATAGCGACTGGTCAAATTGTGGGACACTTAGCATATTAGGCTTTTATTATATAGGATTATCTAATTATGAGGCTTGAATAAGTTAATAAAGGTAGGCACTTAGAATATCTGACCTATAGAAAGTACTCTTTCAGGGTTTGCTATTACATTATTATATTACTAGAGGCCCGATGCACAAAATTCTTGCAAGAGTAGATCTTTCTTCCCCTGGCTGCTGGCACTGGCTTCCCTCTGGCACCCAGGACCTGGGCTTCCCTCCAGCCACCAGCAGGCACCCAAAACCCAGGCTTCCCTCGAAGCCCTGGCTTTGTCTGGAAGGTCATCGGGAAAGACATCTGGTCTAATTAGCATATTATGCTTTTATTATTATAGATTATTATAGACTAGAGGTCCGGTGCACGAAATTCGTGCATGGAGGGGGGGTGTCCCTCAGCCCAGCCTGCACCCTCTCCAATCTGGGACCCCTCGAGGGATGTCCGACTGCCTGTTTAGGCCCGATCCTGGTGGGATCCCGGTGGGATCAGGCCTAAATGGGCAGTCGGATATCCCTCTCACAATTCAGGACTGCTGGCTCCCAACTGCTCGCCTGCCTGCCTTTCTGATTGCCCCTAACCGCTTCTGCCTGCCAGCCTGATCACCCCCTATCCACTCCCATGCCAGCCTGATTGATGCCTAACTGCTCCCCTGCCAGCCTGTTTGCCCCCAACTTCCCTCCTCTGCCAGCCTGGTCACCCCTATCTGCCCTCCCCTGCAGGGTTGATCGCCTCCGACTGCCCTCCCTTGCAGGCCTGGTGCCTCCCAACTGCCTTCCCCTGCTGGCCATCTTGTGGTGGCCATCTTGTCACCACATGGGGGCAGGATCTTTGACCACATGGGGGCAGCCATATTGTGTGTTGGAGTGATGGTCAATCTGCATATTACTCTTTTATTAGAAAGGATAGAGGCCTGGTGCAGAGGTGGGGGCCAGCTGGTTTTCCCTGAAGGGTGTCCCAGATCAGGATGGGGGTTCCCTTGGGGCATGGGGTGGCCTGAACAAGGGGCGGGTGGTGGTTTGCAGGCCAGCCATGCCCCCTGGTGACCAAAGTGGAGGCCCTGGTATCTGGAATTTATTTACCTTCTACAATTGAAACTTTGTAGCCTGGAGTGGAGCCAAGCCTCCTGCTTGCTCTGTGGCCGGCAGCCATTTCTGTTGGGGTTAATTCACCTTCTATAATTGAAACTTTGTAGCCTGGAGTGGAGGCCTAGGCCAGCCAGGGCAAGTGGAAACCTTGGCTTCCTCTGTTGCTGGGGGCAACCCTGGCCTGCTCTCTCCATCTCCGTGGCTGCTGCCATTTTTGTGTGGATTTGTTTACCTTCTATAATTGAAACTTTGTAGCTTGAGTGGAGGCTTAGGCCGGCAAAGGCAGGCGGGAAGCTTGGCTTCCTCCGTTGCCTGGGAAGCCTTGCTCTCTGTGGCTGTAGCCATCTTGGTTGGGTTTATTTACATACTCGCTCTGATTGGCTGGTGGGCGTGGCTTGTGGGTGTAGCGAAGGTAGGTCAATTTGCATATTACTCTTTTATTCGGTAGGATTTTATTAATTTGATCAATTCATTTACTATTAGATAATGTCTGTTTCTATATATGAGCAATTGATTTCTTTTAAGGACAGGTTTTATTAAGGTATTTCTGCTTGTAGCACTGCAAAAAGACATTTTCAAACATTGTCCCATTTAAAAATATGAAAAAGAAACTTCCACCCCTAAGCAGATAAAATTTTTGAATCACAGTTATTTGATTTAACCCATCATTTAACTCTGCTTACATAGATAAAAGTGAAAGTACATTTACTCTGGTAACAAGGTTTGGTGTAGTTGATAAATAATAATTTTATTGGTTTTCTGGGACATGGAAACTTATTACAGCTGGGTTGCATTTAGTATAAATTCTATTTCTGTACTTTTTAAATCAATTGTGTCTTATTATATTTGGATGAACATCAGATAATAAAAGGACTTTGGATAGATAATTAATACAAAAATTAGCAAATTTTTAGTTTGACTGTGTCAGCAAATTTTTATGTGCTCCTAAAATACTAAGGCATTTTGTAAAAGCAATATCAGCATATTTTTATGTATAATTTTTGGTGGATGGATAAATATGCATTTTTGTATCTTGTTATATATATTTAGTTTACATTTTTAAATTATTGGTTAATACTCCTAATTCAATGCCATAAAAATGTGGATTTTCTCTTTTGCATAAATGTGACCAATTGCTGCCAAATCACAAAGAGCTTAGATTAAATGAACTGAATTCATTTTTTTCTTTTTAATAGTAGAAACTCTAAAAAAAAATTACATAAATGTGCTGTAATGCAAAAGTTTCCATTGTTTACTTGAACTTCTGACCATTGAGGCAAAAATTTGAACTTAATCTTGGTCCACCGACATTTGATTATAACTTACACTTAATTTTTTAATATGTTTTTATTGGTTTTAGAGAGGAAGGGAGGAGAGATAAACATTAATGATGAGAATCATTGATTGGCTGCCTCATGCATGCCCCCTACTGGAGATTGAGCCCACAAACTGTGCATGTGCCCTGACCAGGAATCAAACAATGAGCTCCTGGTTCGTAGGTCAAAGTTCAACCACTGAGCCTACTTGCTGGGCTTAACTTGCTTACACTTAGTGACACATAAACAAATTTTATTAAAATAAAATTTTGATTTTATTTCTGAATTTGACTACCTTTATATATTTATTATACATTTTAAATACAAAGGATCACTAAGAAGTATCTACCATTAACAAAGAAATCTGTTATTAATGTGTATATGGGAAGAGCTATCATCAAATATTAAAAACACCATTGAATTATAGTTCATATACAATAGAAATTATATCTTAAGTTGTGCTTGAACCAAGGTAAATGGGATGACATAACCTGTCTTCTGCCATGGGAAAATTTATATTTTTCTGACTATTGAATAGAGTTTCTTGTCAATAGACTAATAGAAATTATTCTTCATGAAATCTCAAAACTAAACATGAGGCTGGTGTGGTTCAGTTGGTTGAGCATCCTCCCATGACAGTGGTCAGCAAACTCATTAGTCAACAGAGCTAAATATCAACAGTACAACGATTGGAATTTCTTTTGAGAGTCACATTTTTTAAACTTAAACTTCTTCTAATGCCACTTCTTCAAAATAGACTCGCCCAGGCCGTGGTATTTTGTGGAAGAGCCACACTCAAGGGGCCAAAGAGCCGCATGTGGCTCGCGAGCCGCAGTTTGCCAACCAGGGCACTAGGAGGTCACCAGTTCAATTCCCAGTCAGGGTACATGCTCGGGTTGCAGTCCCCATCCCCAGTAGGGGGCATGCAGGAGGCAGCCAATCAATCAATCAATGTTTCTATCTATCCCTCTCTCTTCCTCTCTGAAATCAATAAAAGAAGAAGAAGAAGAAGAAGAAGAAGAAGAAGAAGAAGAAGAAGAAGAAGACAAAAAACACTGAACATGAAACTTAAGGACTACACTTCAAGATTTCCCCCTGCTCTACTAGGAAATATAACACTAAATAAATAATTGGCCACTTAATAAATTATTGAATGCCAATTCTATGGGGATAGTCTTAATTTAAGCACAATGGTCTGATGCTTACTGATTAGTGGGCTAAGAATTCTACATCCATACCCTAACACTTGATGATGTTTTGCTGGGTAGAAATGAACTTTGAAAAAAGACAAGTGAATTTATATATGTGCTTTTGGCATACTTTCTACTCAGCTTTTTAAATTTCATAGTTTTTTAAAAAAATGTAAAATAAGAGCAAATACTTCACAATATTATTTTAATTCAGTTAAAAAATCGATAAAGATTTCACATGTTATTATTATTACTAAAACAGTTATTTTTAGATATCTCTTCAGCTGTTTAATCTGATTAAAAACATGAGAGAGGTATAAGCTCTATGTGGTGATGTCAGAAAGTTGGCATATTTCTTCTCCCAAACCAATTATAAATACTGGACAAAATTGTCAAAAACAAACATTGATGGGCTCTAGAAACTGACCAAATATAAACAAATGCATTCCTGAAAAAGTATTGGGCTTTGAGTAAGAACCATGGATGTCTGTGGTGTACTTGCCTAAGGCTACTCCCATCCATTCAGGCCAATAGGGTTGTAGCTGTACCAGGATGGAAGAAGACCTAACACTCCTCAGCTTCAGCGCCGGAGGTGACTTATTTTGGAGAAGAAGGCAGAAAAACACATGCTCCTGTTGTTGGTAAAAGTAGCAGATAGTGGTAAGTGAATGGAAAAGTTCAGCAGCTCTGGATGGTCAGATATTGCAGTTCTAATTAGAGCAAGCAAAGGATCAGTGAACTAAAAAGAATTTTAACAAAGAAATTTAGAAAATAAAGCAACTTCTGTAAGGTCTCCACACATTTCTGACCACCTTCTGCATGCATATTCAGGAGACTAGAAGGAGTCCAAGATAAGCACGCTTTCCCAGATGACCAGGAGACTGCTTACATATGCAGAGGTGATACAAAAGGGTTCAGCAAAAAAGCATGGCAGATCTGAAAACAGCCAGATATTTGAAGGTATTTTCCAGCTAGCTTGAGCATAGCTTCTGACAAATCATTGCCAGGCCACTAAGCCATGCAGACCAATGGGTGAACTCTAAAATTCCAGGTTAAAAAAATATGTAGGTACGTAAAACTGAGCAAAGACTGCTATGGGGGCTGATTTTACAGATTTATTGTGGAAAAATCACTAAAGAAGAAATAAACAACACATTAAGGGTAAATCTCATGGGGGAAGTCTGAATCCAAACTTGCTAATATATATTACCTAAGTATATTATTTGTATCCAATTTTCAACAAAAAAAATCATGAGATAAACAAAGAAACAGAAAAATGTAACATATACTCAGGAAAAGCCAATACAATTTGTTTTGTTCTTTTATTTTTTTTGTAGGCCCACATGCAGGATTTAACAAATAAAGAATGTAAAGCAGCCATTTAATTTATATATATCAAATCTACACATTAAAGCTAAAAATGGGGAGGAAACCAAGATGGCAGCATAGGTAAACAGCTAAACTGCTGCCTCACACAACAATATCAAAACTACAACTAAAAGACAAAACAGACATCATTCAGAACCACAGGAAAGCTGGCTGAGTGGAAATTCTACAACTACAAGGAAAGAGGAAAGCACATTGAGACTCAGAGGAGCTGCAAAAAGCTGAGGTACGGAGATGCGTGCACGGAGAGGACGGGCGGCTGACTGCATGGGCAGCTGAGTGCATGGCTGGCTTTCTAAAGTGGGAGGGAGATGAAAGCTCCCGACTGTGCTGAACTCCAGTCTCAGGTGAGACTCTGGGAACTCAAACTCATTTTGGGAGGAATCTGGACTGTCAGGAAAAGAGAAAGCACACTGAGACTCAGGGGAGCTGTGGAAGGCAGAGGTCCGGAGGCACGCACGTGCAGAGAGGATTGACTGCTGAGTGCACTTGCGGCTAAGTGCGCGGCTGGCTTTCTAAAGTGGGAGGGAGACGGAAGCTCCTGACTGCGCCGAATTTCAGTTCTGGGCGAGTTTCTGGGAAACCAGACTCTTCGGGGAGAAACTGGACTGTCTGGCAGCGGGCAAAACTTGAGGGCGGCTTTCTCTAAGAGGTGCTTGCAGAGATTACCGAGGGACACTGAGGCCCAGGGGCCTCATAGGGCAGGGCCGACGGGAAGCCAAGGCTGTCTGCTCCGCCCTGAGACTCCGCCCCATACAAGCTGAGCACAGAGGCTTTTGCAAGTCTTCTCCCATAAGGGTGTCTCCAGCACAGAAGTTCTCCCAGCATAGACACAGCTGATCCTCACAGCCAATTGGCCTGGAGGTCAATTCCTCCCAGTGATACCAACAACAATCAAGACTTAACTACAACAAGGCTGTGCAGACAGTCCACAAAGGGGTGCACCAAAAGTGTCCACCCCAGGTAACTTGGGGAGGCTGAGGCACTGGACCATATAGGACACCTACCACACAAAGCTACTATACCAACTCAGGGAAGCAGCGAAAATGTGGAGACAAAGAAACAGATCACAAATGAAAGAAATGGAGGAAAGCAAACAACTGGATACAGAGTTCAAAACCATGGTTATAAGGTTTCTCAAGAATTTCCTAGAAAAGGCCGATAAATTTAGCGAGACCCTTGAGGATATGAAAAAGGACCAACTAGAAATTAAACATACACTGACTGAAATAAAAAATATTATACAGAGACCTAAGAGCAGACTAGAGGAACACAAGAATCAAGTCAAAGATTTGAAATACAAAGAAGCAAAAAACACTCAACCGGCAAGCAAAAAGAAAAAAGAATCCAAAAATTTGAAGATAGTGTAAGGACCCTCTGGGACAACCTCAAGCATACCAACATCTGAATTATAGGGGTGACAGAAGAAGAGAGAGAGCAAGATACTGAAAACATATTTGAAGAAATAATGACTGAAAACTTCCCCCACCTGGTGTAAGAAATAGCCTTACAAGTCCAGGAAGCACACAGAACCCCAAACAAATGGAATCCAAAGAGGACCACACCAAGACACATCATAATTAAAATGCCAAGAGCAAAAGACAAAGAGAGAATATTAAAAGCAGCAAGAGAAAAACAGTTAATTACCTACAAGGGAGCACCCATATGATTGTCAGTTGATTTCTCAACAGAAACTATGCAGGCCAGATGGGAGTGGCAAGAAATATACAAAGTGATGAATAGCAAGAACCTACAACCAAGATTACTCTACCCAGCAAAGCTATCATTCAGAATTGAAGGGCAGATAAAGAGCTTCACAGATAAGAAAAAGATAAAGGAGTTCATCACCACCAAACCAGTATTATATGAAATGCTGAAAGGTATTCTTTAAGAAAAGGAAGAAGAAAAAGGTAAAGATAAAAATTATGAACAACAAATACATGTCTATCAACAAGTGAATCTAAAAATCAAGTGAATAAAAAATCTGATGAACAGAATAAACTGGTGAATATAATAGAATCAGGGGCATAGAAAGGGAGTGGACTGACAATTCTCAGTGGGGAAGGGGTGTGAGAGTATGGGAAGAGAGTGGACAAAAATTGTATACCTATGGATGAGGAAAGTGCAGGGGAGGTAAGGGCAGAGGGTGGGGTGGGAACCGGGTAGAGGGGAGCTATGGGGGGGGAAAAGGAGGAATAATTGTAATAATATAAACAATAAAGATTTATTAAATTAAAAAAAAAGCTAAAAATGTTTAAAAGTTAAAGGCAAGTGTAATATTAATGCCTGTATAAAGGAAGAATTTTAAGAGACATAGAAACATAAAACAATGGAAATTTTGGAGTTGAAGAGTACAATTTTGAAGAATGCATGTTGCTAGACATGTATTTTCTGATCTCAGGACTTTCACAAAGGTACATAAATGGGTATAACATTGAATTAGACACATAATAAATGAAACAAAATAAAGTTTAAAAATATATTTATACATATATAATCAATTAATTTAATTAAAAGCACAATGGTAAATTCCATTGGTAATTTTCAACAAAAGCTGCCAGAAAAAGTAGATGAACTTATGAAGAAACAAAACCTTAATTTTCATCTTAAAACATACACAACAAATTAATTTGCAATGTATCATAGACCTAAAAGAAAAAGCTACAGCTATTATTTCTTGGAATCATTACAGGATAACACCTTGGACACTTGGGGTAGGCGAAAGTGTTTCAAACAGGTCTACACACAATAGACATTCAAGAAAATATTATTTAAAATGAACTTATTTATCATAAACACACTAAAATTTGTACAAAATAATACCTAGCAATTTTAATTATGATACCCAAATTGGACACGACCCAGATGTCTAGCTAATACAATTTTTGAAAGTTTCAGTATAATCAGACAATGGAGTATTACTCAGCAATAAATAGGAATGAATTTGTGGCATGCCACAATGTAGATAAAAATATGTGAATGGAACAAATCAGACCAAATGAGAGCAGGTACTATATGAATCAATTTATATGGGCCACATAACAGCAAAACTATAGTAATAAAAATCAGAGTGGTGGTTTCTTAGCGTGAGGCTTGAAAGTTTGACTGGGAAGGGGTGAAGGAGCATAAGAGAAAAATTCTGGATGATGGAAATGTCTTACAGCTCAATTAGAAGCCCAGTGCATAAATTTGTGCATGGGTGGGGTCCGGCTGGCCCACCCCGATTGGGGCCAATAGGGCCAGGCCAGCTGGGGGGAGGGGCCTCAGGCAGTTGGTTGGCTGGCCCCGCCCCTGACCTGGGCGGGAGGTGATCGGGGGTTGGGCTGGCCAGGGGAGGGGCTGCAGCCAGACAGGGGGAGAGGCCACAGGTGGTTGGCTGGCTCTGCCCCCTGGTCAAACTCCCAGTTGAAATCCTGGTTGAACTCCTGGTTGAGGGGACAATTTGCATATTAGCCTTTTATTATATAGGATGTGGCTGTTGTTTACTCTGCAGAGTAACCTAGCCTCTCCTCATTGATAAAGTCTACAGCTCCTGACCTTTTCTCTCTCCCCATGTGAAAAGTGTATTGTGATTCCAATGTTCAGTCATAAAAATGTACTATTGTTTTGGGCATAAGAGACATATATGTATGTAAATTTCTTTTTTCACCTTACATTATGTTTTTTTTTAAATTAGCAATGTTTATATATGTAGATTAATTTTAATTGTTGCATAATATTTTTGTGTGTGAAAGAACAATTCTTTATCATTTACCTATTGCATCTAGTTGGTTTCCTTTTCCTTACTGTCACAGCCTTGGAGTGAAGATTCTTGTAGATGCTCAGATGACTTTTTTTTGGCATATATTCAAGAATTTCTCTTAACTGAAAACTAAATATATAATTGACCAAGTTTTGGATGACTTCTTCATCTTTAACAGATTTTTCCAATTATTCTATGAGATGATTGTACCAACTTAGATTCTTGCTAGCAATATATGACAGTTCCCATTTCTCACATTTTGTCCATGACATAGGCTTATTAGACATTTATTCTTTTGCTATTCTGGTGGGTGTGAAATAAAGTTTCATGGTTGTTTTAGTCTGCATTTCCCTGATTACTTAGAAAATTTGCTGTCCATTTGGGTTTCCTTTATGTGAATTACTTTTTCAAACGTTTTACCCACAAATTTTCCAATTTAAGTGTTTATTGTTTTATAATATTTTGCTAAATATTTTAATATAACCTGGATACTTAATATTTGTCAGTTATATGGGTCTCAAATATCTATTGCTTTTCAGCTGACTTTAATCATGGTTACTTCTAGAATATAAATTTTTAAAAAATAATGGAGTTAAATTTTTTTTTTAAATTAGTGATAGTCAAGGCAGGAAAACAAAATCCTGATACTAGATCTTAAGTGTAATATTTTTATTTCTTCTTCATAATCTTTTACTAAATGTTTCTATCTGGTAAGTGGAATTTCTGCTTGAAATTATTATTGAAAATTGTCTTAATCATTCTTACCCTTCCTTTTTAAAAGTAAACTTTGGGATCAGTTAGTCAAATTCCATGAAACTTCAAGGTATTTATAGATTACTTTGTGGAGAATTTTTATCTTTATATTGTTAAAGAATGAAACATTTCAATTGACTTAGGTCTTCTTTTATGTCTTATGTTGATGTTTGATTCTCTATTAAGATTTTATTTATGTAACTACTTCACATATTTAAAGATTTATCATAAATAACGTATACTAGTATCATTGTTGCTATTGTTTATGCATATTACAATTTTACAGTTTTTGATTTTCTTAGAACTGCTGCATATCTTGAAAACTTTTTAGTAGCATAGCTAAATTGTATTCGCTATCATTTAATTTAGGATTTTATATCTACATTATTAAGTGATACTTTTCTTTCTCATACAGTTCCTGTATGAATTTCTATGTAAGCTTCATAAAATAAGCTGAGTTTTTCTATCTTCTTATTATATATAGGTTATTTTTCTTGCAAGTTTGGTAGAAGTAACTTACAAAAGCATCTGGGAATGGTGATTAAAGAGGGGCACTAGGTTTTGGGGACAAGTTTTGAATAGTGGTTTCTTGGTCAGAAGTTTCTTCTGATTTTATATTTCTTGGTGTATGTTTTTTTGTTGGTGGTGGTGGTGTTAATACTCACTCAAGGATATTTTTCCATTGATTTTTAGGGAGAGTGGAAGAGAGAAGGAAAGACAGAGAAACATCGATGTCAGAGAAACACATCGATTGGTTGCCTCCTGCATGAGCCTGATCAGGGCCCTCACCAGGGAGGATCATTCAATGGAGGTACATGCCCTTGACCAGAATCAAATCCGGGACCCTTTGTTCCTCAAGCCGATGCTCTATGCACTGAGCCAAACTGGCCAGGACTGATTTTATATTTCTTATCAAATACATATTTTAATTGTTTTCCTAGGAAATAGATAATATTGTTTTTAAATATTAACTTGTGATTTTATGATACCCAGCATTTGTTTCAGTCAGGTATGGTAAGATACAGACATGGAAATTATTGTCATGAAGGAAGTTTTCATTATACTCAAAGTGCCCTAGAAACAGGAGGCACAGCCAATATACAGGCTACACGGGGAAGCACAGGGCTGGGATGAGCAGGCAGAGAAAAAGAAACTGCTAGCTGGCACCTTCATTGGGTTTTCAGGGGGAAAATGGAAGAGGCAAGGTAATATAGCTAAGTAGATTTAGGATTGGATGATTTGAATAATTTTGGTGGGCTCTGAAACGTAGGGGTGGTCCCTAAATGAAAGGTAATTGAACTGATTAGAACAGGATAATACTGTTCCAGAATGTGAGAGCCCCATAAAAAGAGGTGGTTGGGGTTCAGGGTTTTGGATTGGTTTGTTTACACATTAAAGGCATACTCCCAGGCAAGCCATACACTATCACTAGCCATTAGCTAACCCTAAATCAGCAAGGTCAAGATGCTAACATATCAAGAAATAGGAAAACAAAGTTAATACATATTTTTAAAATTTAACTTTTAAATGTGTAAGATTGCTATTCTTTTATTTATTTACACTAGAGGCCCGGTATACAAAAATTCGTACACTTGGGGAGATCCCTCAGCCTGGCCTGTGTCCTCTTGCAGACCAGGAGCCCTCGGAGGATGTCCCACTGAGGACTTGCCACAGTCTGGCCTCCCTCTGTGGGAGGCAACCAGCAGGGTGATGGGAGGGGCAGGACAGGGCCAGCTGGTGAGTGGCTGTCCCCACCCCCTGATCGCCCCTCTGCCACCACCAATTACTGCTGCCCCCTGATCACCATCCCCTCCCTATGCCCACTGGCACTCACCTTGGCTGGCCTGGAGCCACCCGTTCACCAGTTGTTCCACAGTTCGGTCTATTTGCATACTAGGCTTTTATTATATAGGATATTTATCTCTTTGTTTTCTGTCTCTATCACAACACTATTAGCTCCTTGAGGTAGGGATCACATCTGTTTTATCTGTCATCTCACACAATGCCTAATGCACAGTATTACCAAACTAATAGGATCCACAGAGTGGACTGTCGGGGACTGAAACCCATTTATAGTTAAGGCAAGACTGCAAGTAGAAGGTAAAGAAGCAGGTAGAAAAAAATCATCTACAAAGTGCTGAAACAGGCCAGATAGGCAGATAGGCAGGTTTAGGAGACAACGCCTAATGCCATAGTTCTCAAATTTCAACATGTATCAGAGATATGGGCTGGCTTGCTGAACTACAGATGCTGTATCCAATCCCAGAGTAAAGTAGGTCTAGGGTAGAGTATGAAAATATTTAATGTTAGGTGAGTCCTGTGCTCCCTGAAAACAATGATGGTTGAGAAATACCCCAAACTTTTATTTCCCAAACTCCCCGATTTTTGTGTTCTGAGAAATAGCTTCTACTAAAGAACCTCTCTTTTATTTTTATTAATTTAACTTCATTGTTGAAAGTATTACAGGTGGCCCCATTTTTTCCCCTTTGACCCCTACTAGACCACAGCCAACCCCCTTCCCAGACCTTCATCACACTATTGTCTGTGCATATGAGTTCATTGGTTAATCTCTTCCCACCCACTCTGAGATTTGACAGTCTGCTCCATGGTTCCATGTCTCTGGAACTATTTTGTTCATCATTTTATTTTGTTCTTTAAATTCCACATATCAGTGAGACCATGTGATACTTGCCTTTCTCTGACTGGCTTATTTCACTTAGCATAATACTCTCCATGTCCTTCCATGTTGTTTCAAAGGGTAAAAGATCCTTCTTTTTACTGCTACATAATATTCCATTGTGTAAATGTACCACAACTTTATCATCCACTCATCTACTGATGGGCACTTGGGCTGTTTCCAGATCTTAGCTATTGTAAATAAGGCTGCTATGTACATAGGGGTGCTTATATTATTTCTGATTGGTATTTCCAGATTTTTAGGATATATTCCCAGAAGTTGGATCACTGGGTCAATTTAATTTTTTGAGGACACTCCATACTGTTTTCCACAGTGGCTGTACCAGTCTGCATTTCCATCAGCAATATAATAGGGTTCCCTTTTCTCCACATCTTTGTTAGCACTTGTTGATTTACTGATTGTAGCCATTCTGACAGGTGTGAGTTGATATCTCATAGTAGTTTTAATTTGCTTTTCTCTTAATGATTAGTGACTGAACATTTTTTCGTATGACTATTGGCCACCTGTATGTTCACTTTGAATAAGTGTCTTTTAGATCCTTTGCCCTTTTTTGAATTGGAATGTTTGTCTTCTATTTGTTAAGTTGTATGACTTCCTTATATATTTTGGATATTAACCCTTTCTCAGATGTTAAATTGATAAATTTGTTCTCCCATACATTGGGCTCCCTTTTCATTTTGTTGATAGTTTCTTTTGCTTGCAGAAGCTTTTAATTTTGATGTAGTCCCATTTGTTTATTTTCCCCTTTGTTTCCCTTGTCCTAGGAGATGAATCCACAAACAAATTGTTAATGAGCGATGTCTGAGATTTTGCTACCTACGGTTTCTTCTAAGATTTTTATGGTTTCAAGTCTTACATTTAAGTCTTTTATCCATTTTGAGTTTATTCTTGTGTATGGTGTAAGTTGGTGGTCTAGTTTCTTTTTTTTTTTTTTTTTTTTGCATGTATCTTTCCAATTTTCCCAACACCATTTATTGAAGAGACCATCTTTACTCCATTGTATGTTCTTGCCTCCATTTCAAATATTAATTGAGCGTAATGGCTTGGGTGGATTTCTGGGTTCTCTGTTCTGTTCCGTTTGTCTATATGCTCGTTCTTGTGCCAGTCCCAGGCTTTGATTACAGTGGCTTTGTAGTATAACTTGATATCTGGTATTGTGATTTCTCCAACTTTGTTCTTCCTTCTCAAGATTGTTGCGGCTATTCAGGGTCTTTTTTGGTTCCATATAAATTTTTTGAGTAGTTAAGAACCACTCTTTTCCATATGACTTAGAAAAAAACTCACTGTCTACACTTTCCCATCACTCACACAGACTTGCAGATGAGTCTTGTTTACCTGTGATAAAGCCAAACACAAATCCTCCAACTGGTCTTTTCTCAAGAAAAATTTGCTATGATTAGAACTGCTTGTCCCCCTGAAGCTAGCTATACGCAGAGATAAACTCCAGTTCAGCTGACTACGACACCCCCTGATTGCAAAACAATCACAAATGTAAATCATTCCCTCTACAGTTCACTTTGCTCTCACTACAAAGGTCTAAGACTAAACCCATGGTCAGCAAACTGCGGCTCGCGAGCCACATGCGGCTCTTTGGCCCCTTGAGTGTGGCTCTTCCACAAAATACCACGGCCTGGGCGAGTCTATTTTGAAGAAGTGGCGTTAGAAGAAGTTTAAGTTTAAAAAAATTTGGCTCTCAAAAGAAATTTCAATCGTTGTACTGTTGATATTTGGCTCTGTTGACTAATGAGTTTGCCGATCACTGGACTAAACCAACCTGCAGAGGCACCTGATCTGTTGAAGTGCTTGCACAGTTACAATAGGCTGAATGAAATAAATTATCTTACTTTTTTTTTTTTTTTTTTTTGTCTTTAGTAGGCCCAAATTTTACAATTCTAACTAGTACCCAGATGATTCTCCTGGGGCTGCCCTGAGAACCACACTTAGCAAACTGCCATTCTAATGCAATGATAGGCAATTGGCAGAATATGTGATTCAGCCAATGGGGAGCTGTACTGAAGCTGGTAAACAAGTGGGCTAAGTAACAATTTTATTCAGGTGAAAATCAGCACGTGAAATAAAATGGGAGGAAACCCTTCTCCCAGGTCCTGTGGTTGAAGGGTCGGGTTACTTTCCCGCCTGACTTTACAAAGACTTTTCTCTCACCTGGTAAAGAGTCATCCAAAAGCAGTGTGATCCCTGGGCATGGAAAGACTACAAGCCTGGAGGTCCGGAGAAACTGAAGAAGGAAAAGAGCCCTTCAAGATGCGGTAAATATCCTGGACCTAAATAATTCAACTTGATGTCTCCTGTATTATCGCTGCTAAAATCGTTAAATCACTGCAATATTTTCTTGGTTTATGAAGTCATTATTATACACTTCTCGGATTTGAGCCACATTTCCGCATCCTTTCAGATAAAAATAAACAAACAAAAAAGCCCTAAACTCTATTTAAACTCGAGAAAACAAAGATGAAAATGCCTAACTGAGTAATGTTTTAAACATTGCCGCTGTGTTCTTCTTTGGTGTTAGCAAAGGTAACAATTTGGGCGCTGTGTCTTAGAACAGCAGTGTAGGCATTCTCTTGCATTACAAATCTCGGGCCTGACATTTCTGTCTTTGGCCCAGCGTTAATGATGTTCCATGCTGACCCTCCTGTGCGAAGGCAGAGCTGGAGAGCACAGCTTTGATAGCAGTGTTTACATGAATGTTTGATAAGCATCTGTCAGCTCCTAGCACTCTACAAGCCTGGGAACACAAAAGAAGCCAGGGAACCCTGGAGTTTTTGCCACCTGAAAGCATAATCTGGTGTGTTTGCTGAATTTCAAATCAGCCCTGAGATTGTTCTCTCTGTAGCTTGGATTGTAATTTATGTATTATTTACTCAAAAAATAGAAGAAAGGATAACAGACAATTACTTCTTCTAAAAAGGGTTTTGGCTATTGGGCAGAATTACTTTAATGTGTTCTTATCTTGCTACATTTTTGTTTGGTCCCACTGGACACAAAATATCATGCAGATTGAAGTGTATTTGACAGCTTAAAGGGAGTTTTAAGAATATTGACCGTGTTCCTTTTCCCCTTCTCCAAATCATAATGTCGAAAGAAAAGAGTGCTTAGAGAAGGCTTTGTATGTGTACAGAGCAACCTATATTTTGTGTTTCTTAATGTGGGCAATATAGAAAAAAATGCGCATATTAATTGGCTTTGATTGTTTTTTGAGACCCCACATCTTGATTTCAGCAATGCTTTTTGTGCTCTTTGTTCAATATTTCATGACTCCTGATATAGGACTGTAGACAGCGGTTTGTTTTTTATTGTTCAGAGGTATAAAAACTTAAAAATTTTGTGGAACCAGAAACATCAATATCATCTCTTAAAATAATGTCCCAGCAAATGCAGTGGTATTTCCACCACAGAAGAATAGATGGAAATAGCTTACTGGTGTCTAGTATTCTATAAAGAACAAATGAGATTAGAATTTATTATTGCAGTGGGCTGAATATTATGTTGCCCACCGTAAAATCATGTACATAAATATGCTTTCATTGATGTGAACTCCCTCAAAAATAAAACACAGGGAAATACTGAAAAGAGAGGATGATAAATCTTACTACTTTCAGGTGCCTCTTCTTTTTCCTGCTGCTGAGTTGTGCTGAATTGACTGAGTTGTGTGATATCTCTCAGCTTATTAAATTTTAAAAAATTTCTGGATCAAGTTATTCTTGAAGCTAGCGCTATCCCCTAGTTTTCTAACTTACATGAGCCAATACAGTCTTTAAAATACAACCACAAGAACATTTAAGCTAGATTGAGACTGTATTCATTTTCAACATAAAGACTTGTGAATAATATATCATTTTCTGTTAAGGGTGAATTCACCAACATAATATTAGATATTCAATTTAATTTATCTTTTTTTTTTTTAATAGGAAGAGGGAGCATCCTTTCCCTCTTTCTATTATGGTTTAGATTTAGTTATAGATATGTGTTAAAACTGGTCATTTATATTCTTAAATATTTTAATATTGTATATATCTTTGTAAATGACTAAACTAGCATTTTCCTTCTGTATTGATTTTTCTGAGTGGGTATCTCTAAGGCAGGGGATATGCTTACTATGGTATCACACACATACATATATTCTGGTATACAGTAGGGCTAACATAGAAAATTCATTCCAGATAATAAATTGGAATTCTGTTCCTAGAAATTACTCCTATGAGCAAGATTTATGGCTTTTTTCCATTGGATGTTACCTTCATATTAGATCAATAGGACATTAGAATGGTGTGTTAAATATTGTGGAAAACTGATGATGATGCAAATAACAGGAGGACTTATAACAATTTATGATTGATGTTATTAATTAGAGAAATAAAGCAGAGGAAATAGTTGTAAAACATCTTGAAAATGTATATGTGTTACGAATTGATAAATATTTAGATTTGGCAAAGGATGAATGACTAGGTTTCTTAGATTGAGTAGAGATGAAAATAAATCACTGCCGTCAAAGAACTTATTTAGAGAAAGAAGGCTAATACACATGAATACGCTTAAAATATTTAAATGATACATTGAATAGAGTTGACTAGAAGAGAAAATAGAATTTATAGGAATAATACATAGAAGAGGCTAAAAAATAAATAGAAGATAAACAAGTTTAAAATGAAATTTAAATAAGCAAAGGTGAGATGTAGGGGTGACTGAATACAACAGCTGAGGACAGAGCATGGGGTCAGAAGAAATATGGCATATAGAGATTGAGAAGTCAGGTCTCACTGAATTTGCTGATATGTGATCTAATGCATGCCACCAGGGAATAAACAAACAAATAAGAAAACCCACCTTTTTCTTTACTTGATAATTTGACTAAATTAATGTCATACCATATATCACTTTCTTAAATGTTACATAAGAGTTCTAAAGGGGTTGCTTTAAAGAATGCAGTAGCCAATCCACAAATATCCTATCAAAGCAAAGAGTTTGGAAGTCTATAGTGACATGGCATCCTATCTAATAATAGAGTAATATGCAAATTAACCATCACTCCGTGACAAAAATGGCAGCCCCCATAGTCACAAGATGGTGGCACCCAGTTCCCTCAGCCCCGCTGCTGGAGTGTCCGGCCTGTCCGCAGGAGCAGTGAGGCTGGATCTGCCTCTGGAGGGGGCGGATCCAGCCTCCCCCCTCCACCGCTGCTGCTGCAGTGTCTGGGCCGGTCAGTCCCACTGGGGTCCGGTGGGGACCAAACAGCGAGGCTTGATCCGCCCCCAGACACAGCAGACAGAGCCTGGACAGCAGAGCATGGAGGCTTCCTTAGCGCGATGGCAGCGGGCAAGCCCCAGGCCCAGCAAACAGCCCAGGCAGCAGGGCTTGGGGGCTTCCTTAGCACAGAGGCCGCGGGAACACCCCCAGGCCCAGCAGACAGAGCCTGGACAGCAGGGCTTGGGAACTTCCTTAGTGCTGTGGCAACGGGAGCACCCCCAGGTCCAGCATACAGAGCCCAGACAGCAGGGCTTGGGAGCTTCCTTAGTGCTGCAGTGGCGGGGAAGTCCCCAGACATGGCAGACAGAGCCCAGACAGCAGGGCTTGGGGGCTTCCTTAGTGGGCAGTGGCGGTGGGAACACCCCCAGGCCCTGCAGACAGAGCCAGGACAACAGGGCATGGGGGCTTCCTTAGTGTGTCAGTGTCGGCAAAGCCCCCAGGCCTGGCAGACAGAGCACACTGCAGGGCATTGGGGCTTCCTTCGCATGGCGCATGGCGGAGGCAGGCAGAGAGCGAAGAGCAGGGCATGGAGGCTTCATCTCCATGGCTGCAGTGAAACCTCCAGGCCCTCAGAGAGCAGAGAACCATGGGGAGTGGGCCTAAGCCATCAGTAGGACATCCCCTGAGAGCTCCTGGATTGTAGAGGGTGCAGGATGGGTTGAGGGACCCCCGTGTATGAATTTCGTGCACCGGGCCTCTGGAAGTAACATAAACAGAATGAATAGGAAAAGTAGGAAGCATAAGAAAGGTTTGATAGAAAATCAAGGTTGACATCAAAGCAGGGTTATAGGCATGATAAAATTTTAGGTCATACTTTAAGTACAATAGAAAGGCATTGAAGGGTATTAAGAAAGACACTACCATCTTATTTACATTCTAAGAAAGTTACTCTATATATTAAATAAAGCATTGATCAAAGAGTGAAAGTGTGGAAATGGGGTCAGACTGAAGGCCAGTGCTATCGTCCTGGAAAAAGAGCCCTGACAGCATGTAATAAAAATAGTGGATAAATTGGTGGTGGATGTTTATAGGCAAACTAGAAGCCCGGTGCACGAAATTCGTGCACAGAGGGGGGTTGTCCCTCAGCCCAGCCTGTACCCTCTCCAATATGGGACATCCCTCTCACAATCCAGGACTGCTGGCTCCCAACTGCTTGCCTGCCTGCCTTCCTGATTGCCCCTAACCGCTTCTGCCTGCCAGCCTGATCACCCCCTAACCACTCCTCTGCCAGCCTGTTTGCCCCCAACTTCCCTCCTCTGCTGGCCTGGTCACCCCTAACTGCCCTCTCCTGCAGGGTTGATCACCTCCAACTGCCCTCCCTTGCAGGCCGGGTGCCTCCCAACTGCCCTCTCCTGCTGGCCATCTTGTGTCCACATGGGGGCAGGATCTTTGACCACATGGGGGCAGCTATATTGTGTGTTGCAGTGATGGTCAATCAGCATATTACTCTTTTATTAGATAGGATAGAGGCCTGGTACAGGGGTGGGGGCCAGCTGGTTTGCCCTGAAGGGTGTCCCTGATCAGGGTGGGGTTCCCTTGGGGCGTGGGGAGACCTGAGCGAGGGGCCTGTGGTGGTTTGCAGGCCAGCCAAACCCCCTGGCAACCCAATCGGTGGCCCTGGTATCTGGAATTTATTTTCCTTCTACAATTGAAACTTTGTAGCCTGGAGCGGAGCCAAGCCTGGGGCTCCCTCCGCAGCGGCAGCCATTTGTGTTGGGGTTATAATTGAAACTTTGTTGCCTTAACGGGTGGGCCCAGCCAGGGTGTGCAGAAAGCTTTGCTTCCCCTATTGCCGGCGGCAACCCTGGTCTGCTCTTTCAAGCTCCATTCTGATGCCATTTCTATTTGAATTTGTTTACCTTCTATAATTGAAACTTTGTAGCTTGAGTGGAGGCTTAGGCCTGGCAAGGGCAGGCGGAAAGCTTGTTTCCCTCTGTTGCCTGGGAAACCTTGCTCTCTGTGGCTGTAGCCATCTTGGATGGGTTAATTTGCATACTCGCTCTGATTAGATGGTGGGTGTGGCTTGTGGGTGTGTCGGAGGTATGGTCAATTTGCATATTTGTCTATTATTAGGTAGGATCAACAGAGTTAAATGATTGGATGGAGGGTGAAGGAGAATAAATCATTGAGAACAACCTACAGGTTTTTAGTTTAGTAACTGGATGGCTGTTGGGTGTTAACATTTACTGAAAAGGAGGAGATATAATATGGTAAACTAGAGGCCCAGTGCATGAAATTCGTGCATGGAGGGGGGTTCCCTCAGCCCAGCCTGCACCCACTCCAATCGGGGACCCCTTGGGGGATGTCTGACTGCTGGTTTAGGCCCACAGGGATCAGGCATAAACCGGCGGTCGGACACCCCTCTCACAATCTGGGACCACTTACTCCTAACCACTCACCTGCCTGCCTGCCTGATTGCCCCTAACCTCTCTGCCTGCCTGCCTGATCGCCCCTAACTGCCCTGCCCTGCCGGCCTGATTGAGCACCTAACTGTCTCCCCTGCCAGCCTGATCTCACCCCCAACTGCCTCTGCCTGCCTGCCTGCCTCATAACCCCTAACTGCCCTTCCCTGCTGGCCTGATCTCACCCCCAACTGCCTCTGCCTGCCTGCCCGCCTGATCACCCCTAACTGCCCTCCCTTGCTGGCCTGATCTCACCCCCAACGGCCCTCCCCTGCCAGCCTGATCTTGACCCTAATTGCTCTCCCCTGCCAGCCTGATCGCCTCTAATTGCCTCTGCCTGCCTGATCACCCCTAACTGCTCTCTGCTGCCAGCCTGATCTTTCCCCCAACTGCCCTCCTCTGCTGGTCAATTTGGTTCTGATTGATCAGTTTCTATGCCAGTCAGCGTCAAAAGCTCCACCTCCTAGGCAGCCATTGGCTCCTCACAGTTGATCCAGATTTGGTTCTGATTGGTCAGTCAGCATCTCTGAGCCTATCAACGGGGCCTGATCAGAAAGGTAGGGCTGATCAGCAGCCCTGGTGGAGGCCTGGAGAGAAATGGAGGTGCAGCTGTTCGCCAGGCCAGGAGAGAAAGAGAGGCAAGTTCTGATTAATGGCTGCCACAGAGGCTATGGATCAGACCCTGCCTCTCTCTCTGCAGGCCTCTCTCCAGGCCTGATCTACAGCCCCCTAGGCAGTCAGTGCTGGGTCAGGACGCCAGCAGCGGCCCCAGTGCACTGACTTCTAGTCTGGTCGAGCCTTCAGTTGTAACGGTCATTACGACCCTAGCTCTTTATTATATAGATAACTTGGAGCAATTCTACACCTTTTAAGAGATTTAAAAACAAACATACACATGCAAGTATTACTGGAAGTAATGTACACACTATTGAAAGAAGAGAATACAGATTCAGAAAAACTTTGAAGGGAGTTTTTACAGCAAAGGCATTGGGAAATATGGATGGGGATCAAGATGTGGGTAGAAGTAGGGATTCCATAGGAAGAGTGGCTCTCAGAGAAATATCTTAATAAGAAGATCCAGAAAGTTAATAATTTCTTCCCTTTCATTTACTCAGATGATTAATGATTTATCTGAAGTCATTCAGCAAATTTAACCTTTGGAAAGTCATTCCTCTTCAGCTAACCCTTTCCTTAATCTTATGAGAGAGTAAAGAGGAGATAGACTTTATCAAGTACTAGACAGATATAGTTTCTGAACTAAATGATAAAATTCAATCTTTTCTTGTGTGTTAGTGGAAAGAAATCATATACCTTGAGCAAGAGTGTGAAAAATTTAGGATTAATAGCTGAAATGTACTCTCTGATATTAAATTGGGAATTTTTAGAGATGATTTCTGAAGGCAGTTAATACAATATATATGACAACACTGCAGTGGACTTTAAGAGAAAAAGTTCTAAAATACTGAAATTGTTGCTAGAAAGCAAAGTGTACACTTTTGTAATATGGTTATATTTGATAACATTTTTATATTACAAATTACCTTTTATGTAACTTAAATGAGAGAAGATGGATCTGAATTATAAAAGCCTACAAAAAATACTTTTTAAGGTGAAGTTATAGTGTGCACAGAATTATATTACTTTATTTTTCATATAATTATTCAATGTAATTTTATATACTATATGCCAAACTACATTTAATAAGTTTAAAATGATAATTTTAAGTTAGTACATAACACTATTGGCCTTTTAGAATGCATTTAAGTTATTTTCAAGTGCATGAGAAAAAGTTTTCATATAAAAGATGAATATTTACTCCTAAATAAATACATAGATCAACAATAGCTTGTTTATTATAAAAATAGGTAAATATTATTTCCCCAGTGTTCTCTGAATTAAACCCAATTTCAAGTCACTATAATTTGTATTCACCAACTATTATGCATAATTTTAAAAGCACATAAGGATATGGAGCTTTTTTTATTGAACCTTTTTTTATTCAAATATAATAGAGCTTAAATGTAAATCAGTTTTTAAATTGGCATTAAAATAAAATGTTAACTTAAAATTAGAAACAATGTAGACCTTTTATTTGACATATTTCTTTAATACTTTTTAATTAGCTAAAAATATCTTTATTTTCACACCCAAGGGTAATAATTTATGTGTATGGTAGGTATGTATATTTCTAATATCAGTTCAACATTTTTTGTGTTAGCTCATTAGAATGCATACTGGAAAACCCAAGAGGAAGTTTTAAATAGTCTATATTACTTTTCCTGGAAGAATAAAGAGTAAAATGCTAATTGATATTTGTTCTGTTGTTCTATAAGCTGTGAAATAAATTTTTCATGATGTGCTATACAACTAGCTTAGAGTAAAAAAAATCCAGGAGGGTGTAAATTCTAATACCTATAGGTAGATTTAATTTTTTAATATAGACATATACAGGGTGGGGCAAAAGTATATTTACAGTTGTTCATATGGAAAATAATACAATAATTAATAAATAATAGTACAAGAATAAACTCTGTGTTTTGTGTACTCATAACTGTAAATCTACTTTTGCCCATTCCTGCATATATAATACTAGTCTGTGTAGGCATGTGTTTGTGAAGATGTGTAGATATTCATGCTACTCTTCATAAGAGTCTTGGACAGTGTCCTTCTCCAGGTATCTATTAATTCTATTAGAAACTTTCACTTATGAAAAATCAAGCCATTTTAGAATATCATTTATAACACAACCTCAAACTGCTCAAAAGCAAAAGCAGCGCAGAAATGCATTAAACAAAACCCAGTTAGGTGGCCATTATATTTTTTTACATTTGATAGTGCCAATATCTAGAAACTTCTTACATCATCACTCTATTCCTTAAAACTATGCTTGTTTCTAAAAAGTATTAATCCAAGAACTCCTCAGGAATCCTGGTAGAAAGCTAACATAACTTGAATGGCTTCAATATACCACGCCATTTCTCTGACAAACTCTGACGCTGCTCCATTATCCAGAGGAAGCCCAGCCTTCTCTCCAAGACAAGTAAGGTTCTGAGGAAGTGCTCTTTGACAACACCTCCGACTGCAGTTCCTCACTACCCTACCATACCAGAGGAACACCTGCCATTGGAGACCTCATATTTTTATGTTGGCTCATACTACTCCCTTCACCTAAAATGTTCAGCTGAGAATATTTTTTCCATTAATTTTTCAGAGAGGAAGGGAGAGAGGAAGAGGGAGGGAGGGAGGGAGGGAGGGAGGGAGAGAGAGAGAGAGAGAGAGAGAGAGAGAGAGAGAGAGAGAGAGAAAGAGAAAGAGAGAGATGGACGTGAGAAAGGTGAGAAAGACATGATGATTGGTTGCCTCCTGCACGTTCCCCAATCAGGGCTGGGGATTGAACCCACAACCCTTTGGTCCATGGGCTGAACCTTTAACAACTTAGCAAAACAGGCCACGGCTGGAATATATTTTTTAATATGTATATATTTTTTATTGATTTCAGAGAGGAAGGGAAAAAGAGAAAGAGATAGAAACATCAATGATGAGAGAGAATCATTGATTGACTGTCTGGATGCCCCACACTGTGGATCAAGCCTTCAACCAAGGCATATGCCCTGACTGGAAATAGAACTCTCTGACCTCCTAGTTTATAAACTGACTAAGGCCCGGTGCACAAAATTCGTGCCCGGGGGTTGGGGGGAAGGGTGTCCCTCAGGCCAGCCTGCACCCTCTCCAATCTGGGAACCCTCGAGGGATGTCCGACTGCCCGTTTAGGCCCGATCCCACAGGGCCTAAACGGGCAGTCGGACATCCCTCTCACAATCCAGGACTGCTGGCTCCCAACTGCTCACCTGCCTGCCTTCTTTTATTAGATAGGATAGAGGCCTGGTACAGGGGTGGGGGCCAGCTCGTTTGCCCTGAAGGGCGTCCCAGATCAGGCGGGGGTTCCCTTGGGATGTGGGGCGGCCTAAGCGAGGGGCCTGTGGTGGTTTGCAGGCTGGCCACGCCCCCTGGCAACCCAAGCAGAGGCCCTGGTATCTGGAATTTATTTTCCTTCTACAATTGAAACTTTGTAGCCTGGAGCGGAGCCAAGCCTGGGGCTCCCTCCGAGGCCGGCAGCCATTTGTGTTGGGATTATAATTGAAGCTTTGTTGCCTTAAACAGGTGGGCCCGGCCAGGGTGTGCGGAAAACTTTGCTTCCCCTGTTGCCGGCGGCAACCCTGGCCTGCTCTCTCAAGCTCCATTCTGCCGCCATTTGTTTGAATTTGTTTACCTTCTATAATTGAAACTTTGTAGCTTGAGTGGAGGCTTAGACCTGGCAAGGGCAGGCGGAAAGCTTGGCTTCCTCTATTACCTAGGAAACCTTGCTCTCTGTGGCTATAGCCATCTTGGTTTGGGTTAATTTGCATGCTCGCTCTGATTGGATGGTGGGCGTGGCTTGTGGGTGTGGCTTGTGGGTGTGTCGGAGGTATGGTCAATTTGCATATTTGTCTATTATTAGATAGGATATATGTTGCTAGCATTTTACTATTTAGAATATAGTGTATGCATCTCTTTTTAGCTAATATAGTCCATTCATTGTGCAGTTTTAGTTTTATAGAAAAAATTGAGTGAAAAAAACACAGAGTTCTCATATATCCTCTCACTCTTCTCTCAGTTTCCTTTAGTATTAATATCTTTCATTAGTGTAGTACATCTGTTATAAGTGATAAGCCAATATTGATATATTGCTAGTACTGTCCCTGGTTACATTAGATTCACTGTTTGTGTTGTACATGCTGGTTGTTTTGTTTTTTTTTAATATTGTTGACAGTATTACAGATGTCCCTGCCCCCCTTTACTCCCTTCCACCCAGCCCCCTCCCTACTCCTGGCCTTCCCCAAACTATTGTCTGTGTCTATGGGCTATGCATATATGCATATATGTTATTTTGTTAATCTCTTACCTCTCCCCTTCCTCCGCCCCTCTGAGATCTGTCAGTCTGTTGTGTACATGCCGCTGGACTTATTTTGTTTGTCAGTTTATTTTGTTCATTAGATTCCATATATAAGTGAGATCATGTTGTTACAGAATTTACCAGGCAACCAAAAATACACAGGAGTACTTGGAGGTCCAGGATAAACCCATTTATTTTCAGATGTTTCACATGTACTAGTACAGTGACTCACGGGGTCAGTTCTCCAAATCCTGAGGAAGCCAATATGGAGGAAGCTTTCCCTTTATACCCTTCGGTTTCTTTTTTTCCTATCTGTTTCCTAACTACCAGGCTTTTGGGGTGGGCTTCCACAGCCCCTCCTGAGTCAGTCAGAATGGGGAAGTTAGATTGTTTCTAAATGCCTGGTCTGGGTGATGTCAGCGACCCCCCCTGTAGCTAAGCTGTTACATTCTTTGTCTATGGCCCCTTTGTAAATTGTGAGCAATTAGGAAAACAGGTCTTGCTAGACCAGATTGTGGAGAAAGGGGCAGTGACTTAATTATAGACTATCAAGAATGTCCATTAAGCTCCTGGCACAGATTCAGATTGCTAGCCCCCCAAAATGTCTTATTTTCCCCATCAATGTGATATTTGTTTTTTTCTGACTGGCTTATTTCACTTAGCACAATAATGTCCGGGTCCATCCATCCATGCCCTCATAAAGGAAAAGAGATGCTTTTTTTTTTTTTACAGCAACATAGCATTCAATTGTGTAAATGTATCAGAGTGGTGTTTTTTCTGTTTGTTTGTTTGTTTTTTTATCAGTTCATCTACTGATGGGCACTTGGGCTGTTTCTAGACCTTAGCTATTGTAAATAACAATATGTACATAGGGGTACATATCTTCTTTCTGGTTGGTATTTCAGGGTTCTTAGGATATATTCCCAGAAGTGGGATTGCTGGGTCAAAAGGTAGTTCCATATTTAATTTTTTGAGGAAACTACATACTGTTTTACACAGTGGCTACACCACTCTGTATTCCCACCAGCAATATGATAGAGTTCCCTTTTGTCCACATTCTTGCTAGCATTTGTTTATTAATTTATTGATGATAGCCATTCTGACAGGTGTGAGGTGATATCTCATTGTGGCTTTAATTTGCATTTCTTTAACGATTGAGTGACCTTGAGCATCTTTTTATATGTCTACTGGTCATCTGTATATTCACTTTGGAGAAGGGTCTATTCAGGTTCTTTGAACATATTTTAATTGAATTGTCTTTTGTTGAGCTTTATGAGTTCTTTGTATATTTTGGAAATTAACCCCTTCTCAGACATATCATTGGCAAATATGGTACGTACATATCTCCCATACAATGAGTTCCCTTTTCATTTTGTTGATGGTTTCTTTTGTTGTGCAGAAGCTTTTGATTTTGATGTAGTCCATTTGTTTATTTTTCCCCTTTGTTTCTTGCCCTAGTAAATGTATCAGTGAAAATACTGCTATGTGAGATATCTGAGATTTTACTGCCTATGTTTTCTTCTAGGATTTTTATGGTTTTGAGACTTTTCTACATTTTGAGTTTATTCTTTTGTATGGTGTAAGTTGGTGGTCTAGTTTCATTTTTTTGAATGAACTTGTTCAATTTTTCCAACATCACTTAATAAAGAGACTATCTTTAATCCATTGTATGCTCTTGCCTCTTTTGTCAAATATTAATTGTATTGGCATGGATTGATTTCTGGGGGTCTCTGTTCTGTTCCATTGGTCTATATGCTTGTTCTTGTGCCAGTACCAGGCTGTTTTGATTGCAATGAAAGATAATGTTATGTATTTAAAGGATAATTTTGTTGCCCTAAATACCCTCTGTTTATCCCTCCCACTTCATGAAATCTCATAACCAGTGATGATCTCACTCTCTCTATAGTTAGACCTTTTCCAGACTGTCATATATTTGTAATCATGCAGTCTGTTGCCTTTTCTGATTGGCTTCTTTCATTTAGCAATATGCATTTAAGGTTTCTTTATATCTTTTTGAGGCTTAATAGCTCATTTCTTTTTTAATGGTGAATAACATTCAATTTTATGGATATAACACAATTTGTTTATCCATTTGTCTATTGAAGGACATTCTAATTGCTTCCAAGTTTTAGCAATTATGAATTCATGAGCAGCATTTTGTCTGGACATGAATTTTCAACTCATTTGAGTAAATACTGAGCGTTGTAAATTCTGGATCACAAGGTAAGAGTGTAAGTTTTGTAAGAAATTGTCAAACTATTCCAAAGTAAGCTTACCATTTGCATTTCCATTGATAATGAATGAGAATTCTCCTTGCTCCACATCTTCACCAGTATTTGGTACTGTCAGTGTTTTTATTTTAGCTACTAGAGGCCTGGTGCATGAAATTTGTGCACTGGAGGGGGTTGTCCCTCAGTCCAGTCTGCACCCTCTCGAATCTGGGGCCCCTTGGGGGATGTCCTTCCCTCTCAGAATCTGGAACTGCTGGCTCCGAACTGCTTGCCTGCCTGCCTGCCTAATTGCCCCTAACCGCTTCTGTCTGCCAACCTGATCACCCCCTAACTGCTCCCCTGCCGGCCTGATTGCTGCCAACTGCCCTCCCCTGCCAGTCCGGTCACCCCCAACTGCCCTCCCCTGCCAGCCTGGTTGCCCCCAACTGCCCTCCCCTGCAGGCCATCTTGTGAACACATTGGGCGGCCATATTGTGCGAGGGCATGATGGTCAATTTGCATATTACCTCTTTATTATATAGGATTCTGATAGTTGTATAGTGTTATCTCATTATTGTTTCAGTTTGCAATTCCCTAATAACATAAGATGATAGCATCTTTTCATATGCCTAATTGCCATCTGTGTATCTTCTTTGATGAGGTGTCTTTTCAGGTCTTTTGCCTATTGTTTTAATTGCATTGGTTGTTTTCTTATTGATGAGTTTTAAGAGTTCTTTATGTATTTCAGATTCTAGTGCTTTATCAGATATGTGTTTAACAAAAATGTTTCTCCCAGTCTATGACCTTTCATTCCCTTAACAGTGTTTTTCACAGAGCTGAACTTTTTATTTTTTTATTTTATTTTTTATTTATTTTTTTGCATGGCAATCCAAATTTATTGAACTACTGATGCTAAGTTATACAAAATTGCACCACTTTAATTAAGGCTTTTAGTTTACATTTGTCCACCTCTAAGTAATTGTAACATTTTAAATACTGTGGCTCCCTGTTGGATAGACACACAATCTTTACACCCAAACATTAATGCATACAAAGCAACAAGGCATTGTTCAATAAAACAGCAATAGTTACTGCAACTTGGGTCTTGTGACCAATTATACATGATTAAAATTACTTCCCACATTCACATCCACAGTATTCGTTCACCATTTATCATCGCAACCAAAATGTTACATATGTGAAACAATCACTAACAGGCAAAAACACTAAACCTGTATATTTGGTATTGCAAATACACTCATGCATGAGCAAGCAAGGGATTCACAGTGAGAATCTACAGCTGCAGAAGCCTGAAAATGATTTACAAAAATTGTTAAATCATTAAAAAATTGTTTGAAAATATACACTTCTTGTAGACCCCCACTGTACACACAAATATAAACATTGTTCCCTATGTAAACAAAAAAGGAAACGTATAATAAGAGATTTGAAAAATCTGGACATTTCCTTTCCAACAGATATTAAAGGCAACGTTTTTAATTAAGACATTATACTAAAAGGACTATTGTATTTTTAAAGACAAGATCACTGTCTCCACAGGTTTTTTAAAAATTAAAAAAAAACTATATAGCTGTGTTAATCACTGTGCTTATTTGTGCAATACAATGATAATAACCTTGATTTTATTTAAAACGTTACAATAAGCTACAAGTATCAAAGAAGCGAAGTTATCTGGAGTAGTCTATATAGGAGTTCTTTGGACTTTCTTTTAATATGCTAAAATAGTGGTGCTTTTAGGATTTACATTATTGTACTCTCCAAAAAAAGTATGGGGCGTGTTATAGTATACAGTACACCATTTTCATAAATGTACAACATTGGTGGATGAAAATGTCTCTTAGCAGTAATACTGGATTGTAGCCTCTGGTTTTACCAGATACATACACTAGGGCAGTTGTCAGCAAACTCATTAGTCAACAGAGCCAAATATCAACAGTACAATGATTGAAATTTCTTTAAAGAGCCAAATTTTTTAAACTTAAACTTCTTCTAACGCCACTTCTTCAAAATAGACTCACCCAGGCCATGGTATTTTGTGGAAGAGCCACACTCAAGGGGCCAAAGAGCCACATGTGGCTCGCAAGCCGCAGTTTGCTGACCACGGCACTAGGGCTATCTATACTAATAAAAGGGTAATATGCTAATTAGACCAGGAGACCTTCCGGACTAAGCCATAGTGGCAGGGATGAGGCAGAGGCGGTTAGGGGCGATCAGACCCGCAGGGGAGGGCAGTTGGGGGTGAGCAGGCAGGCAAGGGGGCAGATGGGGGCGATCAGGCCGGCAGGGGGGCAGTTGGGGGCGATCTGGCTGGCAGGGGGGGCATTTGGGGGCAAGCAGGCCGATGAGGGGTGGCAGTAGGGGGCAAGCAGGCCGGCGGGGGGTGGCAGTTGGGGGCAAGCAGGCCGGCTGGGGGGGGCAGTAGGGGTGAGCAGGCCGGCAGGGTGCATTTGGGGGAAAGCAGGCCAGCAGGTGGGAGCAGTTGGGAGTGAGCAGGCCAGTGGGGGTTGGCAGTTGGGGATGAGCAGGCCAGCAGGTGGAACAGTTGGGGGTGATCAGGCCAGCAAGGGGGGCGGTTGGGGGCAATCAGGCTGGCAGGGGGGCATTTAGTGGTGATGAGGCTGAAAGGGGGAGCAGTTGGGGAAGATAAGGCCAGCAGGCAGAGTGGTTAGGTGTGATCAGGCAGGCAGACAGATGAGTGGTTAGGAGCTAGCAGTCCTGGATTGCGAGAGGGATGTCTGACTGCCGGTTTAGGCCCGATCAGATCAGATTGGGCCTAAACCGTCAGTCGGACATCCCCTGAGCGGACCCAGATTGGAGAGGGTGCAGGCCGGGCTGAGGGACACTCCCTCTCTCCCCCACTCCGTGCACGAATTTCGTGCACTGGGCCACTAGTTATCTAAATAAAAATCTCTCTTGTGATACTAGAAAGTGATTAGAATGTGCAAACTGATGTAGTAGCTTTCATCTGCCTCTTAAAGGATACCACCGCAGAAAGTCCATTTAAGATGTTGGTAGGTTTAACAAAGTTGGAATGCTGGCACTGTTGAATTGGGCAACAGTTCTTCAGACCTGGCTCAGAGCTGCAATGCCTTTAGTATATTAAAGCAGCTGACATGATGACTTTTTGCGGGCCTTCCCAGGCACTGGAATTTTCCTGTTAATTTGCCACACTAGGTCATAAAAGATCTCATTAACATTTATTTTTGATTTTGAAGAGGATTCTAAGAATGCACAGTTGTTCCATTGTCTTGCTAGATTTTGTCCTTGTTCCTTTCCTACAACTCTTTCATCTTCCAAGTCACACTTATTACCAACCAGAATCACTGGAACATCCTCAGTGTCTTTAACTCAAAGAATATGATCGCTCAGATCTTATAAATCATTAAATGTGGACTGTGCTGTGATGGAATGAACTAATGCAAAGCCTTGTCCATTTTTCATGTACAAATCCCTCATTGCTGTAAATTGTTCTGTTCCTCCAGTATCCAAGATTTCAAGCATACACTGTTGGGCTCTACTTCAACTTGCTTTCTATAAGAATCTTCTATCGTAGGACCATATTTTTCAACAAAAATTCCTTGAACAAACTGTACAGTCAGAGCAGATTTTCCAACGCCTCCTGAGCCAAGAACGACTAGCTTATACTCACGCATGGTGCAAACCTGTCAGAGGCTAGTACCTCTCACGCTGTCAGCGGGTCCCGTAGCCAGCGTCGCCCCACACGTTGCGCTCCCTCCGGGTCGCTGCTCTGGGTGCCATGGTGGTCCTGCGCTGCCGCTGCTCCCGCTGGTTTACACGCCTGTCTCTGGGCGAGGTTTCTGAACTTTTTATTCTTAATTAAGCGTAACATTTTTTTTTTTCATGGATCATGCTTTAGATGTAATATTTAACAAGTCAATGACCATATTCAAGGCCACATATTTTCTCCTGCTATCTACTAGGAATTTTATGGTTTTGCACTTTACATTTATATCTAGGATAAGGTGACCAGATCGTCCCGCTTTTGGCGGGACAGTCCCGATTTTTAACAATTTGTCCTGCGTCCCAGGGCGTTTTAAAGTTAATGTTTGTTAAGGTATAAAATCTGTGTCTAGATTTATTGTTTTGCGTGTGGACGTTCAGTTGTTCAGATAGTCTGATGAAAAGGCAATCCTTTCTCCATTGAATTGCCTTTGCTTTTGTGCCAAAGATCAGTTGATTATATTTGCATTGACTTATATCTGGGCTTGTTTTATTTTCTATTAACCTGTCTCTTTTGACCAATTCCACACTATCTTGAATAATGTATTTTTAAACTATGTGTGGAACTTGAGTAGTGTTAGTGCTTCACTATGTTCTTCTCATTCAATATTCTTTTCTTTTTTTTCTGGGTCTTTTGCCTTTAAGTAAAATTTTGGAATCAGTTTGTCAATATCAAACAGATTTGCTATGTTTTGGATTGAGATTGCACTGAATCTTTAGACAAGTTGGGGAGAAGTGATCTACATGGAACATCGTTTATTTCTTTAGATAGTCCATGTTTTCTTTGTCATCAGACTTTTTTGGTAAGTCTTCTCATGTAGATTTTGTGCATATTTTAGGTTTATACTTAAGCACTTAATTTTTGTGCTAATGTAAATGCTATTGTGTTTTTAATATCAAATTCCAAAAGTTCATTGCTAGTATAGAAGAAAGTAATTGATTTTGTATGTTAAACTTATATCCTTCAACCTTGCTATAATTTCTTTTATTTCAAGTAGGTGTTTTTTGTTGTTGTTGAATCTTTGGAATTTCTGTACAATCTATCATCTGCAAATAAAACTGTTTTATTTATTCCTTCCTTTTAATTTATTGTCTTGATGCATTTTCTCAGGTGTCTAGTACAATGCTAAAAGGGAGTGACAAGAAGTATATCTTTCCCTTATTCCTGACCTTAGCACAAAAACATCATTTCTCACCATAAAGTTTGATAATTGCTCAGGTTTATTGTAGATTTCATTTATTAAACTGAGGAAGTCCTCTTCTATTCTTATTTTACTGAGTTTTTATTATACTGGATGTTGGACCTTTTTAATTCTTTTGTGTGCTTTTTTGCATCTTTTGATATCATCATATTATTTTTCTACTTGAGTCTGTTGATGTGAGGGATTACATGAATTTTTGATTTTTGAATTTTGAACCAGCCTGGCCTACCTGAAATAAATACTACTTGGTTTGGTATAAAATTCTTTCTTTATATGTTGGATGCAATTTACAAGATTTTGTTGAGGATTTTTGTATCTGTGTTCATGAGATCATAGTCTGTAGTTTTCTTATAACATCTTCATCTGGTTTTAGTAATAAGGTAATTCTAACTGTATATAACTAATTTTATATATTTCCTTTGCCTCAGTTTTCTGGAAAATATTGTAGATGTTAAGTAAAATTTTGCTGTAATGTTTGGTAAAATTAACCAGTGAACCAATCTGAACCTGGTGCCTTTACCGTGTGGTTTTATGTTTATCAGGCTAGGGGTTAGGCTATGTTTACTACTTATGTTTTATTATTTATGGGTGCTAAAGGCATCAGAGGCTAAAATTTCCTCTGATGTCCTTGTTTTTGTCCCCCCTCTTAGGTGTGGGTTTCCCTAGAGTGTTCTTAAATATAAAATCAGAGAAGTGCAGTTCTTTTGGTTGTATTCCCTTGTTATTATACTAACTAGAGGCCCGGTGCATGAAAATTCATGCACTGGAGGGGTCGTTCCTCAGCCTTGCCTGCCCTTCTCACAGTCCAGGAGCCCTCAGGGGCGGGAGGCAACCCGGCAATCAGGTGAAGGTGATGCCCCATCACACCTCTGCTGCTGCCAATGCCGGCAGTGCAAGCCTCGGCCGGCCCTGGGCGACTGGGAAGCCGCCATCCAAGGCTTGCCTGTGCCTCGGGCCAGCCCTGGGGGGCTGAGGGGATTGGGGGACTCTGGAGGCAGGCGCTCAGAGTGCCTGCCACCCCAGCGGGGCCTAGGGGACTGGGCACCGCCATCTTGTGGCTGTGGGCACTGCCATCCTTGAGGGCATGACAGTCAATTAGCATATTCCCTCCTTATTGGCTGTGGGTGCACCATCTTTGCAACAGGGTGAGGGTCAGTTAGCATATTCCCTCTTTATTAGATAGGATGTAGTGGTGAAGTGTGATAGGAGAATAATCCTATATTCTATGATTAGGTTTCAGTTATTTACTGAGCCTGTACTCCTGGGCTGTGACCTTCACACATGCTTCTCAATTTGACTCCTCACTCCTGACACACTTAGGTGAGACAGGAAGAATAGAGGTGATTGAAATTAGGTATTTTCTTTCCTCCACTTGGAAGCAGGCAGTGGCTGGGATTGGTTTTTTCCTTTCCTAACGTTGGTTTGGCTCTGGTAAAAAAAAAAAAAAAAAAAAAAAAAAAGAAGTTATCTTTAGGGCAGTCCTTGTTAAGAAGAATAGAATGTTCAGGGATAATTTCAAAATAGCTACTTTTCTCTTCCCTGCTAGAAGTAAAAGGGGATATTTCTGTAGAGCTCCTGAAGGTAAAACTCCTAACACTGGAAGACCTCCCTAAGACTGTTCTCCACTCCCTGGATTTTTAACTTTCAGACAAAGCCAAGCTGAAACTCTAGCTACCTGTCAACCATAGTATGTCTAGCCCAGTGCAGGTTACTATGGAGACTTCTGCTCTGCTAAGTTGTGAGTATCTGTATCTACTTATCTGTCTCTCCAATTTGGGGAGGCAGTGGTTTGCCTTGTGACATTAATTTTCTGGTGGATCTAAGAGGAGTTGTTGATTTTCAGTTTAGCTTATTTTATTTTATTATTATTTTTGGGGTGAGAATTAAAGTGATGATTTCCAAGCCCTTATGGGCAAGACTGGAAACTGGAAGTCCTGTATCCATCTTTTTATGTGTTTCCCTATAACTAGTGGCCGGTGCCTCTGGAGAAACAGAAATCCATGATATTCATGTAGACTGAAAGAATCAATTATCTGTGACTATTAGTCACTAACGTCAGAGTAAATTCCTTAAGATCTCAAACCTTTTGAGGTCTTTTGTATATCTCATATGCCAGTGCCTGGCATTGTAAGGCATTTTCAGTGAATAAATTAACTTGTTTTCAAAGGATGGCTTTGTGGTCTGAACCAATGCCTCTAGATATGTTCAAACTTCTTGTGAAAAAAGAACAAAATGTATTGAAATAAACCAACCACCTCATTTTAACTTTACATTATGCCTAGTAGAAAAGTAGGTACCAGAGAATAATTAATGACGGCCATGGAAATCATGAGACATTAAAGGGTGTCCTAATAAGCAGATAACTTTTCCATTTTGAGATGTCTTTGCTTAACATTTTGTAAACAGACTTGCAGGGAATAATTAAAACTCCATTCATAAATACAAATAAAAATAGGTAGAGATAAAGAGTTATATTTTATCAAAATCAGCTAGATGGTTCTAGTTAGTTTGCAATCTTTCTTTTGCTGCCTAGTCTCAGTCTTTAAAGACTGGATTCCTGGGGTACAAAATGTCTCTCTTTATGCCTCTTCATCATTTAGCATCCTCATGAGGGGATTCACCACAGAGTTCTTCTAAGGGGAACAATTCAGCACCCCTGGGCCAGGCCAGCAGTAGCGCTTCCCAAACCATCATCAGACACTTTTAAGGATGAACAACAGCTTCCCAGGGGGTGTAGTGCAAATCCAGCCCTTTAAACTCATTTACTTTAATTGTGTAACGTTTTAAATACTGCACGCCAGTGAGAGGCAGGTGGATCAGCAGGTGCAATGTGGTGATCTGCCAATAATGGCATCAGAAAAACAGTCCCTCACAGAGGCAAGAGGCAAAAGAGACTTAGTGAAGAACTCCTCTGAGCTTAATGTCTATTTTATCCAGTAATTGCAGCCGAGGGGAGGGTTTCCAAGCAATCTAAACCAAAGCTGTTTTATTCATTTTTAGTGATGCCTTTTTTTTTTTAAGTGGAGGTCTCAGAAATAGAATTTTAGACCAAATTTAGTCAAGTCCTTTCTGTATTCACCCTACTGAAATTCATTTATTGGAAAAGATGTTAAAGCAAAGAAAAATCATGAAAGGAAATGTTTTCTTTGTAAAACGTTTTCCATGTGCAAACCAAAACATATGCCAAATTTTGTATTTGGTGTTAATTTAACCAAAATAAACTTTTTATTAAAGGAATTTAATTTCTAAACTAATACATTCCAAACTACATACACATTTTATTTTTATTGGCACTATTCATATACAAGTTGCAGATAAAGTATAAAAAGAAAGAGTGTGCTATTTATGTAACAAAAACCCCACAAAACTATAGATACCCAAATGTGAGCTTAGAGATAGGCAAATGAACACATGTTTCTTAACTGTTTGTCCTTTTTGTTTGTTTATGGAACTAGGCAAATTATGATAATAAATACTGTTAGTTGATTTGTTTATAATCACATACATTATTGGTAAATTAATATTTTATATTTTGACCAAATTGAGCTCTAAAGATAAAGCAGTGATGAGTAAAGTGAAGTTTTTGCTTATTAAATGCTATCTATATTTCAGGTTTCTTTTTTTCCTAAGTGCCACTCTGTTGAAGTTTCTACAGAACTGGCATTTAACAAAGACTCATTACATACCTATACCCTCGTCAGCAGATCAAAACAATTCAGGATAAAACAAAAGAAGGAATAATAGAAGAGAAAAGTTGCTAAAATTTCTTTGAAATTTACTATTTGACAGGCTCTGTGATTTACCTGTTTCATCTACATATTATTCTTTCTATTTTTCTTTTTTTTAATTTAAATTCTTTACTGTTTAAAGTATTACATAAGTCTCCTTTTTCCCCCATTGACCTCTCTCCGGCCGCCCCCACCCTCCCAGCTCATGCCCTCACCTCCCTAGTGTCTGTGTCCATTGGTTATGATCATATGCATGAATACAAGCCCTTTGGTTGATCTCTAACCTCCTCACTACCAACCTTCCCTCATAGGTTGGACAGTCTGTTCGATGCTTCTATGATGCTGCTTCTATTTTTGTTCATCAGTTTATGTTGTTCATTATATTCCACAAATGAGGGAGAAAATAAACAAATGGAACTACATCAAAATAAACAGCTTCCACAACAAGAAAGCCCACTGCATGGGAGAATATACTTGCCAATATTATCTCCAATGAGGGTTTAATCTCCAAAATTTATAGGGCACTCATACAACTTAACAAAAGGAAGGTAAGCAATCCAATCAAAAAATGGGCAAAGGACCTAAACAGACACTTTTCAAAAGAAGACATACAAAAGTCCAAGAGACATGAAAACATGCTCAAAGTCACTAATCATCCAAGAGATGCAAATCACAACAACAATGAGGTACCATCTCACACATGTCAGAATGGCTATCATCAACAAATCAACAAACAAGTGCTGGAGAGGATGCGGAGAAAAAGGAACTCTCTTGCACTGCTGGTAGAAATGCAGACTGGTGCAGCCACTGTGGAAAGCAGTATGGCGTCTCTTCAAAAAAATTAAAAATGGAACTTCCATTTAACCCAGTATTCCCACTTCTAGGAATATATCCCAAGAAAACAGAAACACCAGTCAGAAAGGATTTATGCACCCCTATGTTTATAGCAGCACAATTTACAATAGCTAAGATTTAGAAACTGCCTAAGTGCCCATCAGGAGATGAGTGAATTAGAAAATAGTGGTACATCTACACAATGGAATACTAAGCTGTTGTAAAAAAAAAAAAAAAAAAGGAATTCTTACCATTTGCAACAGCATGGATGGAACTGGAGAGCATTATGAAATAAGCCAGTCAGAGAAAGAGAAATATCACATGATCTTATTCTTTCTACTTTTCAGTTATGTTAACTGAGGCAAGGAGGTATTAGCCCCAACCACACAGCGATTGGGTGGGGCTGAATGAGTTTTAAACGGTTTCATCTTTATGCCAAAGTGAACTATTTGATTTGCATATATGCTTGATAAGATATATCAATAATTGAAATTAGGGATTATGTGATAGGAAATGAGGGTTTTCCTTCTTATTTATTTCACTACCAAGATGATGACAGTAATGAAAGCCCTAAGAAGAGACAGGTCTGTAAGAAACTATAAACAGTCACATGCAGAATCCTGCCTACATCCTATCTAATAAAAGAGTTATATGCAAATTGACTGTCACTCCAAGATACAAGATGGCCACCCCCATGTGGTCAAAGATGGCTGCCCCCATGTGGACACAAGATGGCCACCACAAGATGGCCAACAGGGGAGGGCAGTTGTGGGCAGTTAGGGGTGACCAGGCCAGCAGAGGAGGGCAGTTTGGGCAGACTAGGCCAGCAAGGGAGGGCAGTTGTGGGGGACCAGGCCTGCAGGGTATGACAGTTGGGGGGACCAAGCCTGTAGGGGAGGGCAGTTGTGGGTGATCACACCAGCAGGAAGGGCAGTTAGGGGTGATCAGGCCAGCAGACAAGGGCAGTTGGGGGAGACCAGGCCAGCAGGGGAGGGCAGTTGGGGGGAACAGGCCTGCAGGGGTGGACAATTGGGGGGGGGGACCCAGGCCTGCAGGGGAGGGCAGTTGTGGGAGATCAGGCCAGCAGGGAGGGCAGTTAGGGGTGACTGGGCCAGCAGAGGAGGGCAGCTGGGGGACACCAGGCCTGCAGGGGAGGGCAGTTGGGGGTGACCAGGCCTGCAGGGGAGGGCAGTTTGGGGGGGCCAGACTGGCAGGGGAGGGCAGTTAAGGGTGACCAGGCCAGCAGGGGAGGGCAGTTAGGGGCTAACAGGCTGGCCGGGGAGCAGTTAGGCATCGATCAGACTGGCAGGGGAGTGGTTAGGGGGTGATCAGGCTGGCAGGCAGAAATGGTTAGGGGCATTCTGTCAGAGGCAGGTGAGCTGTTGGGAGCCAGCAGTCTTGGATTGTGAGAGGGATGTCCAACCACCCATTATGCCTGATCCCAGGATCGGGCCTAAACGGGCATTTGGACATCCCTCTAGGGGTCCCAGATTGGAGAGGGTGCAGGCTGGGCTGAGGGACAACCCCCCCCCCCCCCCCATGCACAAATTTCATGCACTGGGCCTCTAGTATAACATATAAAGAGGGTATATGTGTCTCTACCTTTTCTAATTTCTGCCTTTTATTTCTATACTTTCTATTAATAAAATTACTTGGGCCACCTTATAAGTCAAGGAAACATCTCCCATATAAAAAGATTTAATCTCTAATATTGTACCAGCTTTTATGTTATTCGTCCCACTGTGCAATCCAATATTTTCTCTTAACGTGTACTCATCCTTTTCAAAGCTCACCCTTTTCATTCAGGATATCTTTTCAGTCATGGAAGTACACAGTACACAAGAAAGCAGGTAATATAGGGATTTAAGGATATATGTATTTCATACCAGAATAAAATTGAGCCCTGACCGGTTTGGCTCAGTGGATAGAGCGTCGGCCTGCGGACTGAAGGGTCCCAGGTTTGATTCCGGTCAAGGGCATGTATCTTGGTTGCGGGCACATCCCCAGTGGGGAGTGTGCAGGAGGAAGCTGATCGATGTTTCTCTCTCATCGGTGTTTCTAACTCTCTATCCCTCTCTCTCTTCCTCTCTGTAAAAAATCAATAAAATATATTTAAAAAATTGAGATCAGATAGAGATCTGTATAATGAAAAAAATATACATGATATAATTGTGATCCCACCTAGTAGATAGATCTTTGTAACTAGTAATTAGAACTGCAATTTGCATCATTTTTCTACAAACATGTCTACAGGGACTTACTCTTTTGTTTCTGATGCTGAAACTTTCTCTGGTAATATGAAAGTCTCTCTCCTCCCTGCCCTGGCACTCACAGTGCCTTGAATAATCTTGTCCGGCAACAGCAGGAGTCCTAAATCTAAGTCAGGCAGATGGAAGAAGGAACATTCCTGATTGCTGAGGAGGAATCACAGACCTGTTATGCAAGGATGTCAGGCTTCATGTACAATATCTGGTGAGAACAAATGACTGGCTTAAAGTCAGTAGTGTTCTGTCACTTGAGGGGTGAGAGGTTGGGCAAATGATTATTTTTAATATATTTTATTGATTTTTACAGAGAAGAAGGGAGAGGGAGAGAGCGTTAGAAACATCAATGAGAGAGAAACATCAATCAGCTGCCTCCTGCACATGCCCTACTGGGGATGTGCCCGCAACCAAGGTACATGCCCTTGACCGGAATCGAACCTGGGATCCTTCAGTCCACAGGCCAATGCTCTATCCACTGAGCCAAACCGGTTAGGGTGAAATTGATTATTCAGTTCATGGATTACCCAGATTCTAACTCTTGTCATTCCATTCTTAGTTTAAAACTGATTCCTTCAAGAAGATAAAAAAATAAAATAAAAAGAAAAGGAGAAATAATCACTTTTTTTTTTTCATTAACAGAAGTTCTGGGTAAAAGAAGAAGCTAAAACATTAAAAAAATCACACGTGAAATATGGATTTGATACATCAGATTTTTAATTACACTGAATGGCAGACTTTGCTGAAATAGTCATGTGGTGGAAATGATTACACACATTGGTATGTAAGAGAAGTGGTGCAGCATAATTTCTGCCTTCATTCTTATTTACACAGAATTTGTCTTAACATAGGAGATACAGAAGTAAAAAGACTATTTAATTTTCATTTCAAGGGGCAAAAAGTTACCAAGCATAAGGCATGGATGAATCTAAGAATGCAAAAAGAAGTCTGATAGAAATGAGATGGAGACAATAAGTTTTGAAGAATTTGGGGGATTTTTTTGGCTTATATTTAGTTATAATAACATTTGCAGTTTTGTTTCAAAGCTCTCCAGTATATGTTGCCAAATTTAGGATTTTTGCCCACTTGATAGGTGAGTCATAGAAGTCCAGAATAGTTTTTATGACATACAATATTTTATTGGTTTCAGATAGTTGTACAGCATAGTAATTTGACATTTCTATGCATTGTGAAATAATTACCACAGTAAGTCCAGTTACCATCTGTTACCATATAAAATCTATACACTATTATTGACTCTATTACCCTAGCTATACATTACATCCCCATGACTTATTTGTTTTATATCTGGACATTTGTACCTTTTGATCTTCTTCACTCATTGCCCCACCCCATCAAGGCCCTTCCCCACTGCCCACTCCGACCCCAACAGCTGTCAGTCTCGATTTGTTCTTATTTGTGGGAATGATTTAGTAATGTAATATATTTTATCTATATTTTGAAATATTTACATATCTTGATTTATTTTTCTGTTATTCCTTTGGTGTGTAAAATAATTCACAAGAAAAAAAAGGGCTGATGTTTCAAAAATTAATTTATTTTTACATTTACATTAAAATATGTTAAGGCAATGCATCAGAAATACAAAGATAATGCTTTCTTGACTTCAAGGAGTTCACAGTTTGCAAAAAACACACATAAGACCAAATGCAATTTAATGTTTTGGTTGCTATGATAATAGTTTTTAAAAGCCAATATGAAAGAGAAAGGAGATATGATGGACAATATTCAATTATATTCATCAATCAATCAATCAATCAATGGGAGGCCCAACATCAGCTGCTTCCTGATGTGATTGAATAGAAAGCAGATAGTACTAGTATTTGTATAGTACTTTTAGTTTTAAAAAACTAAAATAAAGTAATACATAAACTTTATTTTCATTGTCCTCTCAATAATATGGTGAGTGGAGGACAATTTGAACAACATAAAGACAATCAATCAACCAAACCCAGATGTGGGACATTAATGAGATCAACTGGTCTTAAATTTGGGTTCTTAAAAAGATGTTCTGAGTAGAGATTAAACAAATAGCATGGAAATAAAATGCAAATAGCATGAAAATAAAATGTCTGACATCTTTGCCTACAGGAAATCATTTTGTCTCTCCATATCTGTTCTGACAGTGGCTTCCTGTCTACAATACAGGTTACCCATTAGGACAATCAAGTGCTGAGGCATGCCCATGTCTTTAAGGGCAACCCATAGCTTTTATTTCTTCCTTTTTATTGGTCATTATTTTTTAAAAATATTTTATTGATTTTTTTACAGAGAGGAAGAGAGAGGGATAGAGAGTTAGAAATATCGATGAGAGAGAAACATCCATCAGCTGCCTCTTGCACACCCCCTACTGGGGATGTGCCCGCAACCAAGGTACATGCCCTTGACCAGAATCGAACCTGGGACCCTTCAGTCCACAGGCCGATGCTCTATCCACTGAGCCAAACCAGTTTTGGCGGTCATTATTTTTTTAAATCAACTTTATTGAAGTATAGCTTATATACAATACAATGAACCCATTTTAAGTGTATAATTTGACTTTCATCAAATGTACACATTTATATAAAAACTACTGACAGTTGAGACAATGTTTTAGTCATGACCAAAAGTCCCCACGCCCTTTTACAGGAATTGGGGAGTGGCTTGGCTGATGGCTCTGCATCACGGCTGGAGCTGTGCAGTCTCTGAAGACTTGATGAGAGTTGAAGGCTCCAATTACAAGCTCAACTCATGTTACTTTTAGTAGGTGGCTTCAGTGGCTTCAGTTTGTAGTCATTTGTGCTTCTCCAAAGAGAGAGATAAAAAAATGAAGTCACTCTGCTTTTTATGACCTACTAGAGGCCCGGTGCATTGATTCGCACTGGTGGGGTTCCCTCGGAGTGGCCTGCAGGGATCGCGCCAAAACTGGCTCTCCAACATCCCCTGAGGAGTCCCGGATTGCAAGAGGGCTCAGGCCAGGCCAACGGACCTCACCAGTGCACGATCAGGGTCGGGGAGAGCTGTGGGAGGGCTCCAGGACATGTCTGGCCTGTCTCTCCCAGTCCTAATCAGCCAGACCCCAGCAGCAAGCTAACCTACTTTTCAGAGCATCTTCCTTCTGGTGGTCAGTGCTCATCATAGCGACTGGTCAAACGTTCAAATGAATGGTCAGACACAGCATATTAGGCTTTTATTATATAAAACTAGAAGCCCAGTGCACGAATTCATGCACCTTGAAAGGAACTGTGGGCTGCAAGACTGTGGTGGGCACAGGGGCGGGTCTCGGCCCATCCTCTGTGCCACCGTCTGGCCCCTCCTGCCATGGGCCCCAGTTCCCTGTCTGCCAGCAGCCCCACTCCCACAGCCACCTCTCCCTCACGTGGATGGCATTGGCCCTGCTCTCACCTGCTGATGGCGCTCAGCAATCAGGACTGGTGCCGGGCACCAGCAGCAGGTGCGAGCAGTGGGTCTGGTGCCAGCAGAGGGTGCAAGCGGGGCCACCACCAACAGCAGGTGCAAGAGGCGGCTGCTGGCCCCAATCACCCCTAGGGAGCAGGTGGAGGTGAAGAAGCCCTGAGGGGTTATCAGGGCTGGTGCTGACAGCAGGTGCAAGCGCCTGGCAGGAGTGCACGGGAGAAAAGAATTTTCAGTATCCATCAGAGATTAGACCCGATGACAGTGACTGGTGCCTTGCCTGGGTCTGGCACCCCCACTCACTTGCTCCATCATCCCACCGCGGCTGATGCCTGCCATGTTCTGCATGCGCCCCCTGATGGTCAGCGCATGTCATAGCAACTGGTTGTTTGGTTGTTCTGCCATTAGGTCTATTTGCATATCAGGGTTTTGTATATAAAGATTCTTCCATTGCATGTCTCTTACTCTGTTCATTAGAAGCAAGTCACTAAGTGTAGTCCATACTCTTTAGCACACACTCAACAGGGAGAGGGGAGATTTATTCACACTCTTGGGTGTGAATACCAGGAGGCTGGGATCATTTGAGACATCTTAAAAACTGACTACTGCAACATTCAATTAAATTAAGTGAATTCAGAAAAAATTAGAATGCTAATAGGAAACAAAAGTTTCATATACTCTGTGGTTTGAAATGAGCTAAGAAAATAGGCTCCACAAAATAAGTCATTTTATTTATTGGAGGAATATTTTCAAATCAAGGGTTTTCAATAAGGGAGGTTTGGTCATGAATAACTGACTATAAATAGGTATTATGTGTATGATTAAGTCAGAACAATTTTTTAATGTGTCTATCAACTATATTTGGAACTTTTGCACCCCGATGTCTAATAAACTGTCTACATTGGCTCTTTTTATTTTATTTTATTTTATTTTATTTTTTTTATTTGTCAGTTACAGTTGTCATACCTTATATATTAGTTTCAGGTGTATACAACAGTGATTAGACATTAGATTACTTACTAAGTGATCATACCAATAAATCTCCCACCCATCTATCACTAGTTAATAGAATACTATTGACTCTATTCACTATGCTGTTTTTTACATTCCCATGACTATTCTGTAAATACCAATTTGTATTTCTTAATCCCTTCACCTATTTCACCATCCCCCAATGGTCCTCGCATCTGGCAACTGTCAAAATGTTCTCTGGATCTATGAGTCTGTTTCTGTTCTGCTTGTTCCTTTATTTTGTTTATTAAGATTCAATTTTTGATATGTATTTATTGCCATTTTGTTATTCATATTTTTTATTTCTCCTTCTCCTTCTCCTTCTCCTTCTCCTTCTCCTTCTCCTTCTCCTTCTCCTTCTCCTTCTCCTTCTTCTTCTTCAAGACCCTTCAATATTTTCTATTATACTGGTTTGGTGGTGATAAACTCCTTTATCTATTTCTTGTGTGGAAGTTCTTTATCTGCCCTTCAATTCTAAATGATAGCTTTGCTGGGAAGAGTAATCTCTTGACTGTAGGTCATTGCTTTTCTTCACTTTGAATATTTCTTGCCAATCCCTTCTGGCCTGCCAAGTTTCTGCTGTGAAATCAGCTGACAGCATTATGGGAGCTCCCTTGTAGGTAACTGTTTTGGTCTTGCTGCTTGTAAAATTCTCTGTCTTTAACCTTTTGCATTTTAATTATGTATCTTAGTATGGGCCTCTTTGCATTCATCTGGTTTGGGACTCTGTAACTCATGGACTTGTATGTCTTTTTCTTTTAAAGCTGCTGCCCTAGTGCTGGTATTTAATGGGAGTGAGTCTGAATAAGTCAGTGCATGGGCCCTTTAAGAGGAACTGCCTGGGACTCTAGCAGCATACTGTTTCCCTCAGCTTCAATTCCCGCTGGTTTTTAAGGCCAGAAGTTATGGGGACTTCACTTCCTGGCACTGGAATCCTGGGCTGGGGGCCTGGTGTGGGGCTGGAACCACTTGTTCCTTAGGGGGGACCTCTGCAGCCAAGATATTCCCTCCCAATTTTTATCTGCCATACATGGTTTGGGATCAGCCCATTCCTCTCATATCAGTCTCAGTGTGGCTTCTTCTTTAATTCCGTAGTTGTAGGGCAAGATTTCAGGTGGTTCTGAATGACGGCTGTTCTGTAATTTGGTTGTAATTTTGATGTGGTTGTGGGAGAAGGAGAGTACCACATTACCTATGCTGCCATCTTGACTGGAAGCCCAACCCATAACTTTTTGTAATCAACAAAGTCAAAGGCTTTTCTGTACTTTATGAAAGACTAACCTACTTCTGAAATTCTTCGGAGCAATTTAGTATCCATCAAATGTTTGCAATTAGATCTTCAATGCCTCTTCCTTTTCTCAATCCGTCTTGAACATCCAGTATTTCTTGCTCCATATAAGGTGTTGCCTTCTTTGCATCACCTTGAGCATCACTTTACTTGTGTGTAAAAGTAGGGTAATTTTCAAGAAAGGGGATGAACTCCTTGCCATAGCCTTTCTTGAAAATTGAGATATATGTTTTTTTATATGGAATTTAAATATATCAGGGATACTAGTTACATTATATCTTGACACTACAATTATTTAGCTTTATTCTAATGTTTGATATTAATAGTTTGCGGTCAGTACTGCAATCCACTCCTTGCCATATTTTGGCAGAAAGAATATAACTGATCCATCTCCTGTTTCCAATTACATAGACTATTAGAATTCTGTATTTTCCATCTGATGATTTCCATGTATACAATTGTCTCTTCAGTTGTTTAAAGTATGTGTTTGCAATGTACAAGTTGTTGGCTTCAAAAAAATCCAAAAACTGATCTACTTCATTTCTGACACCCACTCCAAATTTTCTAATGACATTTGAGTCTGCTTTATTTCCAACTTTTGTGTTCCATTTACCTATAATTATCAGCCTGTCTTGTTTCGTGTGTGATCATTTTCTTTCTGGATACTTGCATAAAATATTTTAAGTTTTTTTCAGTCTCTGTATTTGAAGCATAGACTTGAATTATGATTATGTTAATAAGTTCTTAAAATATAATTTATATTATTCATTCCAAACTTGCATTGTAGCCCCTAACTGCCTGTCAAGAAATGTCTCATTCCAGTCCATTTTAGTTTGCTATCACCAAGCACTACAATATTTAGACTTCCCATTTCTTGCTTTACAATTTCTTGTTTACCATGGGTCATCCTTTTTACGTTATATATTTCTATTGTATGTGTTGTACAGCATTGTACTTTGCTTTTGCCTCTTTGAAATCACTTCTGATGAAAGTAAGAGAAGAAAGTGTCAAAGCAGGGCTGTATTTAAACATCAAGAAGACAAAAATCATGACCACAGAGGAAATACTCAAATTTTACATAATGAAGGTAACAAAATTGTTAAAAATTTTGCTTACCTTTTTTCAGACATCAATTCAAATGGAGATTACAGCCAAGATCAACTGAAGGCTGAGACTCAGAATAGTGGCAATAGGAGAATTATCAAAGGTCATTATGAGCAAAGATGTGTCATTAGAGGCCAAGGTTAAGATCATCCACACCCTTGTATTTCCAATTACTATGTACAGAAGCCAAAGTAGAACAGTGACAAAAGCTGAAAGAGGAAACAAATGATTCATTTGAAATATGGTATTAGAAGAGAGCTCTACAGCCTGGCCAGTGTGGCTCGGCCATTGAGCATCCACCTATGCCTGGAGGTCAAGGTGTGATTTCTGGTCAGGGCACATGCCCAGGTTGCAGGCTCAATCCCCAGTAGAGGGTGTTCAGGAGGCAGCCAGTTAATGATTCTCTCTTATCATCGATGTTTCTATCACTCCCTCTCCCTTCTTTTCTAAAATCAATCTATATATATGTGTGTACACACACACACACACACACACACACACACACACTGAGTTGCCAGATTATTATGACCACCCCATCAGTACTTCATTGGGCCACCTTTTGCCTTCAATACTGCGGTGATTCTTCTTGGCATTGACTCCATGAGATGTTGAAAGGTGATGCGAGGAATCTGACACCGTGCCTGATGAATAGCACTGTCCAGTTCTGTGAGATTTGATGGTTGTGGAACCAGCTGCCTGATGGCTCTTAACTTCGTCCCACAAATGCTCAATTGTATTGAGATCTGGTGATTATGGGGGCCACCTAAGCAAGGTAAAGTCTCCCTCATGTTCTTGAAACCACTCCTGCACAATACGAGCACCGTGGCATGGTGTGTTGTCTTGTTGGAAGAAGCCATCTCCATTGGGATATGCCATCAACATATAGGATGAACTTGATCAGCAATGATACTTAGGTATGTTGTGCTATTCAGACATTGTTCCACATGAATTAAAGGGCCCAAATCATGCCAGGAAAACATGCCCCAAAGCATAACACTGCCCCCACCAGCTTGAAGGGTTGTACTCATGCATGTGGGGTGCATGCTTTCATGCTGTTTCCGTGAAATTCTCACTCTGCCATCTGCATGATGCAAGTGGAAATGTGATTCATTGGACCACATGACTTTTTTCCAATGCTCGACTGTCCAATCCTTGTGTTCCTGGGTGAATTGGAGACATTTTATCTTGGTAACTGCAGACAGCAAAGGTGTTCAAACAGGCCTTCGGCTTCCATATCCCATACGATGCAGTATATAGCTAATTTGCCTACAAACGGTAGGTGGTCATAATAATCTGGCCACTCAGTATATATATATAAAGAAGAGAGGTCTACAGATATTCTGGGCCATTGTAAAGACAAATGCGTAGGTCCTAGTGCAAATTATGCCTAAAATATTGCTGGAGGCAAAAGTTACAAAACTGAGGTTGTCCTACTTTGGGCTCAGAATAAGAAGGCAGGGTTCTTTGGAAAAAAGAATAATGCTCAGAAAAATAGAAAGCTTTAGGAGATATGGCATGGTGGAAAAGAAAAGGGGGATTGTTATGAAGTAAAGGGGACTAAAAAAACAGGCAAACAAAATGCAATGTGTATATCTTGTTTGATCTTGATTTAAATAAATGAAGACTATAAAGAGACATTTTAGTGATAATCTTGGAAATTTGAATATATTGAGGGTATTAGATAATATTAATAAGGGTGATAATAGTATTATGGGGGTGTTTTAAAATATATCTTTAGAAATATTTACTTAAGAATTAAAGGTAAAAGAATGGTGGTTTATTATTTTTTTAAAACATCAACAAAGGGAATACTATGTAGCTGTAAAACAGAAAGATCTCTTACCCTTTGAAACTACGGAGGGACATGGGGGCATTATGCTAAGTGAAATAAGCCAATCAGAAAATGACAAATATCACATGATCTCACTTATATGTGGAACATCATGAACAAAATAAACTGACAAACAAAATATATCCAGAGACATGGAAACAGGAAGGAGACTGCTGAAACTCAGAGGAAATAGGGGTGGATAGACTTGAAGAAATTAACCAAATAACTTGTGTGCATATATATTTAACCCATGGACACAGACAATAGATTGGTGAGGGCCTGAGGGAGGAGGGAGGCGGTGGAGGGGGGTCAAAGGGGGAAAAAGGGACATATGTAATACCTTGAACAATAAAGATAAATTTAAAGAAAACATCAAATCACAGCAGTGATATAGAGATTATAATTAAAATAAAATTAGGAAAATATGATATTTAATGGAGCTGTATAATAAGTATATCCGGATTCATTAAATTGTTCTCTCTTGTTTATTACATATTTGAAAATTTTCCATGACAAAATTTTAAGAAATAATAAAAGACCTAAGAAAATATAAACCTCTGTTCTGAAAGAATAAGGAAACATTTCCTCCTGGTATTCAAAGTATTATTTATATAAATGATCATTCTTTTGTAACCTGCTGCTAAGACCCATGCTATGCTATTTAAAATTAATGGTTATGTGCCATCTGCAAATAATCTTTGAAAAGATACTATCCAGACATTATATAAATAACATTCAAAAGACCTCATTCAGGACTCTTGTTTTGATTATAAAATGCAATTTTGTTAAATTATTATGGATTATGGAGAAGAAAATGGTATTAACAATTGGAGAGCTATTTTCTCTACATTAATGTTAACACAGATATAATTTCTTCTTATTTTTCAAAATAAGTATATACAAAATAGTACCTAAACATTATTATGCCCTTTTTGTAGCAGATCAAATTCCACCTGAAAATAGTTAAGACAAAAAAAATAAATAAATAAAGCTCCACATGTTTAGAAATATATCAATATTTTAAAAAATCAATTTAGTCTTTTCTTTACAAAATAATTTAGATGATCATGCCAGGAGAAAAAAAAAAAAACACATCCAGCAACTGTGCTAAAATAAACCATTTTCTGAGAAACAAGTTCAAAAGTATATATTTTCATGATTTGTTTTTTCTGTCTAATCAGTGAATTCATAGTAACTTCTACTTTCCACTGAAGAAATGACTGTGAACCTTCTCCCTGATATGGGACAGAGATTTTCTGCATTATGAACATTTTCTCCATAATTGAGGAGGAGCACATTGGAAAGTGTGCGGGCATTAAAGAATGGCCATCGATTTTATTTGTCATTCCTTTTTATTGGAAATTTAGCACTGCTGACATGGGAAGAGAAGAGAAAGAGGCAAGAAGAAAGGGATAAGATGTAGTCCAACTCATTAAAAGAACAGAAGAACAAAGTAGATTCTTCAGATAATGATGAAATGCCATCTGTGACCCTATCCTAACTGACATAGGTAAAACTCGTTTCTCCTTTTTTAAAATCATAATTATCAGAGCTCATTTTCCTGTATGAAATTTTCCTAAATAGTTCCAGAAAATATTATAAGTTGATATATTCTTTTTTACAAAAATTCCAGAAAATTCTTGCAATACCAATACATTTTTTTCTATCATAAAATTATTTGAAAGAGTTTAATGAAAGATTGTCTATCAAGTAGTACCTGATTATCCTGCAGAATCATCTATTGCTATAACCATGAAGGCCTCAGAGGTACAGATTAGCAGGAATACAAATATAGGCACATATTCCAGCTTATTTTAGATTCTTAGCGCAGGCTACCAAGTTTTAACCCCTGAAATATTAAATTAAGGGCAAAGACGATAAAAAGGATTAGGCTTCTGATTGAAACACTCAAAAACCTCAGTCCCTCTAGCTCCGCCTACAGAGCGGAGTGCCTTTTCCCTTGGTGGAAGCTCTAGGGGCCCTGGCCCATCAGAAGGACTCTGTGTCCAATTACATAGGACTCAGTCCTCTAACAAAGGCTGGGAGACACCGCAGGGCATGGAGTCACCTACAGGCATCTGCCCTCCTGTGCTCAGCCTGTGGTTTTGCTTTCTGCCAACTTCACTGCAGGACCCAGCACTTTTTGTCCTAAAAGAGAAAATCCACTCCAAAAAAAAAAAGCACTAGAGTGCAAAGGAGATTTTACAGAAGATTCTTGGGGAAACAAAAAAAGAGGATTTATGCCACATACTATGAAGCAAACAACCTAGGACCTAGGTAAACATTTCATTGCAGATTTTTATTTTCTCCCTCATTTGTCTTTTACTTCGTAGCCACTAGGCCCCCTCTTTCTTTTCAAGGACTTACAGACCCAATTCGGAGCAGGTTTATAAAATCACTCCGCTAATGAACTCTAACCGCCTCGAGGGAATCTGCTGCTAAGAAAAGTCGGTGGTGTTTTTCATTATCTTTGCATCCCAGAATGTGCAATAAGCAGGTTAGGACAGAGGCTGGACGGGCCATCATTGAAGTTCATAAATAAATAGGTGTGTTAGCTTGTACTTTATAGAGCCTATATGCAGAGTAACACCGTCCTGTGTTATTTCGAAATAAGCTCTCCTCACAGCAAGAAGTCTGGGCAGTGGGAGTGAGCTGAAATCACCTTGACTACAAAGCTGATTCCCACAAAACTCTACTTCATTAAGTTCAAGGGCCTCACTTGCAGAGGCCAGTTAGGTGCTGAGAGTTGTCTGTGTGATGCAGTGTTTCTCAACGGTCAGTGTGCATATGAATCACCTGCGGATTTTGTCAAAATGTAGGTTCTGACTTAGTAGACCTGAGCTGTGGTCTAATCTGCATTTTGAACAAATTCCCACACTGTGATCCATGGTTCACACTTTGGGTAGTCAGAAGAGTGTTCTAATGGGGGTGAGACGATGTAAGAATTGAGAGGGAATGGATAGCAACTTGCAATCAGAAGGAATTTCTATGTCAAATTTCTGGTAATTAACTAAAGGAAAGAAAGATACTTGGATTTACAAAGACCAGTAATTTGTTTTGATATCTTCATCCACTCATTCTAAATGCTCTATATCACTTTTGTAACTAATTTTATATTTGCAGATTCATATTCTTTTCCTTAAGGAGGATCCCCAAAATTGTATAAGCTCCAGGTTCCATAAAACCTGGATCTGCCATTGTCTGTTGGGCACCAGAAATTTGGTCTTGGATTGTGTACATCCACTTAGCCTCATGGTTGATATCTGAGAGGAGGAATCTCTCTGTAGGAAAAATGACAGTGAGGAGGAGAAAATAAAATCTGTATATAATCTAAGGCCAATAACAAGTCCCAGAAACATTTTTTTTTTTTTTTAGCCAAGGTTGAGTAAAAGATGAGGGATAAAAAAAAATCACATCTTTACTAAAATAATTCCTTTAGAACATGAAGAGAAGCATTATAAAACTAGGAGGAAAAGGTAAATTCATTACAATTTGAATCAGAATAAACTTTTCACGTATTTTTGAGTGTCAACAACGTAACAAAGAAAATTATGAAATCTTAGTAAAGAGAAGAAGGACTAAAACTGATAGATTAAATATAAGAAATCATAACCATGGAGTCTGGATATATTTTATGAAAGGAAAGGGAACTCGAAAAAAATCCACATTCAAAAAATTAGGGGAAAAACCTGAAAAGTAGAAGGACAATATATATAAAATTTAAGGTAAGATTGTGAAACTAAATTATAAAAATTATAAACTCAGAATATCAGCTTTAAAACCTGGCATAAGAGGCATCAGGGCAAAAGAGAAGTTACTTTTGCTATAGTATGTCACTTGAAAGATACTAATACAGAATTCACAGTGAACTGGCAGAAAATAAATCACTGGGGAAAATGTTAGTATATCAGTATTGGTCAATGGCATATCAAGTAGACAAAGATACAAAGGGGAAATAGAAGCCATACAGAACATAATTAATAGATTATTATGATATACAAGAGGTCCGGTGCATGAAAATTCATGTACTGGAGTGGGGGGTCCCTCAGCCCAGCCTGCCCCCTCTCACAGTCCGGAAGCCCTCAGGGGTGGGAGGCGACCTGGTGATCAGGGGAAGGTGACGCCCCATCACACCTCTGCTGCTGCCACTGCCGGCAGTACAAGCCTCGGCCGGCCCTGGTTACCTGAGCCTCGGGTGGCCCTGGGTAACTGGGCAGCCGCCATCTGAGACTTGCCTGCACCTTGGGCCGGCCCTGGGCAGCTGGGGGGCTGAGGGGACTGGGGGACTCTGGAGGCAGGTGTGTGGAGCAGCCGGTCCTGCCTGGGGGCAGGCCCGGCCTTGCCACGCACCTGCTGCACTGGCAGGGCTGAGGGGACTGGGCACCACCATCTTGTGGCTGTGGGTGCTGCTATCTTTGAGGGTGTGACAGTCAATTAGCATATTCCCTCCTTATTAGCTGTGGGCACAGCCATCTTTGTGAGGGTGTGATGGTCAATGAGCATATTCCCTCTTTATTAGATAGGATTTTTCTTTTGAATGTTTAGTAAACTTCACCAGTGAAGCTGACTAGTCCTGAAATTTTGTTTGTTGGGAGTTTTTTCTTGTTTGATTTTTAAATACATTTTTATTGATTTCAGAGAGGAAAGAAGGTGAGAGAGATAGAAACATCAATGATGAGAGAGAATCATTGATTGGCTGCCTCCTGCACACCTGCTGCTGGGGACTGAGCCCATAAACCCAGGCATGTGCTCTGACCAGGAATCTAACTGTGACCTCCTGGTTCATAGATCGACCCTCAACCACTGAGCAACATCAGCCAGGCTGTGGAAGGTTTATGATCACTGATTCAATCTCCTTTCTAGTAATCCATCTATTTAGATTTCCTATTCATGTTTCAGTCTTGGAGGTTGTATGTTTCTAGGAATTTACTCATTTCTCCTAGTTTATCTAATCTGTTGGCATATCAGTGTTTATAGACACTCTTATCTTTTATATTTCTGTAGGATAAGTTTTACCATTTCCTTTTTTCTGAGTATATTTATTTGAATTTATCACTCTCTTCTTTGTGAATCTATCTAAAGGCTTCTTAGGAATTTACCCATTTATTTCTGTTCTAATCTTTCTTTCCTTCTACTAATTTTGAGCCTTGTTGTTTCTTCTTTTTCCAGTTCCTTAAGGTGTAAAGTTATTTAAGACTTCTTTTGTTTCCTGAGGTGGGCATTTATTGCTATGAACATCTCTCTTAGAACTGCTTTTGCTGCATTCCAAAAATTTTGCTGTTGTATTTCCATTTTGGTTTGTAGCAAGGTTTTTAATTTTTTTCTTTTGACTTCATCTTTGACTTATTGGTTGTTCAGTATCATATTGTTTAATCTTCACTTATTTTCAATTTTTAGCTTTCTCTTTGTAATTAATTTATAGTTTTATACCATTGTAATTGTAAAAGATTTTGATATGATTTCAGTTCTCTTATTTATTAAAACTTGTTTATTGTGTAATATATGATCTATCCCATGTAATACATGTACACTTGAGAAGCATTTTTATTCTATTGCTTTTGAATGGAATGTTCTATATATATCTGATAAATTCTTCTTGTCTAATATGTCATTTAAAGCCTATGGTTTTTTACAGATTTTCTGTCCAGATTATCTATTCATTGATGTCAGTGATGTGTTTAGGAGGTAGAGAACAGCTTAAGTGTGGGCGAAGTCCCACTATTTTTACTATATTTCTGTCTATTTTTCACTTTAGGTGTACTAATATTTGCTTTATATTTTTAGGTGCTCCTATGTTGGGTACATAAATATTTACAAATGTTAGATCCTATTTTTGGCTTGATTCCTTATCATTATGTAACACCATTCTTTGTCTCTCATTACAACATTTATTTAAAGTCTGTTTTGACTGATAGTAGTATAGTTACTCCAATTTTCTTTTGATTGTCATTTGATTTGTATGAAATAGAAGAAAACAAGGACAGTGGGTTCCACAAACACTGAAGAAAGAAGAAAGTGAGTTAGTTGAGGAGAAAGTGACCAGCATGCCAAAGGTTATTCAGGTGTAACAACAACAAAAAAAAATAATGGAAGATCAAAGATAGAAAAGTGTACCTTAAAATCAGTGACACCTTAGTAGCAGAGATATCAGTTGAATGGTGATGGTTCATATTGTACAATATTTTGTTTCTGCAGGAGTGCAGGGAAATTAGTGAATAAAAAGAGCATCTTTTTATGCACATCATTATAAAAACAAGGAAAGAGTTGAAGGAATCAGTGTGGGTTTGAGAAAAAAGATAATTATGTACTTTTTATAAGTTGAGAAAATTAAGTATGTGCAAACACTGAAGAAGATCATTTAGGATGTGGAGAGAGAGTTTAGGTGTGGGCATAGCAGAAGAAAGGTAAAAGAGGATAGGATGAGGGAAGAGTTTGGTGGCTTTGCAAATATGGACACAGAATGTTCTGAGTCCCCACACTACCCTCATACTAGCTTGTTTTCTCTCTAAATTGGAGACAGTGCCATTTTCAGAATAAAAGAAAAGGATGGAGAGTTGAAGAAAATAAAAGAGATTTGAAATAGTCATTTTGAAGAATGAGAGAAGCCCCTGACTAGGAGAAATATAATAATGTTATGTCAAACCTTAAATTTATGTTGGCAGCTGTGTTTAACTACCCAGGTGCAAGCTCAGAGAAGGTAGGTAATTGGATTCATCAGTTCTAGGGTTTTGCCAAGCAGGTGTGTCAAAAGGACAGAAGCACAACGAACATTATAAATTTTGCAGATTGTGGTTGAAATGATTAAGCATGGAATCTAAAATGTCTGGGGAAAAAGTGACATGATAATTTTTATTTTTATAATTTTTAAGTTCCCAAATTTTCTGTAGATGAAATGTATTTCTTTTAAATGCAGCAAATCAATTAACTGACGTTCAGTTGTTGGAAAGTTTTAAGAAGCTCAAGACAATAGGCCACATATATCAAACATTATTTTTCAACAGCCCATAGCACCATCGATTCCCAAATATCATCAGTAGTTTTAACACAATGTCCCTTACTTTCACCTAATAGGCATCTGCACTCCAAGAAGGTGGAAATAAAACATCTCTCAATATAGTCAGGAGGCAGGGACAGAGGGCGTAGATGACAACCCAGTGGGCACAAGATTGTACTTTTCAGCAGCAAAGATTTGATCCTTTCCTTGCATCAGCTTGAAAATATTGTCTTTCCTGTTCAGATCATGTACTTGCAGCTTGTCCTGCCCATTATTTTCATGTGCGGCTCACCATCTGTCTTCAGACTCACCTGGAGGTAGCATCAGTGGTCTGTGTAGCTCATCTTTCACTCTCTGTAGCCCCTATTCAAAACATTCATCAGACAGAAAAATACAGTTTCTTTCCCACTGAGTTGTCATCTACTTCTCTCATGGCTGCTGTCTCTGTTCCTGCATTCTAACTAAACTGAGATATTTTCTTTTCACCTTCTTGGAATGCATATGCCAGTTAGTGGTTGCTTCCTCTATAAGCTCAAGGACTTATTTCTCCAAAGGCATTGGAAATTCAGGCATGTGACAGCCATCTTGCATTTTATTTCTCTGTCTTATTACTCAGAAGTATTCATTACTATCATCCTTTCATTAGAATTAGAGCTCCAGGGCCTCTCAATTTCCAGAATCCTACTTTTTTCTCTCAATTGTTATATAATAGTCTTGTTTGACTCTTATCATAATTTTAAGTTTTCTTTGCTGCCTTTTTTTAAAATCCTCACCTGAGGATATTTTTTTCAATTGCTTTTCAGGGAGAGTGGAAGGAAGGGAGGAGGGAGTGAGAGAAACATCCATGTGAGAAAGACATTCCCTGGTTGCCTGCCATATGCCCTGAACAGGGGCTGGGAGCAAACTCGAAACCCAGGTACCTGCCCTTGATCAGGAATCAAATCCCCCACCCTTTAGTGCAGGGGTCAACACTCTAACCACTGAGAACACTGACTAGGGCTGCTCACTTTTATTTTCAATATATTTTTATTTATTTCAGAGAGGAAAAGAGAGGGAGGGAGAGAGAGAGAGAGAATCATCAATGAAAGAAAGAATCATTGATTCCTGCCTCCTGCATGCCCCTTACTAGGGATTGAGCCCACAACCTGGGCATTTGCCCTCAATCAGAATTGAACTTGGGACCCTTCAGTCTGCAGGCCAATGTCCTATCCACTGAACCAAACCAGCTAGGGCATGACTTCTTTTTATTAATTGATATTTAAACAGTTTATTTTAAAAATTATAGCTTATGACATTCATACTAAAAACTAAGAAAATATTTTTAAATCCATAGTTTAACAAGTTTTTAAGGTTGTATATGTATTTATGTACATATGTTCATTTAAAAACACATAAAATCAGCACTGCCTGGTGTGGTTCAATTGGTAGGAACTGGGAGCATCCTGCTGCACACTGAAAGTTCACAGGTTTGATTCCCAGTCAGGGCACATGCATAGGTTGCAGGTTGGATCATTGGTCCCAATTGGGGTGTGTGTGGAAGACAACCAATAGATGATGTTTCTCTATTTCTCACACACTCTCTTTCCCTCTCCACCCCCTCTCTCATTCTCTTTCTCTAAAAATATTAATGACAAATGTCCTAGGCTGAGCATTAAAAAACACATAAAAGCAAATAATTATTACCTTTATTTCTACTAGCAGAGCTACTTTAGTGTTTTGTTTTGATCAATAGTCTTCCAGAAATACTATGCAGACATTGGCAAATGTATGAGATCAAGATGCACTTTTATTTTCTGCTTTAATCATTTACTTAGAAATGGTGAAAACCTTTTTGTGTTTATATATATATTTTTAAATATGTTTTTATTGATTTTAGAGAGGAAGGGAGAGGGAGAGAGAGAGAGAAATATCAATGATAGAAACATCAATGATGAGAGAGAATCATTGATTGGTTGCCTCCTGCATGCCCCCCACTGGGGCTTGAGTCCACAACCCAGGCATGTGCCCTTGACTGGAATCAAACCTGGGACCCTCAGTCCCCAGGCTGATTCTCTATCCCTTGAGCCAAACCAGCTAGGACTGTGTTTATATTTTTTAAACATTTGAATGTTGGATCATCTTCATTAAGGACATTTTGTTTTCTAGGAATCATGCAAGGCAGTCTGCCCAGGAACCTTTTTTAAAGTTTCTCTAAATCAGTTAAAGTTATCTGTCTGGATTTATAAGAAGATACCTGTTGGAAGAGAAGTCAAAGGTATGTAATGGGAATGCCCAATAGCCTTTTAGACAAATTCCTGTAAAGATTTAAAGTTGATTCCCTAGAATTCAATGTGTAGAAAAAAGTGGAACTGTTTGAAATGTAAATTATTCATGTAGACGGGAAGAGACATAATAAGAGAAATTTAAATGCACTTTTTAAATGTTTTTTGTCATGCTAATACTTATAAAATGATCATGAATGTAGTTCTCTTTTCTGTTTGTCAGAAGTGTTTTGTGACAGAACATAATTTTTTAGGATCACTTACTATTTTATGCACATGACATATATTCATCTATTGTTAAAGGTTTGTATTTTCTAATCAAGTTTGCTGCAATGCACAATGTGATGAACATCCTCACAGTTTATAATTTGCATGGACCTCAGATAATTTCATTAGGATGAATTCCTAAAAATAGAATTCAAGGACAAAGGCATGCACATTATAAGAATTTTGTCCTGTGTGCCAATTGACCTCAGGGAAACTTATTTCATGTTATTATCATATGCAGTATATAATTTAAGTGAAAAATTAATGGCCAGTATCTTTCTTTCGGCTAAGCATGATGATAATCGCTATTAGAGAAACCTAAGGGCAAAGCAAACACTATGCAGAATGAATCTAATACATTTCTACATCCCTCTTCATCTGAAAATAGTATTGATTCTCTTTTAAAAACAATGAAGTTTATGTGAGATCTTGTGTTGTGGTTGATGATGATATTATTCATAGCATAAGGAAATCCATGTGTACTTATAATGGGAAAGGATTCCATTCTTCATAGACTATATCACTTGTTTTAAGTTTTTTTGTTTGTTTTAAGCAGTTTCTTTTCTTTCAAAAGGAACTCATATATATATATACACATACATATATATATGTGTGTGTGTGTGTGTATATACATAATTGTATATATGCATGTACATATATATATGCATATGTGTATATGCATATGTATGTGTGTGTATGCATGTGTGTATGTACATTCACACACCTATTGTTAGGCCATATATAAATAGATTAAGGTGTAAGGAAATTTCATAGGAAACTGTGTTACATGTTTTTAAGAGGCAACAGTTATTCATGTTTAACAGATCAGTGTATGTCGGCACAGGGAGTTAGAATACAGGGAAAACAGTGTTGGAGGTTGCATGGCACAAACACCATTTAGATTGTTATTACTATGTGCTGAGAGGTAAGAATAAAAATGCCTACCATGCCCTAACTGGTTTGGCTCAGTGGATAGAGTATTGGCCTGCAGACTGAAAGGTCCCAGGTTCGATTCCGGTCAAGAGCATGTACCTTGGTTGCGGGCACAATCCCAGTAGGAGGTGTGTAGGAGGCAGCTGATCGATGTTTCTCTCTCATCAATGTTTGTAATGTTTCTAACTCTCAATCCCTCTCCCTTCCTCTCTGTAAAAAATCAATAAAATATATTTTTAAAAAATGCCTACCAGGAAGTATCTAACACTATGTTTCCCAATATACCCACATACAAATCTTACTTTACTATAGATGAAATAATGGTTATTTTATTCAAATTTGTAACCTGTGAGCATGCAACTTAAATCAACATTCTGTTTTAAGGGCTCCTAAAGAAGGGTATTCTGTACTTTCTCTCGGGAGTTTATTAAAAAGTTTCTCCCTATAATTATTTTAAATTCACTATCCCTTGGGATCTCTTCTTCTATGTTTCAAATAATGCATTCTCTACTCCTAAGGTTGTCCTTCATTTAAGTTGTTCCTTTATAAAATACTAGAGTCCTGGTGCACGAAATTCATGCACTCGGGATGGGGAGGTCTCCCAGCCTGGCCTGTGCCCTCTCACAGTGCGGGAGCCCCGTGATTGATCGCTCCAAAGAGGTAGGCCTCGCCCACCCATCCGGAGCTCCTTGATGGCTTGCCCCAAAGAGGTAGGCCAGAGCCGGGGATCTCACCCTTGTGGCAGGTGCACGGGGCTGCAGGAAGCTCACCTCCGCTGTGCATGCAGCCATCTTGTGATGGTGTGAGGGCATCACACGTGCGGGCGTGATGACTACTTAGCCTTTTATTAATAAGGATGTCTCTTTAAAATATATTTTTATTGATTTCAGAGAGGAAGGGAGAGAGAGAGAGAGAAAAAGAGAGAGAAAAACATCAATGATGAGAGAGAATCATTGATTGGCTGCCTCCTGCATGCCCCACACTGGGGATTGAGCCCACAACCTGGGCATATGCCCTCACGGGGAATTGAACAGTGACCTCCTGGTCCATAGGTTGACACTCAACCACTGAGCCACGTCAGCCAGGCTACAAAATATCTCTTAAGATGAACAAATATGGTTAGAATTTTTTTCTCTCTCCAAAGAAAAATATGAATTAAAATATTATATTGTGTTTTACAACCAACATTTTTTAAAACTTAAATTTATTGGGGGTAATATTGGTCAATGACATTATATAAGTTTCAAGTGTACATTTCTATAATATACCATCTGTATATTGTGATGTGTGCATACCACCCAAAGTCAAGTCTCCTTCTGTCACCATTATTTTGATCCCTTCCCCCTCATTTCCCCCCTAACCCCTTCCCCTCTGATAATCACCATACTGTTGTCTGTGTCTATGAGTTTGTTCATTTGTTACTTTCTATTTTATGTTCCACATATATGTGAAAGCATATGGTTCTTTTCTAACGGACTCATTTACTTAGCATGATATTGTCAAGATCCATTCATGTTATTGCAAATGGCAGTATTTTATCCTTTTTATGGCTGAGTAGTATTTTATTGTATATGCGTACCATTTCTTCTTTACCAATCATTCATCAAAAGATACTTAGGTTGTTTTCATGTCTTGGCTACTGTAAATATTGCTAAAGTGAACATAGGTATACATATATCTATATGAATAAATGTTTTCAAATTTTTCAGTTAGATACCCAGAAGAGAGATTGCTGGATCATATTGTAGCTCTATTCTTAACTTTTTGAGGAATCTCTATACTATTTTCTATAGTGACTGTACCAGTTAACATTCCCACCAGCAGTGAACGACAGTTCCTTTTACTTCACATCCTCTCCTACACTTGTTATTTTTTGCCTTATTGATAATAGCATTCTAATAGGTGGGAGGTGGTATTTCATTGTGGTTTTGACTTACATTTTCTTTATAGCTAGTGAAATTGAGCATTTTTTTATATATATGTTGGCCATTTGCATATCTTCTTGGGAAAAGTGTTCAAGCCCTCTGCCCATTTTTTAAAAAATTGAATTCTTTGTTTGGTGTTGATTGTTTAAATTTTTTATTTTGGATATTAGCTCCTTATTGGAGGTATCATTTGCAAATATCTTATCCCATTTGTTTGCTTAGCTTTTTGTTTTGTTGATGATTTCTTTAGCTGTGTAAAAGCTTTTTAGTTTGGTGTAGTCCTTTCATTTATCTTTGCTTTTACTTCCCTTGCCTTTGTGATCAAGACAACCAAAGTTTTTAAATACCTTTTCTAAATGAGGTTTCACTTACTAATTCTCATTTTCAATTTCCTCCGCAAAGCTAAGTAGTTGTATAAGTTTGAATAATTTACTCAAATATTTTATTTATAATTTAAAACTAATGTATATGAAATATGCTTGCCTTGGTGAATGTTAAAAATAATAATACATATTAATATTTTATATCTAGAACAGAAGTATTAATTTATAGTAAAATATTTCCAAGTTGTATTAAAGCAATATAGGAGGTGCACAAGAGAAATGTATCAAATGTTTACTTAAAATTAAAATGTATTTACTTTAATATTTATGTTCTTATATTTCTGTTCTATATTAAGAAGGTTCAATAAAACATACTTTGCCAGAAATATACTATTGTGATGAATCATTTGGAGCCTATAATGACAGTTTTAATTTAGTCTCCTTATGGAGATTTTAAAATAGTTTTAGGTACTATTAATATCTGTACATTAGCAAACTACCTCCAAATGATTCTTCTAGGCATAAATACTCAACAACGATGAGATAGTTTTGAAACATTATATTCAGAACTTTTCTAGTGTTACTTTCCCAGAAAGCTACTGAATTATTTACTATAAAGAAAGATTGGATATTAACCTTGTTTAGAAAGATTATTTTGTTATTATAGGCTCACAATAGAAAGAGAAAAAAAATGTCACCCCACTTGGTGACTTAAAGACTGATTATTATTCCCATATTCTTTCTACCACTTATTTATCTTTTGTTTTATAATTTATTAGAAGAGGAAATAAAAAATGAAAAAGAACCTTGATAATAAATGTTTTCCCTTTACATCAGGATATAAGAATTGATGCAATTAAAACTTTCTATAAAATAGAGATTAGGATTTAATTTTTGTGGCTTTTTTTTTTTTGCTTTCCCATTTTCTCTTTACCATAGATGACTGAGAATTAATTATATAATGTATACCTCCCTTAAGATACTCCTATAATTTTGTCACATAATCTCTAAATCATCACATTTCGTGTACTATTTGCACTCTATATCTCTTTATGAGGACATTGGGTTTCATCTGTTTCTCTTGTTTTTATTCTTTCTGACCGAAACTTAACCTTAGTGTATAATATGCACAATATCTTTCCAAAGGCAAAACTAGTGTGTCTAGTGAATGTACCTTTGGAAAAATGTCAAAATTTTGATGGGATGGAAAATGTTCGATATTTTTTCCTATGCTGTTTAAATGTTAACAACTGACAGCATAGGGAAATGTTTAACAATATTTCTGGAAGGCATTTGTAATTCTTGTCTATGAAAACTCTTTATATATTTTTCTATAACCTGTTTTTTGCCCCATAAGACTTTAGCCCTCAAGCAGCAACCCTTGGATAATAGTCCTGAATCTGAGATGCAAAAAAAATGCAACTATGTAATACTCATTTTGCGATGTCATACTTATAGCAAACCTATGTACTAGTGGAATGATATAATGCAAAAATTATTATCCAATGGCATTTTTCTGTATGGTAGTGAATAAATAGTCATACTGTTGTTATATAAAAGTTACATAAAAAGAAAAAGATTCTCTGTTTAGCATGGCTTGGTGATTAGAGCATTGACCTACACACTCAAGGGTCACAGGTTTGATTCCCTGCCAAGGGCATGTAGCTGGGTTGCAGGTTCAGTCCCTGTCTCTTGTTGGGGTGTATGTGGGAGGCAAAGTAATCAGTGTTTCTCTCTCTCTCTCTCCCCCCCCAATCTCTCTACCCACACGCATATACATCCTCAAAGTCAATGGAAAAAAATATCCTCACTCCAAAATATCCTCATTCCTTGGGTGAGGATTAATGAAAAAAAAAGAAAAAGGTAAATATTAAACTGAAGTTTCTAGGTACAAATTGGTTGATGTCTATAATTTACTTTTTACTCATTTTAATTGAGATATAATTGACATTAGTTTCAGGTATACAATGTAATGATATATAATGTCTAGTTGATATCTATTACCCACATATTTACAAATGTCTTTTTTTTTATGACTGAGAAATATTCTGTTGTATATGTATAGCACATTTTCTTTATTCATTCACCAATAAACATTTAGGTTGCTTCCATATCTTGGCTATCTATATATATATAAACCTAATATTCAAAAAGTGTCCCCTCTGGAGTTCTACTGACCAGGAATTCGATGGCTCGCTATGACATGTGCTGACCACCAGGGGGTGGCACAGAATGAAGCAAGGCCCTAGCCCAGTGGCCAGCAGCCACTAGGGACCCTACCTGTGCACAAATTTTGTGCACTGGGCCTCTCGTTGTAAATGATAGTGCAAGGGACACGGGATGCCTATATCTTTGTAAGTTAGCATTTTTGTTTTCTTTGGCTAAATACCCAAAAGTGACATTGCTAGACAATATGTTGGTTTTATTTTTTATTTTTTTTAAGGTTTCACCATACAGTTTTCATCTTTTAACAAAACATAAATACAAAGTATTTGAAAACACACTCTCAAAAGACAAGTCAGTTATCAAAACTATACTCAGATATGACAAATATGTTAAAATGATACAACAGAGAATTTAAAATGACTATGGTTAATACGTTAAAAGCTCTAACAGAAAAGGTGAACAATATCAGATCATATAGATAATTCTAGGAGAGAGAAGAAAATGATAAATATTGATTGGAAAATATAGCAACAGAGTTAAAAAATGCCTTTGATGGTTCATCATTTGATTCAACAGAGGAGTCAGTGAATTTAAAAAACCTATTGAAATTATGCAAACTGAAACAGAGAGAGAAAAGAGGGAGAGAGTAGATCCAAAGCCTCTTGGACAATATTTAGTGGTCTTTCTTATATGAAATTGGAATTCAATGGAAGAGAGAGTAAATGGGAAGAATAAATGTTTGAAGGAACAATGGAAATTTTCCAAAAATAACAACAGAACCAAATTAAGAATTCAGTAACTCACAGGAAACCAAAGCAGAACAAAGCAAACAGGTCCAACAAAAATAATTTTTAAAAAGCCATTTGGCATATTATATTCAAAATAATGGAAAACTAGGTAAAAAGAAAATCTTGAAGTCAGTCATACAAAAAAAAAAAAAAAGATCTATTGCATAGAAGGAGTAAAAGTTTACCACAAAATTCTCTTTAGCAAACACACTATCCAAATAAGATCTAGAGATGGCAAATAAACTTATGAAGAGATACACAACATAATTATTCATTAGGGAAATGTCAATTAAACTGCTTCTATTAGAATGGCTTAAAGAGAGAGACAATACCAAGTGCTGCAGAGAATGTGAAACAAGTGGAATTCTCATACATTGCAGGTTAGCTGTTTCTTAAAAATTAAACATATACATGTACTTATTGTATTATTAGGAATTCTACTTCAAGGTATTTACCCAAGTCAAAACTTATGTTCACACAAACAATTGTGCACATATGTATGAAAGCTTAATTTATCAATGCCAATATATAGAAACAACTCAAATGCACTTTAGCAGGTAAATGGATAAACAAACTGTGTTATATCCATACAATGGAATACTATTCAGCTATAAAAAAGGAATAGACTATTGTTTTACATAAAAACATGAATGACTCTTAAATGTTTGTTGCTAAATGAAATGACTCAGAAATAAAGGGGTATGTGTTGTATGATTCCATTTATATGACATTCTGGAAAAGTGAGTGTAGAATACAGAATAAATAAGTGGATGCAGGTGTTTGGAATGGGAGGGGGGTTAATTATAAAGAATTAGCATGGGGGAAATTTCGGAGTGATGGAACTGTTCTGTATGTTATTGTGATTATAGAAACCTGACTCTAACATTTGTCAAATTCCTCCGAACTGAACACCGAGTTTTACTAAATTGCAGTAAATGCATAATAAGAAAAACATCAATAAGGATGTCTGGGGGAATGTGGGCTGTGACAAATTAATCTACTTAAAAAGAAAACTGACCTAATTAACTTTAGAAAACAGTTGTTTTGAGTTGATTGTATAAGGCTGAAGAAAAAAAAAAAAGAACAATAAATATATAATTTTCCCCACATATATTTGTATGTGTATGTGTTTGTGAGTATGGTTTTTGCTGTATTTTGTTTGTTTGTTTTTTTGTTTGTATTTTGTTTGTCTTATTTAGACAACCAGTATAGAAGAGGTCTAAGACAGAAAGAGCGGGGCTGAATGCTAGTGTAATCCTAGAGGGAATAAAAGAGAGAAAAACAAGAAGCTCAGAGTTGCCCTTAAACTGAAGTAGAGGTACATATTCTAAAGCTGCAACAGAATGAAAGTGTGAGGGAGGAAGGCAAAAGCTTCAAGAGGCAGAAATTAAAAAGCTCATGCCTATTGGCCTCAATTCATTCAATAAAATAGAAAAAAAGAGTCTATATTGAAAAGAGTGATGACCCATCCAGTGTGGCCTGGTCTTTCTTGAAGTTAAAGGTATATCCATGGGGTAATGCTAATAAAGTCTTCCATTGAATATTCTGGGACAGAGGATGACTTTCTTTGACTATGAAAGCATATGCCCACTATTATAAAAAACAAAGACTTTTTATTATTTAACAGAAACATAGATTTAGTCTAGTCAGTGGCTTTGCTTTTTTGACATTAAAAAAAAATTATCTTTATTGTTGAAAGTATTACCCATGTTTCCTTTTTCCCCATTGAACCTCTCCACCTTGCTCCTGACCCCCTCCCCCTGGCTAAATGTTAATTTTGTATCCTGCTACATTGATGAATTCATTTATTAAATCTAGTAGATTTTTTGTGAAGTCTTTAGAGTTTTCTATGTATAATACGTCATATGCAAATAATGACAGTTTTACCTTTTCCTTTCCAATTTGGATGCCTTTTATATTTTTTCTTCTTGTCTGATCACTGTGGCTAAGCATCCAGTTCTATGTTGAATAGGAGTGTGAAAATGGACATCCCTGTCTTGTTCCTGTTCTTAAGAAAAATGCTTTTAGTTTTTGCCCATTGAGTATGATGATGGCTGTGGGTTTGACATATATGGCCTTTATTAGGTTGAGGTATGATCCCTCTCTTCCCACTTTGCTGAGTTTTTAATCATAAATGGGTTCTGGGGTCTTGCAGTGTTGCTAAACAGTTAGAGCTTTGGCCTGCAGACTGAAGGGTCTTGGGTTTGATTCCCAATTGAGGGCACGTACTGGATTGTAGGTTCAATACCCGGCCCAGTCAGGTGCATGCAGGAGGAAACCAATCGATGTGTGTGTTTTCTCTCTCTCCCCCTTCCTCCTTTTACTCTCTCTGAAAAGCAATGAAAAAAAAAAATTATCGGGTAAGGATTAACAACAAACAAACAAACAAAAGCTTGGTGCTGCCGAAACCGGTTTTGCTCAGTGGATAGAGGGTCGGTCTGCGGACTGAAAGGTCCCAGGTTCGATTCCGGTCAAGGGCATGTACATCGGTTGCGGGCACATCCCCGGTAGGGGGTGTGCAGGAGGCAGCTGATCGATGTTTCTCTCTCATCGATGTTTCTAGCTCTCTGTCCCTCTCCTTTCCTCTCTGTAAAAAATCAATAAAATATATTAAAAAAAAAAAAAAAGCTCGGTGCTGGGTTTTGTCAAATACTTTTTCTGCATCTATTGATATGATCATCTGATTGTTATCTTTCATTTTGTTTATGTGATATATCACATTTATTGATTTGCAAATATTGTACCAGCCTTGCTTCCCTGAGATAAGAAATTGATGCATTTTTAGACACTAATAATAAACTCTCAGAAAAAAAAAATCCATTTACCATTGCAATAAAAACAAAAAAAGGTATCTTTGAGTAAACTTAACCATGGAGGTTAAAAATCTGTATTTGTAAAAAATAGACGACATTGAAAGAAAAAAAAAAGAAACTAGACCACCAGCTTTTTTGAAACTTTTAATGTGAGTGTTTAAATTGCCTTTAAAGTTTGAAAACAAAAAAGCAACACTGGAAATGTTCGTGCCTGCCATAATTGGGGAAGATTAAATAAAACAGGACATAAGATAAGTTTCAGTACCAATGAAGCCGCATTATTATTTTTTCTGAAGTAAATAAATATTTTAACCCTGAATATTTAGTGGTTTCAGATGGTGGGCTTCTTAAAGAGGATCCAAGGGTTGCATTTAGTTCAGGGAAAAGAAGCTTAGTCTGCAGGTACTGGCCATTTGAATTCACCCAAGGCCTTCAGAAACTACCAATTTCAAAGTGGAAAAAGATAGTGTAGCTAAATGCATGGAAATCAGATATCAAAATGACCAATTCCAGATTTGGAAAGAGATCACATCTTAAAATAAGAACAGCAACAAAAAGCTTATGGTAGGTGCTGGCCACCCAATGCAGTACAAAACATGAATCTCAGTACAATTTCTCCTCTTCCCTTTATTAGCTAATTAATGACCAATTAATATGTTTATTATTGGAGAATTTACCAAACCAATTTCAGTGGCATTCTCTGTGGACTCAAGGGTTAAATGTGTGGAACTATAGTAGGGGTGAGTTCTACAGTACAATTTACTCAAGCTTATGTGAAACCACAGTATAACTCAAAGATCATTTTGTGCACAATGTTAAGCCTATTTTACTTCAATATATTTTATTAAATTCAATTATCAAATAGAGAATTTTAGTATAGTCAACTTAGATCATATTTCTATTTCATAAAACAATATAAAATGCAATTCTAATACATTACTTATCAATTATATATCAGTGTCTAAATTAATTATTCTTAAGAAATGCTGATTCATTTTATTTTTCTTTTTTTTTAAACAAATTTATTTATTTATTTATTTGTCATTGATTTGAGAGATAGGGGAAAGGAAGAGAGAGAGAGAGAGATAGATATGTGAGAGAGAACCATCAATCCGTTACCTCCCACACAGACCCAGACACAGAATTGAGCTGGTGATATTTTGGTGCCTGGGATGATGCTCAAACACCTGAGGCACACCAGCCAGGGCAACTGATTAATTTTCTTGAATCTAAATCTCTCTAAGTAAAATTCAGTTAAATTATCTATTTTAAAAAACACTTGCCATCCTTTGTAGTCAAAAACCAAAAATTAATATTGCTCAATCTACTTTCTAAGAATGTCTAATTTTTAAAGTGCTGCATTCTTGAATGTCCATGTTTAAATTAACATTCTTAAGAACTTAAAATAACTTGTACAGGGACAATTAGTGGTTTGAAGTTTTCGATATAACAATTTCAATGCAATGTGACATTGTTTAAATGTCACAAAAGTGATATTTTTGCTTAAGCAATTGTGAAGGACAATAGCTCAATTGTTAAGATACACGTGCTAACAGACAGATAAAGCAATCAGTTGGCTCAGTTTCTTGTCTTAAATAAAAATATGGTTTTAATCTAGTTTATGAATAGCTTTCAGTACACACATGTGTTTCCTACATGCTAGGTGATTTTTTTTTCCCAATTGCCATGTAAGTCAAGTATACACAGGCCGTTCCATCTTTCATCCATCCTTACCTTAGATTGTAACCTGTTTTCTAAAACTGGTATCAGTTTCTGAATTCCTGCCCGTTTGTAATGAATTCCTATTTATTTCTTTAATCTGTATTCTGTCTGCAAGCACATACACTGCAATATCTACAAGTTACTCGGTGCCCAGCAAGTCTAGCCATACCCTAATGGATGTGGCTAGTCCTAGCAGCTCCTGCTATTCTGGTACCTATGCTACCAACCCAGTCCAGAACTGGCAAGTGTATCTATTCTAGTCAGCTTAAATATGGGGGAATTCTGTGTGTATTAAAGTGACACTAAATGCTAAAGATCTTAATGATTACAAAGAAGTAAACACACAGAGAACTAGGCTTTTGGTTATAGGACACTCTAGTAGGATAAAGACAAGAGTTTGAGGGAAGCACAGGAATTTACAAAGTATTATCTTGAGCAGGGTCTTTGGGAATTATTTCAGATAGCACTTTGAAAGGTACCAGCCTGAGCATGTTTGGTAGTAAAACTAAAACCAAAATTTACTTGAATGATTAGTTGTCAGAATTTCCTATCAAATAGCAAAAGGTGATAATTATTCCTAAAGGAAAAAAGAAAGATGAAAATGTCAAGGTTTTTACACCACTGTGATTATTTTTGTCATATTTTTTGAGGGGCTATCTCCTAACATTTTGCAGCAGTTGTCAAATAGAGAAATACAGAAAATTTACTGGCTCACATATATGTTGCTCCAGATATAAAATCTTGCATTACAGAGCAGTCTATTTTAAGTACTATTTTTTTCCCAGAAAATAGCTGTCTATGCTGTAAAAATTGATATGGAGATTTTGTTTCTATGAAACTGAAATTCAAAGGTATCATAGATGGGAGATAAAACATGTATCACAAAGTCAGAGTCATTTGATCAAATATAATTGAGTCTAAGTTGAATCTGTGTAAGAAACCAGTGAGCTCATACCAATTTCTAATTTTATAGAATTTATATTAATACTATCAAGATGTAAACATATTGGGCAAAATCATGTGTAAATGGAAAGTTTAGAAGTTTTGCCCTGTCAGGTAGCTGTAAAAGCCATTTGTGATGTCGATGTTGATGCTTTTCAGCTCATTTTGAGAAAATAAACCTTAGTTTTTTGTTTCATACTGTGCCTCCAATGCATGGAAGATCAAGAGCATAAAACACAATTTTATTGATTTCTTAATTAATTTGTTATTGCTATTTTCTTTATGTAGTTCACTAAATGCCATAGATATGAAATTTTTCAGGGTGCAAGGGAGTATATCACAATTTCATTACTTTTTGTATTGATTTTTTTTTATTTTTAGTACTTGGGAAAACTAATTTAATATGGACTGCATCTGATATGGCTCTGGTCATAGCCTATAAGGGAAAAGTAGGTATAAAAGCAATATTTAGAAAAAGAGAAGAGAAAAAGTGGAAAATATTTGCACCTCTGTAAGGAATAGTAAAAGCAAACCTATTAGGAATGCCAGATGTTCAAAATATAGCATAATATAGAGCTGAAAAAGTGGACTTGACAAAAATCTTACCTTATAATAGACAAATATGCAAATTGACTGCACCTTCGCTATGCCCAAGCCACGCCCACCATCCAAGCCACGCCCACCAGGAAACCATTGCAGGGACGTTGGGGTGTGGCGGAGCCCAAAGCGGGGAAAGCCTCAGGAGGAGGCTTTCCCGGCCTTGGACACCAGCGGGGAGCCTGCACGGATCGCAGGAAACCACTGGGGGTCGGCTCCTGCGATCCTTAGCAGGGATGTTGGGTGCGGCCGAGCCCAAGGCCACCACCCAGGGCCAAGCCCCGACCCTGAAAGAAGGCAGAAGGTGGTGGCCACAGCCAAATCCTGGGTCCCCGGTGCCGGCAGAAAACTGGTGCAGGCAGCCAGGTGAATGAAGGTCTATTGCACGAATCTTCGTGCAAACGGGCTACTAGTGTTTATCATAAGTATCTAGCATGTTAATGTAAAGTTAAAGTAAAGGAATACTGTCCTCCAGTGCCTCATCCCAGACTAGTGAGGTAAATCCATGTCTAGCACACAAGAAAGGGTTTTGACGCATCATGACTCCAGGGCAGCAAGCTGGTATTAGGACCTATCCTCTCCGAGGATTTTTCCCTGATCAATTTAATCTTTGCACTTAATGGACTTCTTATAACTGTCCTGTCTCATGATATAAATAAGAGTTTATGCTATTTTATAGTTTTCTATAACCCTCTATAACCTGCCTTGTTTGCAAAGTACTCATCCTGAAGGATCAGAATGGAAAAAAAAGGAACTTTAAAACATATTTTGGAGGTTATAATTTTGGGGCAGGGGCTGATATAACATCTCTTAGCGTCCCCTTCTTTGTGGCTGGACAAATTTCATTGGCTTGCAGTCTGCAGATAGGAGAATAAAGTTCCAGATTATTACTGTCATTTGATTTAAAAAACAATATTTCATGGGCTAACAAGAAATTGAGAAATGCCATCTTTCATTTTCTTGCTGTGTCTAAGAGAGGTATACAATATTTCCATTAAAGGAAGATTATCCTAATAATCATAACCAGGTTATAGTGACCATCTTTGTAAGTTATTTACTATTAACCAAAATATTATCTCCATGCTTGTATTTGTTGTTTCTGGAGGGTGGACAAAGCATGAACCACAAGCCCATTCTCCTCTGTAGAATTCACACTATATAAATTTCTAAATAGTATATCTACATCACAGGACCTTTTGGTAAAAGTACACTTTTGTTTCTCTCTCACAATATTAATATCCTTTTATTATTTTCTTTTCTGTGCTTTATTTAATTGTCCTATTGTTGACTTCAGGAGCATTTATTGCCTTATTAATATTTTAATGCCCTGTCAGTTTGTCCAGTATTTAAAGAATTGTTTGCGCTTAACAAATATGTATTGTATTAAATTTACCTGAGTAGTAGTATTTTCTTTCAGGGTAAGATTTGGGATATTTTAATGAGAAAAGACTTCCTATTAGTTTCTCTTCTGAGAAGAGGGATTTCATTGGTAAATGCCATCAGTATTTAAGGGAGATATTCAATTGCCTAAATCAGCTGAGAAAATACTATCTAAAATGAATTATTCTGTGCTCACAAAGACTCCCTAAGTAAATAAGAAATCTGGTATGATTTTTTTCTTCCTACAGATAACCACATGATGTGAACAAAGGGCTTCTCATAAGCTATTCCAATAGAGCAAGAGCCTAATACTTTGAAATAGTCTTTGGCCAGAGCATTCTTGCAACACAGGCATCCTTTTCAGAATAATGAAGTATTGCTTCAAGTGTGTTAATAAGGTCAACTGGCACTTATAATATGCTAAGTCAAATCATTCTTATCAACATTCTTTGCTAACTCCAGAATTTAATTTTCATTCAATTTAAAAAATTTAATCACATCAGCTTTAAATTATAACCCTTCCTCAAGGAAAGATATTTTTAATAATGACTGTTCTAAATAAAATTGCTTATATTTATCCTGAGAGATATGTTAGTGGTGATGCTAAGGCATTATATGTTTATGCACACACACACACACACACACACACACACACACTAAAGGTTGCAAAAATGTAGAGTAAAATTATATTTATAACAGAGATTAGGTAGGCATGTTAATAGTGTTTTATATAATCCCATACCAGTTTTATCATCTAGACAGATTAAAAGGGGTTTTAACAGAAATGACAAAAATTTCTCCTAAAGTATGAGCCTGCCCCCCAAGGAAGTAAGATAAATCTCAATATACACAAGAATGGCTCAGCAAATATAATGCATGTACACCGTGGGGACTGAGAGAGCACATTTTACCAAAGTATGTCTTAATCCCATTAAGCACTATTTCAAAGTTAATGATAAGAACAAAAATTGTCTAACCTCTAAGAAACCCAGACTTTTACCGAAAAAAAAAAAATTATGAAGGTAGATATTTAGAAAATGTATTCTAAGGCAAGATCCTGAGTGCTTATGTAAAAACCACTTGAAATTTTTGTTTTATTATAATCCTTTAGCTTTTAGATAACTCTGTTCCATTGGTCTAATGACCTCTTCATTAGAACAAAACTACTTCTACCTGCTTTTATTTTTTTTATTGTCATAGACTCAGATTATTACATTTCACTTAAGGTTATTCCACATAAATATATTCATTCAAAAATGGAAACATCAGGGGCAGGACTTCTGTGTACTAGAAGTCTTAGAAAAATTTGGCAAGAAATAGGAATACAAGGCACCCAAATAAGAAGGAAGAAGTAAAATGATCTCTGTTAGCAGAAGACATGACTTTATATATGGTATACCCTAAAGATTACACACAAAAACAACAACAATGAAAACTTGTTAGAACTAACAAGTTAATTCAGCACAATTGCAGGATAAAAATATAAATAAACATAAATATGTGGTGCTTCTAGGCACTAACAATGAGTGATCCAAAAAAGATATTAAGAAAATAATTCTATTTACAATAACATCAAAAAGAATAAAATGCTTAAGTTTAAATTTAACCAAGGAGTTAAGACACTTTTACAATGAAAATTACACACTGTTACTTTGAAAGAGATTAAAGAAGACAAGTAAATTGAAAGACATCCTGTGTAAATTGATTGAAAGACATAATGTTAAAATGTCAATATTACCTGAAGCTAGGATTCAAAATGAAATCTCTATAAAAATCCCAATGGTATGTTTTGTAAAATAGAAAAATCCATCCTAAAATTCATATGGAATATCAAAGGACCCTAAATAGCCAAAACAATTTGAAAAAGAACAAAGTTGGAGAACTCACACTTCCTGGTTTCAAAACTTATTACAAAGCTATAGTAATAAAAACTGTGATACTGGCAAAAAGACAAGCCTATATAGACCAATGAAATACAATAAAGAGTCCAGAAATAAACCTAACCATTTATCGTCAAATGAATTTTGGCAAGGGTCCCAAAACCATTCAATGAAGAAACTACAGTCTTTTCACCAAATGGTGCTGTGAAAACTGGCTAGCAACATGGAAACTAGAATCCTAATATATAAAAAGCCAGGGGTCGTCACGACCAAAACAACCAACGGACGACCGAACAGCAGGCTGCGTGGGGCGACCAGGCCAGCAGGGGAGTTATTAAGGGATGGCCAAATGACTGAACAGCAGGCTGTGTGGGGTGACCAGGCCGGCAGGGGGGTTAGTGAGGGACGACCAAATGACTGAACAGCAGGCTGCATGGGGCGACCAGGCCCGCAGGGGCGGCAGTTGGGGGTGACCAGGCCGGCGGGGTTGGGGGAAGATAGGGGTGACCATGTCAGCAGGGGGGGCAGTTGGGAGCGACCATGCTGGTGGGGGGGTGGGCAGTAAGGGGTGACCAGGCAGGCAGGCAAGTGAGCAGTTAGGAGCCAGCAGTCCCAGATTGTAGAGGGCCTAAACAGGCAGTTGGACATATCCTAAGGGGTCCTAGATTGGAGAGGGTGCAGGCTGGGCTGAGGGGAACACCCCCCCCCCCAGCACGAATTTTGTGCACTGGGTCTCTAGTAATGTCATAAGTAAATATTGACTCAAGTGGCTCATAAGAGCTAAAACTATATAAAGTTATTTGAAATAAATGTAGGGTAAAGCTTCATGACAACAGAGTTGGCTTGGATGTGATATCAAAAACATAAGCAGTAAAAGAAAAACAATAGACAAATTAGACTTTGTCAAAATTTTAAACTTTTGTGCATCTAAGGATACAATCAATCAATAGGGTGAAAAGGGAACCCACAGGATGAGAGAAAATATTTACAAATCATTTATCTCATAAGAGGTAAATATTAAAAATATATAAAGAAGGCAAAAAAACTTGAATGTTTTCATTAATTCTTCTCTCCATGCTTTGAATTCTTAAGTGGTTTCATAACAACTTTGTTCACAGTCACATGCTTGTGTATACTTTCCATTTTCTCAGTGGCAATATCACAAATGTTTTCTTTGTTAGTGTTCTTTGTTGTTGTTTTTTCCCCAAGCCTTTGCTTAGGTTATCTTTTGTCATTTTTGTGTAGAAATGTTTTTCAAAATGTGATTTAAAAAAAAAAGAGTTCCTATTAATAGAGCTTGCAGAAATTAACACTAGTTTGTACTACATGCTACTCTCCCTATGAAACATAAATGTGTTCGTGCATATATAGGATATATAGGTGTATGTAGGGGAGTCATTTTAATCCTTATTTCTTCAATCTAAATGAGATTAGCATTTGTAGCAGTGCTCACTGTTTAGCCTGCCATCTAAAAATGCCCTTCTTGATGTGCTGCCTTTTAAAAAGATTGTGCCTTTGTGTTTATTCATTCAGAACCACCTCTCCTATTACTCAGTGAATGATACCCAGTACAGTCCCGGGAAGCTTTCACCACCAGTCTATGCTTGTCCAGCCCTCAGAATGTGCCACTCACTGTGGGGAATTATGTTCTACCATCTGTATCTGAAATCAGCTGCAACCATCCTTTCTTGACAATTTCCACACTCATTTGATTTTCCCTGTATTTGGCAGCCTATACATATTTCAGTTTGGGACTACAGATATAATTTCTTCAAAATTAGGCTTTATTTCTGTTTCTAATTTTCCTGTTTGTTAGAAGAATATTTATGAGAAGAGAAAATGGTAGACTATTAATTCTGCCACTTTAATTTTTTAAAAAAGACGATCTACATTCTTTGTAAAGAGATACTTTTAAATATTATTTTAAAATGTATTTAATATAAAGAACTAATTTATGGTGATGGGAGAATCTTTGGGTGGTGGGCACACAGTGCAATATATAGATCTTGTAACATAGAAACCCACACCTGAAACCGTGTATGATCATGTTAACCAATATTACCCCAATAAATGTAATAAAATATATTTATTGCTCCACCCAAAATTCTAGAAAACAACTGTAGGATCCCAAACTATGTATATTTCATTTTCCATAGCAGTTGGTCTGCTTATATTGTTTTCAAGTTGCAATTCCACTTAATGAATTCTTGGTGTTACTGAATCATACTAACAGATTTCTTGTGCCCCCAAAACCGTGATCGGCAAACTGCGGCTCGTGAGCCACATGCGGCTCTTTGGCCCCTTGAGTGTGGCTCTTCCACAGAATACCACGGCCTGGGCGAGTCTATTTTGAAGAAGTGGCGTTAGAAGAAGTTTAAGTTAAAAAAATTTGGCTCTCAAAAGAAATTTCAACCGTACTGTTGATATTTGGCTCTGTTGACTAATGAGTTTGCCGACCACTGCCCCAAAACATAAAGTACCTTGAAAAATTGTTCAAGTCACAGATGGAAAACTTTTATAAAATTTTCTGTTTTAATCAGAAAAAAATTAAGAAGTACCTGTTTTAAGTCATGTTGACATATATTTGTCTACCACAAATTATTATTACACATAAAGCTTGTTCATGCTTCATATACCTAAAACAACTAGGTAATCAACTCAACAATGTTGGTTTCAGCTTCATGAAAGATTTTAGGATATCATTAAGAAAATCTTAATGGAAAGCTATATTTTGTGACTTAGCAGAGAGAGACATTGAATATATAACAGTTCTCAACACTTTAACCAGTGAGCACGGCACATTCATTCCATGTGTCACATAAGAGATAATGTTGAGTACTTGTGAAATTCTGAACTGGCAACAGATGTCACCACTTTCTGCCTGAATGATCACATCTGACCCTTCCAAGCATGAGCGATCATATTTTACTTGGTTCATTAAATCTACAGCCATCACACTTACCCATTTCAGAGTCATTCATACATTTACTAATAACCCATTGAAAATAGACCAATTCTACTAATCATTGGGAGGATCATAGAAATCACATATTCCAATATTTTATCCACTGCAGGAATACTGAATACAAATGTGTCGACTTCAGCTTTTGTTTGAACTCAAATAGGAATGCTGAATTTATTGATCCCTGCAACAATTCTTTATGATTTTTAAATAAATGTATATATTCAAGTCTTCATTATATTAAACATAAAATACCCTTCGTATAACATCTGCCTTTTTATTGTTAACCCATGCAGAATAGATCAATTTCCCCTCCTATAAGCAAGAACTTCATATTTGAAGATGATTTCCATGCTCTCATAAGGCTTTTGTCTTTGTTTGTTTATTTGTTTTCTTGATAGTCAACTCTTTTTATATGGCACAATATCCAAACAGCATGTCTCAATTTCTATCACACTTTTATCAATTCTTAAAATATTACAACCAAAACATATGACAGTGCCCAAAAGTACTCCCAAGTGTACCAAACAGCAAATGTCTCCTTCATCTAATCTACATTAACAGTGCTAAAATGAAAATGACTTTGTTAAATTCTCTAGTCATGTGTATGATTTATATTAAGCTAAGGGAAAATAAACTCAATATTTTTTCCTAAGAATTTCTAAAAGATATCTTCCTAATGTCCTATTTCTACAATTGTTTTTTGGATCTATGTTTGCCTTATACTTGACTCATTCTTAAAACTTATCTTTTGGTGATACCTAATCTCAAACTATTAAGACCACTTCTTTATATAATACACTGTATTAGTATGTTGTTGATTCTGACAATTTCAAATTATAAAAAGCAAGGGGAAACTAAAGAGTCCTGTGTTCAAAAGCTTGGGCCTTGATGTGAAAGCTGTTGACTCTTACCTTAGATTAATTGATCAACTTGAATAAAGCAAATTATCTAATCTGGGTATCTCTGATTTATATGTTTATAAAATGAAAATGTTGAGAGTTATACTTACTAACATTGGTATGAGAGTTGAGATAATACAAAGTATCTGGCATACAGTAAGTTTGTTATCAGCGCTATTTATAAAACTAGATAGTATTTTGAGGTGGAAAGCTTAATCTAATGGTATATTATTGTCAGTTTGTACTGGTTCATAAGAACCAATTGTGAGCATCTCTTCCCAATTCCCTGTTCAGTGAGGTCCTGTATGTAGTTTGGTAGATTGAAAGTGGCCACAACAATGATAGAGAGTATCTACAACAATGATATTTGTCAAATGTTCCACACATTAAGGTCTTTCTTTTACTTCTTCTTTTCCTTTTCTCTCTCTTTCCCCCCCTTTCTGTTTATTTTTCCCTCTTTTTCTTTGTGTTCTCAGTCTGTCTTTTTCTTTTGTCTGTTTTTATAAGTACACCACTGATTGGATCTGATTGATGTCTTTAAGGAATCTAATAATAGCTTACCTTTGCTATACATAGCAAAGTCTCAGCATTCGTTGGCCTGTAGTTAAATTCAGTGTACTACAAATCAGCTTAGCTATGCAGTCATCCAAGCTGCACATATACTCCTTCACAAAGAAGATCTTGAGAAAATTTGTCTATGTGCCTTGCTAAACCCTATATATATTACTAGAGTCCTGGTGCACAAAATTTGTGCATGGGGGGGGGGGGGCGGTGTCTCTCAGCCCAGCCTGCACCCTCTCCAATATGGGACCCCTCAAGGGATGTCCGACTGCCCGTTTAGGCCCAATCCCAGTAGGATCGGGCCTAAATGAACAGTCGGACATCTCTCTCACAATCCAGGACTGCTGGCTCCCAACAGCTCACCTGCCTCTGCCTGACTGCCCCTAACCACTTCTGCCTGCCAGCCTGATCACCCCCTAACCACTCCCCTTCCAACCTGATTGATGCCTAATTGCTCCCCTGTTAGCCTGTTTGCCCCTAACTGCCCTCCCCTGCAGGCCTGGTCCCCCCTAACTACCCTCCCCTGCAGGCCTGGCCACCCCTAACTGCCCTCACTTGCAGGCCTGGGTCTCCCCCAACTGCTCTCCCCTGCAGGCCTGGGTCCCCCCCAGCGGCTCTTCCCTGCAAGCCCGGTCACCCCCAACTTCCCTCCTCTGCCAGCCTGGTCACCCCTAACTGCCCTCCCCTGCAGGCTTGATCGCCTCCAACTGTCCTCCCTTGCAGGCCTGGTCCCTCCCAACTGCCCTCCCCTGCTGGCCATCTTGTGGTGGCCATCTTGTGTCCACACGGGGGCAGTATCTCTGACCACATGGGGGCAGCCATCTTGTTTGTTGGAGTGATGGTCAATCTGCATATTACTCTTTTGTTAGATAGGATAGAGGCCTGGTGCATGGTTGGGGGCTGGCTGGTTTACCCTGAAGCATGTCCTGGATCAGGGTGGGGGTTCCCTTGGGGCATGGGTGGCCTGGGCGAGGGGCCTGTGGTGGTTTGCAGGCTGGCCACGTCCCCTGGCAACTCAAGTGGAGGCCCTGGTATCTGGGATTTATTTATCTTCTACAATTGAAACTTTGTAGCCTGGAGTCGAGCCAAACCTCCTGCTTGGCCCGTGGCGGCAGCCATTTCTGTTGGGATTTATTTATCTTCTATAATTGAAACTTTGTAGCCTTGAGTGGAGGCTTGGGCCTGCCAGGGTGTGTGGAAAGCTTGGCTTCCTCCATCGCTGGGGAAACCCAAGCCTCCCTCCTGCTCATTCAGTGGCCGCAGCCATCTTGGTTGGGGTTAATTTGCATACTCACTCCTGATTGGCTGGTTGGCGTGGCTGGTGGGCATGGATTGTGGGTGTAGCGGAGTGATGGTTAATTTGGATATTACTCTTTTATTAGATAGGATGCCTTTAGGATAGCATATTTCTTTTTTTTAAAATATATTTTATTGAGTTTTTACAGAGAGGAAGGGAGAAGGATAGAGAGTTAGAAACATCGATGAGAGAGAAACATCCATCAGCTGCCTCTTGCACACCCCCTACTGGGGATGTGCCCGCAACTAAGGTACATGCCCTTGACCTGAATCGAACCTGGGATGCTTGAGTCCACAGGCCGACACTCTATCCACTGAGCCAAACCGGTTTCGGCGGATAGCATATTTCTTACTTCTTTTATTATAATTATTACCTAAAGAAAAAACATTGTTATGTATATTACTTTAAAAGCCAAGTACTTGGTACTTTTAAAAACCATAGTAGTATTAATACTAGCAGAAATAGCAATAATGATGATAGTGGTAGTACTGGTAGTGATGATAGTAACAGTACTTATAGTATTGACTTAAATTCATCGAATGTTTTATTACATCCGAAACATTGTTCTAAGCACCTTAATTATTTACTTAATTCTTTTTGCAAGACTAAGACTTACGTACTATTATTTACGTACCATTTCACAGATGAAAAACTTGGTCACAGAAGTTAAATGTGTTCCAAGACAATAATATTGGGAGTAGTGAGTTCTTGAGCGCAGGTATTCCCGCTCCAGTGCCCACTTTTTGTGTGTTCTTGTGCTTCCTTTTATACTAAATCACACTTTTCTAATCCCACTAGAGGCCTGTTGCACGAAATTCATTCAAGGGGCTACGCCCTCGTAGCTGCAGCAGCTTGCCTCAGCCAGAAGCAACAGCAGTGGCTGCCTCGGCCCTTGCAGCCCCGGCTTTGTCTGGCAAGTCGTCCAGTGTAACTAGCATATTACACTTTTATTATTATAAATTAGAATATTCTGTGCTGATTGACAGCCAGTTCATTATTTAAGAGTTTTGAGAATCTGTTTTTTCACTCATTTTATAAAAGGAAGCAACATATTTTTTACTCCCAATTGTCAAACACTGTGTGCTTTCTTTGTGACTCTTTAAGAACGGCCAACAATAGTTTGTCTCACAAGGGTATAAACTGTCTGGGATATAATTTGTCTGAATCTGAAGTCAGTTTGGAACCTGCATATTATTTATTCATTTCTCATTAGCTTACTTTCCTATGGAGGAGCTTACATGCCACACTATGCTCACAGATCCTTTACTAAGTTAATATAGTGTCCTCCCAAAAATATGTATACATACTTAACAGCTAATAGCTCAATTGATGTTCCTTTCTTTTCAGATTTAACATATTGTAATTAATGATTATTCAAAGTATGTATACATTTTTGGGGACATCCTGTATATATTAAAATTTCATGATTCTTTGTTATTAACAGTATTCTGTTATTTTCTAATTTATAGATAAGTTTTTCTCAATTCTGTTGGAAATTCAGGTCGGCAGGTTTTCTTGCTGCTTACTGTACCTTAAAGTAAATTGTAATCCAAGGCAACTTAAGAATATGTATTTTTCTGCCCTAACCAGTTTGGCTCAATGGATAGAGCGTTGGCCTATGGACTGAAAGGTCCCAGGTTCGATTCCGGTCAAGGGCATGTACCTTGGTTGCGGCACATCCCCAGTAGGAGGTGTGCAGGAGGCAGCTGATCGATGTTTCTCTCTCATCGATGTTTCTAACTTTCTGTCCCTCTCCCTTCCTCTCTGTAAAAAAATCAATAAAATATATATTTTTTAAAAATGTATTTTTCTGCTGGAGGCTGATTCCAGCAAGTCATAATTATGCAAGAAGTTCATTAGAAGGCTGGTGGATCTTGGGGCTTCAGCAGGGCTGAAAATCTGCATATATTATTACCTGCTGCTGGAACAGCTGTAGGCATTTCCCCTAACCTGATAATCTTTTCCTGTTTACCTGCTGCTGGTGGAATAGCTGAAGGAATTTCCCCTAACCTGGTAATCTTTTCCTGTTTATCAAACTTTACCTGTTTGCATTCCTAAAGGGCCAATGTGTTTCCCAGCAAATAAAAAGCTGTGGGTCCGGACATTTGGAGAGTCCACTTCACTAGAAAGTGGAACCTCCCCTGGGTCCCCCATTCCTCCCAAATTTATATTTCATGTCTAGTCTCTTTATTCAATTTATGTGCAGCCCTTCTCCAGATTCCTGAACCCTTGCAGCTGTGGGATGACCCCAGAATTTATGGTGTCCGAGACAAGGACATCTGGAGAAGAAGATTTCGCATGAGTGAAGAACGGAAATTCACCCAGGGGAGGTGAAGGATCACCGGTAAAGGTGAAGTCACCGAAAATTCGGTGGGGAGATTCACTGAGCGTAAAGCCTGTGCCAAGCTTTGGATTTCATGAACCAGAGTGGGTAGGAAAGTCTTTTGTTTCAAGCCAGGCCATAATGGGGAAGGATTCGACCAAAAGGCAAAAATATCATTGTAAATTTTTAGCTTCCATGCTCAAGGATAAAGAAATTAAAATGTCAAAAGGTACTCTTTTAAATCAGGCTCAAGGAAAAAGAGTGCTGTTGTCATCTTTAACTATGTGGGATCTTGTTCAAACTGTATTATGCCTAATTTGTATCAGGGATAAAAAAAAAAATCTGTAATAATTAAAAAGGCCCCAGATCCTCAGCTTCTAGCTAGAGAAAGTGGAGCTATTGGCTCTCTCACAGGGGAGCTCTCTAATGCTTTGCTTAAAAATTACCATAGGATGCCTTGGGACAGGCAGATTTTAGCTAAAATAACTTTAAAGGCCAGTCAATGCTATGGAGAGCAGAATAGGAAAAGATTCAGGAAAATAAATGTAATTTATTAAGTCTAGTGTTATGGGTGATTAGTTGTCTGTTTTATCTGTCATTTTTGTTTAATGTGTTTATTGTTAGTTTATTAAGCATGCCTGCAGTTTAATTGGGAAAAGAAACACTGCCAGACCATTTACTGAATTTCCCCAGAGGAAACAGGATGTGGGGGTGGGGAGACACTTGGTGATCCTGTAAAATGGATGCCCACTCCCGAGAGTGCTAAGAAAAGTCTCATCTTCACCATGATTTTTGTTTCCCGGTCAGTCATTTAAAAATTTTTGCAGAATTTAAGGAATGCATCTGGGAGTTCTGTACTCATAAAGAGAGAAAGCTAGCTTAAGACAAAAAGCATGCACCATCAGATTTTGAATTTTAGATATTTTTGGGCTAAGTTTAAATCTCTTTACGGATGCTACAGAATGAACCCAGGACAATGCTATAACCAACTGAGCTACCAGGCCAGGGCCAAATTATAATAATATTGAGAAGTTTAACATTAATATAATATCAATATGCCATCTGTTGAACTTTTATTATATTGATTAGGAAATATTCATTCATACCTATCATTTGGTCAAGTGTTCTATATTCCATTTTCCAAAATACCTTATGCCTGTTTCTTTTTTCTTTAATCTAACCTAAGTGTTTCTACCAAATATGAAATCCATCTATGCAACTTGGGGTTTATACTGTTGTTATATCAGCCTTTCTGATTAATAAGGTTTTACTGGAAGACGATAGTCTTAACTTCATGCAATTTGACCCATGCATCTGTCTTATTAAGTCATAGAGGTAAGTAGAGGATAACATTTGCCTCATTAAGAAACAAACAAAAAACAACAACAACATTCTTTCTTTACTATTGCAATGCTACTGCACAGTGGCTTGTGGAGACTTGTCTATAATTACTGTCCCAGATCTTTTCTCCAACTAGAGGCCCAGTGCATGAAATTAGTGCATGGGGGGGTCCCCTCAGCCCAGCCTGCACCCTCTCTAATCCAGGACCCCTTGGGGGATGTCCAATTGCCAGTCTATACTGACAGACATCCCTCTCATAATCCTGGAATGCTGAATCCTAATCGCTCACCAGCCTGTCTGCCTGGTCGCCCCTAACTGCCACACCCTGCTGGCCTGATTGACCCTAACTGCCCTCCCCTGCTGGCCTGGTTGTCCCCAACAGCCCCCCACCCTGCCAGCCTGGTCGCCCCTCACGTCCCCCCCTGCCGGCCTGGTCACACACACAGCCTGCTTGTTCAGTCATTTGGTCGTCCCTCGGGCTGGCCCTGGGTGGCTGGGCAGCCACCATCTGAGGCTTGCCTGCACTTTGGGCTGGCCCTGGGTGGCTGGGGGGCTGAGGGGACTGGGGACTACCAAGGCAGGTGCACAGAGCGGCCGGACCCTGCTGGGGGCGGGCCCGGCCATGCTGCATGCCTGCCTCCCCAGTGGGGCTGAGGGGGCTGGGCGCCACCATCTTGTGGCTGTGGGTGCCGCCATCTTTGAGGGTGTGGCAGTCAATTAGCATAAACCCTCCTTATTGGCTGTGGGCATCGCCATATTTGTGAGGGCATAATGGTCAATTAGCATATTTTCTTTTTATTAGATAGGATAATATATTCCTTTCAATTATTGGACTATTGTTTCTCTTTAAATATTATATTTCCATTCAGACTATTCAGTTGTACAGTTGGATAAAGGCAATTTTCCTCTCAGCTCTAAATTTAAATTTGACAGAAACATTTCAATATCAAATTTGGGTGAGAAGCAACCATTTAATGAGGTGTAAATATGTGTATATTGATATGAATATACATTTACCATAAGTAGTTACAGATCATTAACAAGTATGCTTTAATTTTAGAATAGATCAGAGAAAAGGGGGACTACCTCAAGAAAGATGGGCAGAGGCAGGGGAGATGCCCAGTTTTTCTAAGGAAAGATGTGAACTAGAAATGTCACTGGAAAGCCCATGTAGCTCAGCAGTTGTATGGCCTGTCTCTCTCTGTCTTTTTGCTTTATTTTGTCTCCCTGCTACACTATCTTCTCTAAACCAATGGGCTGTCTTTGCGTACTCATCCATAGACTCTGCTCCCTTGCATCTGGCTTCACATAGCCTTGAAGAGCTGCATTAAGTTCTTTCTCTGGCGCTTTCCTACAGCATAAGCTTTCTGCTTCCAGTCACTCAGCTTCTCACAGGTTCTTAACAGTCCAAGTCCAAAGTCTAAAGGGAGAATCTGGTTGACCCACCTCATCTTCGCACCTTTTACACAGAGGATACAAGGCAACCTATAGATTGACTCTCCTTATTTCAAGTAACAAACTCTCAGTCACATCAGCTGTGGTCTAGGGCAGACTCAGGTATGTGGTGAGAATGTTTATTTAGGAATGATGGGGAAGCAGGCGGGTGATGATTCCCTTCGAAGATGGGATGAGCCAGGTAGACATTGATTAACAGGGATGGGTTTGTTGATGAGCTGAAAGGGAAAAGGGGGGTTATCATTGTGTTCCTCCTCCCTAGCACAACAGGTATGTTAGGATAGAAAGATTTCAAACAGGCTGGAGTTTTTTTGTTTTTGTTTTTGTTTTTGCAGGAGGGGAGGGGGGATATAACCCCTCCCTTGAACCTCTTTACCAAAATTATATTCTTCCACATACTAGGAATACAATTTTATCCACTGCAAACAGAAGTGGAAATTTGTTTGAATTTAGTAACATGCATAGCTTAGTTTTGGCACGAGTTTAATGATTTCAGAATTTGCCTACAAGCAGGAAATGTTTCTAGAAACAGAGTCAGAAGCTATCTCTGCCTTTTCTTATCTGTTTCCAACAGGCAACAGGGTCTGCTGCTAATCCCTTTCTCACCACTGCATGCTTTGTGCTCTTGGACCTTCTCTAAAACATTAGCTACAAGATCCTTCAGAGCTTTACACTTGTAGGCATGTGATCCTTAGTCTATAGGTAGACAGTTTAATTACTAGTTACTGGTCCGCATATATTAGCACATGATTGAGAGGGGTCTCTCTAATTGTTCATTTTGCCACCTTACATAGTCAGCAACTTTTGGTAACTTTCATTTTCTGTTTTAATTAAACTCACTTGGTTGTAAAGATGGAAGCCCACTCAAGTTACCTCAAAATATAAAAGGGGTTATTATGGTAGCAGGTTTTAATTACGGTCCCTAAGTTTAGGTCCATAAGAACTATAACTGTCTTTATTTTCTAAAACAACTTAAAAATTTTTATTCTTTTCTACCTTTCACTTTGGAGAAAATATACCTTATAACCTGTTTGTAACATCAGTTCTCTGACCTTCCGCTTTGTGTCACTGACAGGGTCCTCTCATCAGTTATCTAGTTACTACTGGGATATGTCCTGTCACTGATGCTTAGATCCCTTCAAATCTTGTCTCTCTGATGACTGCAAACTACTCTCGGGTCAGACTTTTTTTTTTTTTTTTACCTATGGACCTGTCTGTCAAGACATAACATGTAGTTACATCCTTTCTGGTGCTTGCTCTATAAATTTCCTGGTGACACATTACACATACTCCTTTATTCTTAGGATCCATAGACTGATCTTAGAGGGGCTGAATTTTGTCTCCCCCTGCCCCAGTTCAATGTTGAAGTTCTAACCTCTAATATCTCAGCATGTGACTGTAATTAGGTATTTAAATAGGTAGTTTAAGTAGTATAAGGTCATATGGGTGGGTCCTACTCCAATATGCACACTATCTTTATGAGAGGTGATTAGAACATGGGCACGGAGGGAAGACAATGTGAAGACAGAGAGAGGAAATAGCCATTTAGCCATCTACAAGCCAAGCAAATTAATTAGTCTTTCTCTCTTATTCTCTCTCTTCCTTCTTCCCTCTCTCCCTCCCTCTCCTATACAATCTGGAGTAATGGGAGATGTATATTTATTTTACATTTTAAAAAATATGTATTAAAAAATAAAAATACATAGCATTTCTTTTTCTTGTTAGGCCAAGATGTTTCACTCATGCCTATATATATATCCCTTCTTTTTTACCTCCTCCAATAAATTAATTAAGTTCCCCAAATATATAATCTTGGGAAACAAAAACAAAAGTAAAAAACAACGTATACTTCTAAGCTACAGCTTCTGCCCTACTGAGATCCATACCTCTCTTGAAGTAATGTGCACAGTGTTGGATATTTCCTTGAAAAGAAGTAAGGGAAAGGGTAACAAAGGGACAGAAAATATCAACTTCTGAAAATATTTTTCCACCTATAATTGAAAACACATGTAAGATGGAGCTACAAACTCAAAAATATGGAAAACTTTACAAAAAGCAAGGAAACTCCTCAGATATATTTTTAAATTATCTATATTATTTTTTTCTCTGTCTTTATTGTCCACTTTCTTTTCTTTACTAATTGGTACCATTTTCTTTTTCATAATTTTACTTTCTCAAAACATGGTCTTTTATTTGTCCTGTATTGACTACCATCTGGTTTCTGTATGGATCTTGTATAATGGTCCTGGTTGTTCTAGTCTCTAGCTTTCTAATCTTAGGATATTATCAAGTTATGATTCTTTATATCCTCTGTTTCTAATATTCAGAGCATCCCACAATTTCTGTTTGGATTCTCTTCACTGGTAACTTCATAGAATTGAAGGCAGAAGAAAGGATAACTCACTTAGATCTGAGTCCCCTTGCCCAACCTTTGCTAGGTACATGTGACACCTAGGTGACATCATTGGGCTAGTCTATTCATGATAAACTCTGGAGTTATTGGTTATTGTAATTTCTTGTGGCATCTAACTGTGACATTTTTTTCACTGCCAGCCTTCTATCTGAGGTGATGTCCTTTTAGATATTGTGCTTATCTAAGGAAACTTAAAATATTCCCAGTCTATATTTAGAAATATGAAAAACAAGCCCTAGTCCTGTTAAATTCTTCAAATATACCTGAATTTTAAAAATAGCAACATTTTCCCCACTGCTTGCTTTCTTCATTCTTTTACTCCACATTCGTTGAGAGAAGTCAGAAAGCATGTGTTTCGTCTGTCCTGTACCTAATCTTCCTTCTTCCGGGGTTTCTTATTCCTCTGAGTCTATCTGCTGGATGGACACACTCCTCTCACATTCTACATAAACTCTGCCTAGATGCCACACAATTAAGAGTAAATGACCTGACAGAACCTACATCAGACCTGATAGGAAAGGCTTTCTTAGGTAAATTTACAGAGTGATCAGAGAAGGTGTCCTGTGCCCACTTATTCTAGGACACCACACAGATGCCTAGCATGACTGACATCAGACTCTGGGGGAGTAACCCCACCTCTGGCTTTCTGACATGAAGAAGTTAGGATAGCAAATAGAGATGGCAAAGTTTTGCTTTGGCTGCCTTCCAATAAACTATTTGTACATAGTTGAAAAAAAGAGGTAGAGATATTCAGTTTTCCTAGACATGGTCAGGGACCTGGGGTCCAAGTTCTGAGTCATAACCAGGTTGCATTAAGTTTTATAAAAGGTTGACTCTTTTACCAGGAAGCTTGCTGACAGAAAGCCAATCTTGAATGAGTTAATTCTTACCTCTTACTTTAGAGTAAAGCTAGCTTAAAAGAGGCAAAGGAAATTATTGGCATTTAAAAAGCTACCCCTATGTTCATAGTAACACAATTTACCATAGCTAAGATTTGGAAACAACCCAAGTGTCCATCAGCAGAGGAGTGGATTAAAAACTTGTGGTACATCTACACAATGGAATACTATGTTGCTATTAAAAAAAAAAAGGAACTCTTACCATTTGCAACAGCATGGATGGACCTGGAGAGCATTATGCTAAGTGAAATAAGCCAGTGGGAGAAAGATAAATATCACATGATCTCACTCTTTTGTGGAATGTAATGAACAACATAAACTGATGAACTAAAATAGATCCAGAGACAAAGAAGCATTGAACAGACTGTCAAACTTCAGAGGGAAGGCAGGGGGAGGGCCGGGAGGGAGGTGAGAGATCAACCAAAGGACTTGTACGCATGCATATAAGCATAACCAACCCTGGACTCAGACATTAGCGGGGTGAGGGCATGTGCTGGGTGTTTGGGGAATAACCGGGGAGAGGTCAATGGGGGGAAAAGGAGACATATGTAATACTTTAAACAATAAAGAAATTTTTTTTAAAAAAAGCTATTCTTACCACACAGCTAGTCTTTTTAGACACTGTTGTCACCATAGGTTTAAAATAATAAACTTAGGAGATTAAAAAAGTCTTGTTAGTTTTAGGACTCAGTCCCAATCAGCAGGATCCAAACAGCAAACTAACCTACCAGTCAGAGCACCTGCCCCCTGGTGGTCAGTGCATGTCATAGCGACTGGTAGACTGGTCAACTGTCTGTCCCCTGGTGGTTAGCGCACGCCATAGCGAGCAGTTGAGCAGTCTTAGCATATCATTAGCATATTATGCTTTGATTGGTTGAATGGCCGACCGAACGACTAGACACAGCATATTAGGCATTTATTATATAGGATTTCCTATAGCAGCGGTCACCACTCTTTCAGACCTCATGGACCACCAGTGGTCCACAGACCATTGGTTGGCTACCGCTGTCCTATAGAGTCATATTTATATAAATTAATTGTTAAATAAATAAATTGGGAGAAAAGACAATCTTATGTGCAGCAGAATTCCAAATATTGTAAGTTGATACTCTGCCCTCACTGAGATAGAGCATAACACCTGTCCCCTTAGGGTTGGGCTGCTCATATTGATCTTTTTCCAAAGGGAACAGTATGAAAGGAGAGAAAAGGAGCAACTTTACAATGGAGAATCCTGAAAAATACTACCTCAGTCAGTTGGTTAATGGCAATACGAAGTTATGTTGATTGTATGTACTGGTACACTTCATATCCTATCTAATAAAAGAGTAATGTACAAATTAACCATCACTCTGCTACACCCACAAGCCACACCCACCAGCCAATCAGGAGAGAGTATGCAAATTAACCCAACCAAGATGGCTGTGGCAACTGAGTGAGCAGGATGCTTGGGTTTCCCCAGCAATGGAGGAAGCCAAGCTTTCCACACACCCTGGCGGGCCCAGGCCTCCACTCAAGGTTACAAAGTTTCAATTATAGAAGATGAATAAATCCCAGATCTCAGGGCCTCCGCTTGGGTTGCCAGGGGCATGGCCGGCCTGCAAACCACCATAGGTCCCTCACCCAGGCCACCCCATGCCCCAAGGGAACCCACCCTGATCCAGAACACCCTTCAGGGCAAACCAGCCAGCCCCCACGCATGTACCAGGCCTCTATCCTATCTAATAAAAGAGTAATATGCAAATTGACCATCATTCCAACACACAAGATGGCTGCCCCTATGTAGTCAAAGATCCTGCCCCCATGTGGACACAAGATAGCCGCCACAGATAGCCAGCAGGGGAGGGCAGTTGGGAGGGACCAGGCCTGCAAGGGAGGGCAATTGTGGGCAATCAGGCCAGCAGGGGAGGGCAGTTGGGAGGGACCAGGCCTGCAAGGGAGGGCAGTTGGGGGTGATCAAGCCTGCAGGGGAGGGCAGTTGGGGGGACCAGGCCTGCAGAGGAGGGAAGTTGGGGATGACCGGGCCTGCAGGGAAAGGCAGTTGGGGGGACCAGGCCTGCAGAGGAGGGAAGTTGGGGGTGACCGGGCCTGCAGGGAAAGGCAGTTGGGGGACCAGGCCTGCAGGGGAGGGCAGTTGTGGGGATCCAGGCCTGCAAGGGAGGGCAGTTAGGGGTGACCAGGCCTGCAGGGGAGGGCTGTTAGGGGCAATCAGGCTGTTAGGGGAGCAGTTAGGCATCAATCAGGCTGTCAGGGGAGTGGTTAGGGGGTGATCAGGCTGGCATGCAGAAGAGGTTAGGGGCAATCAGGAAGGCAGGCAGGCGAGAAGTTGGGAGCCAGCAGTCCTGGATTGTGAGAGGTATGTCCCTCTATTCCCACTTTGCTGAGAGTTTTTATCAAGAAAGGGTGTTGGATTTTGTCATACGCTTTTTCTGCATCTATTGATATGATTATGTGATTTTTGTCTCTCAATTTATTTATGTGGTGTATCACACACATTTATTGATTTGTGGGTATTGTACCATCCTTGCATTCCTAGAATAAATTCCACTTGGTTATGGTGTGTGATCTTTCTAACGTAATGCTGGATCTGATTTGCTAGAATTTTGTCGAGGATTTTAGCATCTATGTTCATTAAGGATATTGGCCTGTAGATCTCTTTCTTTGTGGTGTCTTTATCTGGTTTTGGAATTAAGGTAATGCTGGCTTCATAGAAAGAGCTTGGAAGTGTGCCTTCCTCTTGAATTTTTGGAATAGTCTGAGGAGGATAGGTTTTAGTTCTTCTTTGAATGCTTGGTAGAACTCCCCTGTAAAGCTGTCTGGACCAGGGCTTTTGTTTGCTGGAAGATTTTTGATTACTGCCTCCATTTCTTTGGCAATTATCGGCCTATTCGGGGTTTTTTATTTTTCCTGATTGAGTTTTGGGAGCTTGTCTATTTCTAAGAATACTAGAGGCCTGGTGCATGAAATGAGTGCATGGGGTGTCGGGGTCCCTCAGCCTGTCCTGCACCCTCTCGCAGTCTGGGAGCCCTCAGGGGATGTCTAACTGACGGCTTTGCCCTGCTCCCCACGGGGAGCAGGCCAAAGCCATCAGTCGGACATCCTTAGCGTTGCCGTGGAGGCAGGAGAGGTTCCCACTACTACCGCTGCACTCGCCAGCCATGAGCCCAGCTTCTGGCTGAACAGTATTCCCCTTGTGGGAACGCACTGACCACCAGGGGGCAGCTCCTACATTAAGTGTCTGCCCCCTGGTGGTCAGTGCGTATCATAGTGACTGGTCATTCCACTGTCAGCTAAAACATGCTCTCTGCCATCCCCCGAGGGGTCCTGGATTGCAAAAGGGCGCAGGCCAGGCCGAGGGACCCCAACAGTGTATGATCTGGGCTGGGGAGAGATGCTGGAGGTTGGCCAGCTGGGGAAGGGACCACGGGAGGGCTCCAAGGTGTGTCTGGCCTGTCCCACTCAGTCCCGATCAGCTGGACCCCAGCAGCAAGCTAACCTACCGGTCAGAGTATCTGCCCCCTGGTGTTAAGTGCACGTCATAGCGAGCAGTTGAGAAGCCTTAGCATATCATCAGCATATTAAGCTTTGATTGGTTGAACAGCCAACCTGTTGACGGGACACTTAGCATATTAGGCTTTTATTATATAGGATGTCCATTTTGACTAGATTGTCCATTTTGTTGGAATAGAGTTGTTCAAAGTATTTTTTCATAATCCTTTATATCTGTTGAGTTCTTTCAAGTACATCCTCTGTCCCTTTACCATACCGCCATAATTGCACATGCAGTTTTTCTTTGAGCAATTCCTTTCTGGCATGGCAAGAGCTTCAAGTTTATCTTGCTCTATTTCCTGTTCCACTCCCAGAAATTAGCATTTCTCCTCAAATATCCCTGATTTCATTACTTGAAGCATAGTGTTAAAAACTATAATTTAGGTGCTGGGTATATTTGCTGCTACTGGGGTGTCTTTAGACCTTCTCAGCGGATAAAAGTAAGGAAGTATGTGTGTGTGGTTGTGTACATGTACTAAGCTACATATGTGTTCTTTTCCTATCTAATAAAAGAGTAATATGCAAATTAATCATCACTCCACTACACCCACAAGCCACGCCCACCAGCCATTCAGGATTGAGTATGCAAATTAACCCAGCCAAGATGGCTGCAGCCACGGAGCGAGCAGGAGACTTAGGTTTCCCCAGCAATGGAGGAAGCCAAGCCTTCTGCACACCCTGGTGAGCCCAGGCCTCCACTCAAGGCTACAAAGTTTCAATTATAGAAGATAAATAAATGCCAGATCCCAGGACCTCTGCTTGGGTCACTGGGGGGCATGGCTGGCCTGCAAACCACCACAGGCCCCTCACCCAGGCCACCCCACACCCAAGGGAACCCCCACCCTGATCCAAGACAGCCTTCAGGGCAAACCAGCTGGCCCCACCCATGCACCAGGCCTCTATCCTATCTAATAAAAGAGTAATATGCAAATTGACCATCACTCCAACACACAAGATGGCTGCCCCTATGTAGTCAAAGATCCTGCCTCCATGTGGACACAAGATAGCCGCCACAGATATCCAGCAGGGGAGGGCAGTTGGGAGGGACCAGGCCTGCAAGGGAGGGCAATTGTGGGCAATCAGGCCAGCAGGGGAGGGCAGTTGGGAGGGAACAGGCCTGCAAGGGAGAACAGTTGGGGGTGATCTAGCCTGCAGGGGTGGGCAGTTGGGGTGACCAGGCCTGCAGGGGAGGGCAGATGTGGGGAACCAGGCCTGCAAGGGAGGGCAGTTAGGGGTGACCAGGCCTGCAGGGGAGGGCTGTTAGGGGCAATCAGGCCGTCAGGGGAGCAGTTAGGCATCAATCAGGCTGTCAGGGGAGTAGTTAGGGTGTGATCAGGCTGGCATGCAGAAGAGGTTAGGGGCAATCAGGAAGGCAGGCAGGCGACCAGTTTGGAGCCAGCAGTCCTAGATTGTGAGAGGGATGTCTGACTGCCTGTTTAGGCCCGATCCTGGATCAGGCCTAAACGGGCAGTCGGACATCCCTCGAGGGGTCCCATATTGGAGAGGGTGCAGGTTGGTCTGAGGGACACACTCCCCCATGTGCGAATTTCATGCACCAGGCCTTTAGTGATGTAATAAAATGGCACTTTACTTCTGTAGTCTTCTTCCCAAATACCCAAAACACAAATCTAAACACAAGGGGGAAACATCAGAAAAATACCAAGTGAAAGATAATCTACAAAATACCTGACCAGTGCTTCTCAAACTCCTCAAAAATAAGGAAACTGTCACAGACACAGGAGCCTAAAGACACATGATGAATAAATGCAATGTAGGACACAGAATGGAATATATGAGAACAATTACATCAGGCAAAAATAAAGAAAATCTAAACAAGTATAGACTTTAGTTAATAATAATGCATCAATATTAATTCATTAATTATGACCAGTATACTATATTAATGTAAGATGCTAATAATAGAAGATAGTGGATGTGGACCATATGGAAATATCTATACTATTTTGCAAGTTTTTTGTAAATTTAAAGTTATTCTAAAATAAAAATTTAAAAATATATTAAAATAAAATAAGTTATCTAAGAAACATTGAAAAAAATCTGCAATCAGACTGGAAATTTCAAAATTTTTCTTGATATTAATGAAATATCAATATCCCAGGCCTGCAGGGGAGAGCAGTTGTGGGGGACCAGGCCTGCAAGGGAGGGCAGTTATGGATGACCAGGCAGGCAGGGGAGGGCAGTTAGGGGTGACCAGGCCAACAGGGGAGGGCTGTTAGGGGTAATCAGGCTGGCAGGGCAGCAGTTAGGCATCAATCAGGCTATCAGGGGAGTGGTTAGGGGGTGATCAGGCTGGCAGGCAGAAGTTGTTAGGGGCAATCAGGAAGGCAGGCAGGCGAGCAGTTGGGAGTAAGCAGTCCTCGATTGTGAGAGGAATGTCCCATATTGGAGAGGGTGCAGGCTGGGCTGAGGGATACACCCGCCGTGCTCAAATTTCATGCACTGGTCCTCTAGTTTATAAATATTTCTATATGTTATCATCAATATTTATATTAGTGAAGCTTGAGTTTATACTGGTATATTAAACTTTAATCCCTTACCACATGGATCATTCTAGGCTTCTCTGCTTGCTTGTCTATAAGCTTCTATTCCTGCAGTGAAAACCTGCCTCTTGTTATCAACATCCATTTACTTCATTTTCAATTCAAGAACACATGCACAACAGTGTCAGAATTGTTGACCCATACCACTGTAGGAAACAAGTTTGTCAAATAGAATGCAGTGCTCATGTACAATTGCTTTTCCTTTTAGTCTTACTGCTGTCGTTTTCAGAGTTGCATAAGACACCACATTTTCCCTCACCCCTTCATTGAGGTTGCTTCATACATTTATAATAGTTAGATTGTTTGTAACATTATGAATTTCATCCTGGTATGCCCCCTTTCACCTAAATGATTATTTTTTAATCATTTTTGTGTTGTGTATTTTGGTTTTGACAAATGTATAGTGTCATTTATCCACAATTATGGTATCACACTGAATGGTATTATTTTCTGAAAAATCTTCTGTGTATGTATCATGTATTAGACTCATCCTCTCTAAACCGCTGGCAATCACTGATCTTGTTTACTTTCTCTATAGATCTGTTGTTTCCAGAATATTATATGTTTGGAATCATATAATATGCAGCCTTAACAGACTGGCTTCATCTACTCAGCAATATGCCTTTAAGGTTTATCCATGTCTTTTAATGGCTTGACAGGTCATTTTTGCTATTTTTAATTAATATAATTTATTTTTATTTGTTTATTGTAATAGACTATTTTTATAGAAGTTTTAGGTTAACAGAAAAAGTATTGATTTTTAAATCTCTGAATATGACTCATTGTTTATCCACCCAGCTAATTTTTATTTTTTGTTAATCCTTATCAGAGGATATTTTTTCTGTTGATTTTTTAGAGAGAATGGAAGGGAAATAGGAAGAGGATAGAGAAAAACATCAGTGTGAAGGAGACACATAGCTTGGTTGCTTCCTGCATGTGCCCTGACCAAGGCCAGGGATCAAACCTATATCTCAGGTGTGTGCCCTTGACCAGTAATGGAACCCAAGACCCTTCAGTGCAAGGCCAATGTTCTAACCACTGAGAAACATGGGCCAGCGTTCCATGTGGCCACCTATTGAGGACACTTTTGTTGCTTCTAGTTTATATGGCTATAACTAAAGCTTTTGTGTGCTGGTTTTGTATGGACATAAGTTTATAAATAAGTTGGTTAAATATCTAGGAGTATGATTGCTGAATAACATGGTAGGCCTATGTAAGAAGCCGCCTAAGTGTCAACTGACTGGGCATTGAACAGATGACCTCTTGGGACTATGCTCAACCAACTGAGCCACACTAGTGGTGCATGTTTTAGGTGGTTGTCGCTTTTTATAATTGAGTTTTAAGAGTTCCTATTGTTGATATAAGAATGTACAAACCTGTAGAGAATGTTATGGGTTTACTAGTATTAGAGCCAAACTGATACTGGGGGGAGCAAGATCTCAAATATTCTGGAAAGTAACAGGTACTTTTATGCATTTGAAATTAAGGAGGGAAGTAAGAAAGATTACATGGAGGTGGAAGAAAGCAAGACAGGGATTGGATTACAAAATAATTAACAAGATTATGTGCTCTCTGGAGGGTGGTTATTTCAAAGGTGTGCTAACCTAGATGCACTGAAACAACAGACAGGACTTGTTTAAGGCGAAGATAAATGCTTTACTAGAAAATTATATGCCTGGGGTGTGACTACCCACCCTGACCTGCCCAGTTAGGGATTTATGATCAGATCACTCCGTGAGGTTACTTTGCATAGAACCTCCCCCCACCCTGCTTTTTTTTTTGTCCATACTGTTATATTTTAGATACACAGCTTTCATTAGATATATTTTGGAAATATTTTCCCCCATTGTATGATTTGTCTTTTCACTCGTTTAGCAATTTCTTTCACACAAGAGGTTTTAATTTTAATAAAATTATGATCATCAGTTTTTATTTAATACATTGTGCTTTTGATTTTGTACCTAAAGCTTCATCACTAAATCCAAAGTCACATAAGTGTTTTCTACTTCTAGAAGTTTTATAGTTTTGCATTTTATATTTAGTATAATTCATTTTTAGTTTCTTTATATGAATTGGGTAAGGTCTGCATCTTGGTTCTTCGTGTGTGTGCATGTGTGTGTATGTCCAGTTGTGTGAGTTTCCCCCTATTCTTAGTTTGCTGAGAGTTTTTATTATGAACTTGAGGCCCGGTGCACGAAATTCATGCACTGGGGTGTGGGGGAGAGAGATCCCTCAGCCTGGCCTGTGCCTTCTCACAGTCTGGGACCCCTCACTTTTTACCACCCACCTGCTCACTGTTCCTTTCTGCTTGGCTCTCTGTCCCTTCCTTAGCGCTGCCATGAAGGCAGGAGAGGCTCCTGCCACTGCCTCTGCGCTCACCAGCTCCCTGTGGGAGCATGCACTGACCACCAAAGGGCAGCTCCTGTATTGAGCGTCTGCCCCCTGGTGGTCAGTGTGCATCATAGCAACTGGTTGTTTTGGTCATTCCACAGTAACAGTCACTTAAACTTTTATTATATAGGTGAGTGTTGGATTTTTTTAAAATACTCTATGATCTTTTAAAAATCAAGAATAAGATTCAGAGGGTAACGAGGCTGTTTCTCAAATTGCCCACTTCACGGTAGGAAGAATAAGTTGGCACAGAGAGTATGGAGAAATCCTAAAATTGTTAGAAAAGTCTGGTTGGGGTGAAGAGGTTATGGGAACCAAGAGTCTTAGCAGCCATACCCAGCCAGAAGGAGGACTGTATGGCATGTAAGGGCAAATGTGGAATTAAGGAATGGAATGATATCAATATGGCAGCTCCCAGGACAAAAGAGCACAGAAAATATTTCCTACAGTTTTCCACTGGCAAATATCAGAAATAGAAAACAACTTATTTAGAACGTGTAGGAAGCTTTCTGATTGATTCCCCTGAAAAAAACCCATGCAAGATATTTTTAAAATAATATCAGTAAAAGGTTACATAATTCTTTAAAGTTCATGGATCATGATATCAAACTTTTTAAAAACTTAAGTGTGCATCTGTCTATTAGCTAGGTCATATGACGTCTCAGTATGTATTAGGTTCATTTCTCATTGTTGTGTGTATGTGCATGCACATGTTTGTGAGTGTGTGCACACACATGTACAGACACATACAAAAGTGTAAGCTTGGACAAACACTATTATTTATGGAAATGAGATTCTAGGTGATTTTTTATATTTTTTATTTATGTGTTTTATCCAATTGTCTTGTTTATATTATATGATACATAATGATAAATGGAAAAAAATACTTATGAAAATGTCTCAATCAGGTGTAAAATGATTCTTCCAACATTAGTTCTTTTTTATTATAGTAAAATTTATAAAACATAACATTTTACACTTTTACCGTTTTTAAGTATATAATTCAGTTCCATCAATTAGATTCACATTGTTGTGCAACTGTCACTAATATCTGTTTTCAAAACTTTTTCATTACCCCAAACAGAAATTCTGAATCAATTAAGTAAAAACTTGCCAATTCCTTCTTGCCTGAGCTCCTAATAACTTCTAATCTCCTTGCTGTCTCTATGAATTTGCTTAACCTAGATATTTCATAAAATTGGGATCATGTAACATCCTGTTGTGTCTAATTTCATTTAGCATAAAGTTTTCAAGGATTACTCATGTAGTATATATCAGCAGTTCATTCCTTTTTATGGTTAAACAATATTCCATAGTATTTACATACTATATTTTACTTATCTATTCAGCTGTTGACGGACAATTATGTTGTTTCCACCTCTTGGCTATTGTACAAAATGCTACATTGAGCATTAGCATTAAAGTACCTTTTGGAGTCCCTATTTACAATTAATTTGGGTATATACCTAGGAGTAGAATGCTAGGTCATGTGTTAATTATATATTTAGCTTTTTGAGGAACCACCAAGCTGCTTTTCATAGCAGCTACACCATTTACATTTTATCAGCAATATACAAGCATTTTCTTTCTTTTTTTTTTTTTTAAATCTTCACCCAAGAATATATTTTCCATTGATTTCTAGAGAGAGTAGAAAAAAGGTAGGAGGGGAGAGAGACAAATATCAATGTGGGAGACACACATTGATTGTGTGCCTCCTGCACTTACCCTTACCAGGGCTGGGGAACCTGCAACTGAGGCGCATGCCCCTGACCCGGAATCAAACCCAAGACCCTTCAGTCCATGGGCCGATGCTTTAACCACTGAATAAACTGGCCAGGGCAGCATTTTATTTCTTCACATCCTGGCAAACACTTATTTTCTGTTTTTTTTTTTATTTTTTTTATTTTTTTATGTTTTGATTATCCTAGTAGGTGTAAAGGTATTTCACTGTGGGTTTGATTTGCATTTCTTTAATGACTAAGAATATTAGCATCTTTCATGTGCTTATTGACTATTTACATATTTTCTTAGGGAAAATACCTAGTGAAGTTATTTATGCATTTTTATTGGGTTGTTTGTCTTTGTTGTTCAATTATAGCTTTTTATATATTTTGGATATTAAGCCCTTATCAGATATATGATTTGCAACTATTTTTCCCATTGTGTAGATTGGCTTTAATTTTCAACATAATGCTCTTTACTCAAATTTTTTTTTCTTTGCTCAAATTTTAATTTTGCTCAAGTTTAGTTTACTTTCTATTGATAATGCTTTTCATAATACTATATCTAATAATCTATTGCCAAATTGTAGATTTATTTATATGGTTCTTCTATGAGCTTCATAATTTTAGTTCTTATGTTGAGGTTGTTGAGTCATTTTTGAGTTAATTTTTGTATATGATGAAAGTTATGGTTCCAACTTTATTCTTTTACATGTGGAATTTCTGTTGACCCAGCACCATGTGTTGAAGGAATATTTTTCCTCTATTGAATGAACTAAACACCATTGTTGATCATATTTGGCCAGAAATGTATGGGTTTATTTCTGAACTCTCAACTCTATTCCATTGGTCAATGTATCTACCCTTATGTCAGTACCACACTATCTTGATTACTGCGGCTTTATAGTTTTGAAATTGGAAATTGTGAGGCTTCAATTTTGTTCTTTTTAATACACACACACACACACACACACACACACACACACACACACATATATATATATATATATATATATATATATATATATATATATATATATATATATTTTAGAGAGAAAGGGAGAGGTAGAGAGAGATAGAAAAATCAATGACAGAGAATCATTCATCAGCTGCCTCCTGCATGCCCTATACTGGGGATCAAGCCTGCAATACGGGCATGTGCCCTGTCATGGAATTAAACCATGATATCCTGGTTTGTAGGTCGACATTCAACCACTGAGCCACACCAGGCTCAACTTTGTTCTTCTTTGTCAATATTGTTTTGTCTATTTGGGGACCCTTTGGATTCCATATGAATTTGAAGATTGGCTTTTCCATTTCTGTGAAAATTGCTATTGTAATTTTAATAGGAATTGCATTGAAACTTTAGATTGTTTTAGGTAGTATTGACAATTTGAAAATAATGTCTTTCTACCCATAAACAACACAGGATGTCTTTTCATTTGCTTAGGTGTTTTTAAATTTATTTTAGCACTGTTCTTCAGATTTTGTTGTATAGGTATTTCACTTCCTTGATTAAATTTATTTCTAGGTATTTTATTCTTTAAATAGAATTGTACATGAGTTGCTTTCTTAATTTCCTTTTTGGTTTGTTCATTACAAGTGTATAAAAACACAACTGACTTTTGTGTATTGATTCTATTCCCTGCAGCTTTTCTAAAATTGTATATTTGCTCTAGTAGCTTTCTTCTGTATTCTTCATACTTTTCTAAATATAGAATCAGGTCACCAGTAAATGGAGATAATTTTATTTTTTTTCCTATTCAATATAATTAATTTTTTATTTCTTTTTCTTGTCTAATTGTTCAGGCTAGAACTCCCAGAACAATGTTGAATAGCAGTGGTGAGAATAGGCACCCTTTTCTTGTTCCTGATCTTAGGGGAGAAGTTTTCAGTCATTTACTGAATATGATGTTTGTTGTGGGATTTAAAAAATGCCCTTCATCATGTTGAGGAAAGTCCCTTTTATTTCTAGACATTCCTATTAGTTCTCCTAAAGAATACTCTGTTTTTTCTTGCAAAAAGCCATGACTTCAGTCATTTAAGCCTTGATGCATGCAGCATGTTATTTGACATCATTAATATAACCTCTGGTTTAGGGCCTTATTTCCATAAAAAGTCATAAGGAAGAGATTAAATATATCTATATACAGATTCTTCTCTTGCCTACCCAGATTCCAGAGATACCAAACAGATAGTCCAGATTTTGTGGGATATCTCCTTTGATCCCTCCATAAAGGCAGAAACATATAAGAGCTTTTGAATTTTATGTCTTGGAAGACTATGTATTGCATTTACAGTATAGTTAGCTATGTATATTTTAGACCTTCTATATTCTATCTTCTGTGTCTCTCAAAATTTTCTTTGAATTTTCTTTGTTCGGGCTATATTTTTTCCCAAATGAAATAACTTGTATCATCTGTGTGAAATTGGTGATTCCTTACACTGTACTTAAAAACTATGCACTCATTTTTATATCTATCATGGTGTTTATAGTGTTTACTTGTTCTGTTTACTAATTTGTCTCTACCACTATATCACCTCCTCAAGGGTGGCATATTGGACAATTTTTCATTTTCTCTCTATCATTTATGAGCTTGTGTTTAGCCTGGTAATATACCTGGCCCCCTAATTCAGCCATTTGGTTTCCAATCCCCATCAGCATAACTCAACCCCCTGATCAGCATAAATTATTGAAGGATTGGCATATAACCCGAACTTAAACAAATTAGTATATCACATTACCTAACCACTCCAATGGTTCAAGGCAATGGACAGCAAACTTTTTCTGAAAAGAGACATATAACTATTTTAGGTTTTGCAGATGGCACACTTATCTGTTGCATATTCTTCTTGCTTTCTTATACATAACCATTTAAAATGTAAATAACATTCTTATCTTTCCCATAAAACAAAACAAAACAAAACATATCATTGGCTGGCTTTTATCCAAGGGCTGTAGTTTGGTGATCCCTGTAAAGAAATATGACCTAAGCAATTGTCAGCAGACACTCCTTTTACTAGCAGTGCTGGCTTAAAAACCTTTTCTTCTTCTGCCAGGAAAAGGAAATGGTTATCATTGAAAGTTACTGGAAGCTATCTTGAAATTATGAAGTAAGTCATCTATGAATATATCTACTACTAAGCTTTCAAGGAAGCAAGGAGATGAAATTGGTCATAGGGAAACTCTCCCATCAGTTATTTCTACATACAGACTTTACAATTTAAGCAAGCCAATGAATTTTCCTTATTAAAAACTCATACTTTGCTTAATTTAATTTCAATCAAAATTATTTTAACTGATAGAGGTATAGACCATTATGATCTCAGCACCTAGGACAGGGAGCATTCAACAAATGTTTGTTATATATTCATGGTAAAGACTGCCTACTTGGCATCGAATGGTGTAAAACCTTCATATATATGTTTTGGGGGTTGTTGTCAACAGACTTTGCTCAATGAGCTTTAAAGCTATAGCTTAAGGAATGACACCGGCTATGTCAAGAGAGTTGAAGGTGCAAATAAATTAAGTCGAAATCTAGGTTCACATAACAAGTCTACAGAGACTGATGCATGATCAAAATCAGGATCAGAATATTCTGTCAGAATCAGGAATATGGGAATGTGACAGTCATGAAATGAGGGCAATGCAACAACGAATATTTTCCAGTCCTCTGAGACATTCCTGAAGGCTCTTTCATACAGGCCCATGAGGTGATTGTTCTAAAGTTTTTGAAGATTTTCTCACATATAATTTAAACTCTTTCTTTCACTCTGGCTATTTGAATTTATTTTTTAGACAGTATTACATCAAATCACTTCAGCTTTTCTTTGTCTTGATTACAGCTAAGAAAACACTCTTTGTTTTAGATTTCATTTTGAAGGATGTTTGTTGCTGTTAAAAGGTTGTTGTTTGTTCTAATTACATGGTTTTATAAATCTCTAGTTCAGAGGTTCAAGAATATGTGTAATTGGCTGGGGAAAAAGAGAGTACACAATGGACCTTGTCCACCCTTCAATCCTCAAAACTTTTTTCCTAATCCTGAACAAAACACAAAGTTTCATTGCATATGAAATCACACAAAAAATCCAAGTGAACCAAAATGTTGAGGACAAACTTTATTTTATGTTAGCAGTATTAATGAAAATAACAAAAAAGGAAAGACTAGGATAGTAGAAAAAGTTACACTGTGTAATTACTCTTTCTGAAGGATGAATTAGAATACAACTTTAAGGAGCATTTCACAACCAAGAGTAGCTCACATAATTTATTTTTGAGAATTTTACATTTAATAGAATGGTATATTTAAAAAAATATTCAGAGATACTTTTGAATTCAATTTCTCCTTAACTAAACATTTTGAAAGGTCAACTAATAAAAACAAAAAATTCAAACTTTATAGTTTGTTATAATGAAACTAGAAGCCCGTTGCACGAAGTTTCGTGCAATAGACTTTTCCTTCACCTGGCTGCCGGCACCAGTTTTCCTCCAGCAGCAGTTTTCCTCTGGCCACCCGCCGATCAGAGCGCCTCCCGCCAGCACGATCGGCCACCCTGAGAGGAACTCCGATCGGGAGGCACTCCCGATCGGCGGGTGGCCAGAGGAAAACTGCTGCTGGTGGAACTGGTGCCGGCAGCCACGCAATCAGCCACCCCGAGTTCCGCCACCAGCGTCTTCGGCCGGCCCCATGGGTCCTTCCGCAGCACCAGCTGGCCGTTTAGTCTGGCGGGAGGAGCGGGGGGGCGGGGACTTGCGAGTCCCCGCCCCCCGCTCCTACCGCCAGCCAATCGGCCACCCTGAGTCCCGCCCCCCGCGCCTCCAGCCAGCCCAATCGTGGGCGTAGCAGAGTGATGCAATTTGCATATTACCTTTTTATTATGTAGGACTAGAGGCCCAGTGGGGTCCCTCAGCCTGGCCTGCACCCTCTCACAGTCCGGGACCCCTCTGGGGATGTCTTCCTGCCAGCTTAGGCCCTGGGGATCCCTCTTGCAGTCCGAGAATCTCGCATTCTGGGACCCCTCGCTCCTTACCACCTGCTTGCAATGGAGGTGGGAGAGGCTTCTGCCACTGCTGCTGCGCTCAACAGCCATGAGCCTGGCATCTGGCTGAGCGGCACTCCCCCGTGGGAGTGCACTGACCACCAGGGAACAACTCTTGTGTTGAGTCTGCCCCCTGTGGTCAGTGAGCGTCATAGCGACCGATCATTCCGTAGTTCGGTTGATTTGCATATTAGGGTTTTATTATACAGGATATTACATGAAAAAATAGGACAAGTTGTCTCTGCTTCATAAGTGAATGAAGTTTACCTTTAATATATACATATATATATTTATTATTGATAGTATTACAGATATCTCCCATTTTCCTCCCTTTAACTCTCTCTTCCCAGTCCATTACCCCACCCCCACCCCTCACAGGTCAGTATATTAGTTCTTTGGTTTATCTCTTCTGAGAATAAAGTTTAGATTTGTACTATAAGACTTCTATTTAGTTGAAGATCATTACAGATTATTAAGTTGTTTTTTTCTTTCCTCATTGTCCATATTTAACCTGGATTATCTAAATAATGTTCCAAAATCATTGCTTTGTGACTTATTTACATATTAGCAATCTATCTCAAATATACAAGTATGGCAGGTATTTTGAAGTATACTGACAATATTTTATTTTTTAATACAAATGAATAATCCTATGGGTACTAGAAAGATTAATATCCTGAGGTTGTCTTTATAACCTTCACATAGCCAGCACGGCATTCTACACACAATAGGTGCTCAATTACCAGCTGTAGAATGGTTTTCTATTATGGTTAAAATTGAGAAATTTATGTAACTGAAAGTATTAATTTTTAAAGGTTCTCCAAAATATATGCAGTAAAATTCTTATCAATATGCAACACACTTGCATTAACATATGCATCATGTATCATAAAATTGACATTTGTTTTGCTGAAACACTTAATCAGCATTCATATAAATTATGAGAAAAAAAGAAATATAATTTATAGAGAAAAAGAGATAACCTCATTTAGGGCTGTAAGGTCACCTATGAATTTATTATTTGTGCAAAACTTATCAGAGCTTTGGAGTTTCTCCTCAACTGTGACTGACCAACATACCTGTGGAACAGAGCATTCTGATGCTACATTTATTGCTAAGGGATATTGGGAATGGATTTCATTTTACTATGCCAGTTATCAGCACTGCCTGGTCATTTTTATCTGCTGCACATTTTGTTTGCTTGTCTTCAAAATTTCACTTTATTATTATCTTCCTGCCTGTTGACATAGGCCACTAGTCTAGCAGAAAGCATACTATCAATCTAAACCCAATAACAAAGACCAGATTACAAAAGAGAAAGATAGTTGTCATAGCCACTTGCCTGAATCTCATTCTCTAAGGCTCTGGACTCAGTAGATTCCCCTGACCTATCAGCCAAACCCCTGTTGTAGGGTAATACCATATCAGTGTCATAATCTAATCTACAGATGAAAATATTTCCGCTTTGGAGACTATATATTTTGACTTTATTCCTAATCTCTTTCTCCTGTTTGTCCCTTATCAGTGAAGGAAGAGCTTGTCAAACATATTAATTCTCTTCCATCTGAACTGAGAAATGTTATCAGTGGGAATGCCTAGGAATTTTTAAATATTGATTTATTCTTTTTGGAGATAGGCCGCAAGGTGTCATTGAAGGTTTTAAATGCTTTCATGTAAATAGTCTCTTAATGTACTTGTGCATAAATTACTACTGACTACTAAAAGCAGAATTTAATCACAAATGGGTGAAAATGTGATAAAATAAACTCTTACTCTAAAGCTTATTCCCAATTACTTCAAATATAATTTCACTTCATATTCTAAGCAGCATAATATTAAAAATAGTTCACATTAATACTCTTAAAATGCTACTGTAAGACATTCTATTTCTTTGGGCTTCTAGTTTATACTTCTGTTTTTGTTTTCCCCACTTATTGCATTGGTGAGCCTCCACCTGCTTTCCTGTAGTGAAACATTTAAAGATGTCTTCCTTAATAGTCACCTGAAACCCAGTTGTCCCTCTCATCTATCAATTTGCAATGGATACAGAAAAAAATATCTGGTAATTATACAAGGCACAGCCACACTGGCTTTCACCTTATTATTCTTGCCTGGCTCCAGATTCACATACAGTAGTTTATCTGCTTTTGGCTCCTCAGTTTATGGGAAACTTTCAGACCCCTTTAATAGCTAACAGAATTTATCATTCTGTTTGGATTTAGTTCAGAATGTCCTTCTCACATTGGACCTTGACCTCAAGAATAAACTGGGGGAAAAACTGATAAAGAAAACTGATGCCATATTGCATATTCCTCCCCTCTTATTTCATGACTAGATTAGATTTTTCAGTCAGGGCACTTGATATGCTAGTGATTTCTAAATGAAAGTTTCCATCCATATCCCCTACTTAAAGGATAGACCCTATGTGACTATCTTGCTCCAGCCACAGCTTATTAGATTAGCCATGGGTTCTTGCCATAGAGATAGCAAACATATAGGTAAGAGAATGAACTGATGTTGCCTGAGGAAAAACAAAACAAAACCTAACACGACTTTGATCCACCCATATCTCTCTATGAAATCTGAATTGAACAACATGAAGAGGAAAAGGCCATTAGAAATGGTAGCTGTCAAGGAACTGTGAGCAGCCTCTAGAAGCTGAGAGCTCCTGGCTGACAACCAGCAAGAAAACAGACCTTAACCCAACAACACAAGAAACTCAACTGCCACCAACCACGTGAACTTGAAAGAGGACCCTGAGCTCCAGAAAGGAACACAGCCCAGCCAACATCTTGACTGCAGCCTTGGGAGATCTGAGCAGAGGCCCTAGTTTAATGGTGTTGACCCTTTTGACCCAAAAAAGCAATGAGTTGAGATAATAAATGTATTTTGTTTTAAGCCCCCAAAGTGGTAGCTACAGGTTAAAGATCCTTTTAAAAATGGCAAAAAAAAAAAAAAAAATAGGAGAGAAAAAACACACACGCATTTTAGAGTAAGAATAGTAGATAAGGCCTGGATTCTCATTTTCAGAAATCAGACCAAAAGCCTCAGAGAGAGTCTCTACCCAGAGATCACCTTCTATTTCTCAACAATTTTTAAGGCTCAGAGGGCCTAAGATCTAGTGCTAATTTAATGTTATTAGTGAGGGATGACCCAGAAATGACACCAGAAGTGATAAAATGTATTCACAGAGAAAATGCAATGTCAACATCAATGCCAGCTGTGGTCTAGCACAGGTACCAGCTTATCAAGTACGGAGAGTAAGACACCAGAGAATGCTGTTGCTTTACTCTTTATGTCTAATATGTATTTTCCTTGTTTCCTTCTTTGTATCTCAATTTTCTGAACTCCAAGATCTTAATTCAAATGTGAACCAGATGGAGTCTGAAAGGGTGGTATTACAAGGAGGTGTCTGAAAGGAAGCATTTCAAAGGTGTGTTAACTTAGATGCACAGAGACAATAGACAGGGCTTGCTTAAGGCAAAAATAAGCCTTTTAGTACAGAAGTTATATGCCTGGGTTGTGACTAACCACCATGACTTGCCCAGTTAGAAATTTATAATCAGATAAACCTGTGAGGTTACTTTTCATAGAACCCCCATCCCCTTTTTTCCCCACAAGGTGATGCTTTTTCTTTTCTTCTTTTTTTTTTTTCTTGGAACAACACCATACAGCTTCTGTAGGTTAAAAGTCTGGGCACAGAATAACTGACTTCTCTTCTCATAGAGTCTCTCACGAAACTGACATCAAAGTGTTAGCAGGGTTGCATTCTCATCTAGACTGCAACTTAAAGGTTGGGATGTAAGGGTTTCCCTGAAGCTCTAGGAAGAAGTTGGGAGACTCAAAGAGATGGGACTGTTGGAATATATCCATTGCAATTTACGTATATTCCTCCTAACTAAACCACCTGTGCCATTAGAGATGGGTCAGAGTAAACACCCTTCACCAACTTATTAAGAATTTAGAAATAAGTACCAGCACCATGGAAACTCTTTGTGTGGCGTTCTTCTGGGTAAGATATGTCAGTGGGAGAGTCTGCAATTGAATTGGGTTCCCACATTTCAGTGGAAATGATGTGATACCCGAATGGGAGAGGCCAAATGGTGGCATTCTGAAAGGTAAGGCAGATACACTTATTAAGGGATGGGACATTAATCAGTGTTTTGACTGAAAACAATAGTTTCTCAGTTGGAGACATTTGCTTTCAGGGTACATTTGGTAATGTCTGGAGGCATTTTGGGTTATCATATCAAAACGTGTGGAAGGGCCAGGTTACTACTGGCATCTAGTAAATAAATAGAGGCTAGCAATGTTGCTGAACATCTAACAATGCACAGGACAGCTCCTCACCACAGTTATCTGGTCCTATATGTTGATAGTGCTGAGGTGGAGAAACTCTGATCTTAGAGAATCTCTGGCATTAACTATTTAATAACATCAAAATAAAATAGATGGGCACATCACTAAAATTTAGTTTAAGACACATAAACAGAAGACTTCTAGATCTGATGGCCAAACACTTAACTCATTTGCCAGAATGGGGATCTATGGTGTTTTACCCAGTTTCTAAACCTAAACTGTAAATCTAAACACAGTGGGAGGCTTTAAGGAAAGGATCTTTGATGCAGACACAGTTATAATACTGACTACTCCCCCAGCCTTGCGCAAAAAGGATGTGACTTTTACTCTAGGGTAAGGTAGTTTGGGCCAGGTGTTAAATACTGGCTCTTTACTGATACTTAACATGGAAGAAACAAAGTACCACCTTCATCCACCAATCAGAGCTTATAGAAGTCAGAGGATAGATAAAGTCTAGACCTGATTCTACCTTATACTGGGTCCAGTGGGACCATAGTTGTGACTATATTCCCTTCCCCGGATATACTAGTATAGTGCAAAGAGGTATATTCTGTAACTGATGGAATCCCTGCATTGGTTTCCTGACCCACTTAGTGAGGGCTATTAGAGACCAATGCAAGAACCTGAACTTTCTTCTCTCTTCACCCTCCTTCCTGTCCGAATAATAAGCCAAAGTGAATGCTGACTGTCAGAGTGCAAGGTGAGGAGGACACTGCATGCCACACTGTTCTATTTCTGGTGTGCATGCAGCAGGCCATTTACCTTCGTGTGTTAACCCTTTCTAAAGTTTTAACATGAAGTTAAAAGTTACCTTCATTAACATTTTCCCTCTTCTACTTCGGAATGTGGAAAAGAGATGAGTGTGAAAACAGAAGGAGCAGACCAGCATAGCACTATGGGCAAAGCCGGGGTTCTAGGCCTCTACAGAGATTGTTAGGAAATCTTGAAGCCCAAGGATGTTTCCTATTAGAGAAAGAGACATGTAGAAAGAGTGGCATGAGCTTAGAGAAAATGATTTGAGTAGAAGGGAAAGGACAGAGATCACAGATAATCATCAAAGTTGACTGAGCTCAATCTTCTTCCTCACCATACTTACGTGCTCAGGGCCCAGGCACTCTATGTTCAAACCCTAACATTTAAGAGAAGATAAATAATTCAGAAAGACAAGGTAGGAAGCCAGTGAAAATGCACATGCATTATTTCAACAAAAAGAAAATATTGGAAAAGGCTATTCATTTTAAACATGAGCAATATAGGGAGAAAAATAACAAGGCATCTATACAAATATACTAAAGGTAAAAAAAGTAAAAGAGTATACCAAATAGAGAAAATTTTCATTTAATATGAATATATCAAGCAAGCAAATATAACCCAAGGAAAATAATAATCATACCTAACAATTTTAAGTGCTATAAAAGCATTTATGAAAATATATTTTCAATTTAAATCAAATTTAAATGAAAGAATATATGGAACAAATAATGTACTCCCATAAATGGTTTAAAACTCTATATACAACAATAGAGAAAAAAATTAAGAGACTGAGAATGAAAAATAGTAAATGAATAGACATAATTCAAAAGCAAATTACTGACAATGAAGAAACTTTTGAGGCAAATAGTATAAAAGATTTTCTGAATAATGAAAGAAAGGGTGTGCTACAAAAGAGGAGATTCACAAAAGGTATCTTGGAATCTCTGAAGAGCCCAATACATTAAAACTGAATACGAACCTCAAATAGGTAAATTTCCTGAATTCAATAGAAGAGAAATAGCAAATAATAAAGTGCCTTCAATATTACTAGAAAATACTACATCAGAATGATTAACTTTGAGATATATCCCAGTCATAGGATTTATTTTTAAGAAAATTAAGCTCTTCTAGTATCCAGGCTGAGAAACGGAAGACAGGGAAAAACGCAGGGTAATCTGAAGCTTCTCCACAGCTGCACTTATTGTCCAAAGTGAATAGATCGGTGTTTATTTACAAAGTGTGATGGGGAAGATGTATGATTGAAGTGTGCTGCAACCAGCCAGGTTGTCTACAGAGGAGAAAGGGAAGAGCATGCATTTCACATGTAAAAACTACTAGGGCATCTATCACCTGGAGCAGCAAAAAAATGAATAAATAAAAATAAAAATAAAATTACTCAGTGAAAAAAACATCTATCCAAACCAGAAGCCCTGGTAGAACTAGTGGTCACAAGAATGCCGAGTGCTATATAGAACTGCTTGATTTTATTAGATTGATAGTAAGGAGTGTTTCTGCACTGAAGCCTATTTAAGATTTGATAAACTACTGAGCATATCACTAAAACTGGAACATTAAATATTTAAAATTGGGAGAGTGTAGTGAATGGATTTCTCATCCTCTCATTGCTTGTATTGGGCTCCGTGTTTTCCTGCAGACTTTAAATAAATTAAAAAAATACATGCCCAAACAATCCAATTAGAAAATGGGCAAATGACTTGGACAGCTATTTCAACAAAAAGGAATTACAAATAGCAAGTGAGCACATACAAGTATCTTCAGCACTATGTACTGTTATTAAAATACACATTAAAATCATCATGAAATCTTAGTACAAACCTATCAGAATAGTTGCAAAAAAAAATAGCAATAACACCAAATGCTGGTGAGGCTGTGGAGAAACTGGATCACTCATTGTAATGAATTTGACTTCATTTTTTTATGTTTGCTGACAGATTGTATGCTCACCATTTTATGCCAGAGGCATATTCCTTAATCTCCCGAACCATACACACTTGCTAATAAATGCTGATTTTGATTAAAATGTCCAGTGTCAGAAGGACATTCTGAACTAAATTCAAGCAGAATGATAAATCCTATTAGCTCTTAAAAGGGTCTGAAAGTTTCTCCTAAACTGAGGAGCCAAAGCAGATAAACTGGGCATGAATCTGGAATCAAGCAAGGATAATGAGGTAAAACCAAGTGTGGCTTTGCCGTGCACAATTACCAGGTGTTTTTCTTCTGCATCTATTGTAAATTGGCAGATGAAAAGGAAACTGGGTTTCAGAAGACTATTAAGAAAGACTTCTTTAAATTGTTCACTAGAGGAAAGCCTGCATAGGCTCACCAATATGAAGTGACTATGTATAACCAATATGGAATGACTATGTAATACAGTTACAGCCAATGAGATCAATGGCAGGTGTCAGCTGGATGACTTCTGGCAAATGTTTGTATTCTTGAGAGGCCCCTCTTCTACCTCTTCTTATTTATCTCTTCTTGTCCACGATGTTTATTTTATATCTAAGGGGGGAACAAAGTTCCACAAATATAAAGATGAAACTGAATGCTGAGGATAGGGGAGAACAGAGATAACATGAGGCTAAGTCCTTGAGGACTGCCTCAAGCGAGGGCATGAATCCCTGAACTATGTGCTTCCCCACCTCTTGTTTTGTGAGAAAAAAAAGAAACACCCAACATTTTTGGAGTGGTGTTGCTATTATGTAGAGCCAAATGCATTTCTCTAAGGCTGTTTTTCATTTGTAAAATGAGGATTAAAAATACATATTTCACAGATTTATCTGGAAAATAACATTGTCCTGTTTAAGCCACTATTATTTCTATTCTTTACAATTAGCAGCAAAAGCTTATTTTAACTGTCACATTTGAGTTGTTTTGTTCACTGCTGTATCCCCTAAACTAAACTTAAACATAATAGTTATTAAATATATCTTTCTATAAACTCACACTACCTGCATGAATCCCTCTGAGGAATTGTGTTTATAAAATTATAGCTTATTCATACACCTTTTAGTGATTCTGTTGACAAAATATATGATATGAAGTTAATATCATTTTATTAAATTATTTATTTATTTAAACCTCTTATTTCTTTAAGACTTGATTGGTCCTACAAAAAAAAAGAGACATCTGTTTGAGACTTTTACACCAAGGAAGATAAAATTATATAGGCAAAGAAAATTAATTTTAAAGATGATTGGTTATTAAGAAATACTCTAGAAAATGAAAACACAATGGCATATTTGCAACATGGGTTTAGACCTACCTTTTACTTCTCTTTATATGCTAGCAGTCCAATGGGTAAAAATCAAGAGCATATAAATATTTAAAACTGAATATGTGTATATCCCCATTTTAGATATAACAAAATTCTTATTAGCATTCATAAGAATACTCCTAGTTGGACAGGGGAAGATGGGTGCTCATCCTCACAGTAAGCGTCACTCCACACACTCATGAAATCTCTGTACTAGATAGTTAGACTGTTGATTGTTTATCTTCAAGTTGAAAAATAATGTGAGGATAACACCAGCAAAATATTTCCATTATTAAAATGATGCTGATACAAACTTGACAGGATGCTTAGCTTCTAGGCCTGTCTTCTTTTTTCTATTTGCCAAACAGAAAGCTAAGTAAAAGTGTATCCGAGTTTACTTATCTCAGTGTAATTTCAATAGTCAATTATACATTCATGACATTTCAAGTGATGAATTTAATAACCATTCACTTTGTCTCATACACTTGACACTTGACAGCAAAAATCCGCCAAAGGAAAACCAACAAATCAAATGAGAAAGTCTTCTAATATTGACAATAGAAAATTATAAAATGACAAAATAACTAGTTAATAGGATACAATGACATGCTTATTTAACTCACTGTACTTATTAACATGTATAACCTATCAATGTTTTCAAGAGCAATGAAAATAAAAATATGTTCTTAGTAGTCTGTATATAACCCTTATTGGGAAGGGGTGGCAATTAAGGAAAAAGAAATAAGATAAAATAGTTATATGTTTTACATATCTGCTTGACTCTTCTTGTTATCCAGGAGGACATAAATGAACCCTCTTAAATAAATTACATAATAGTTGTAAGAACTATGCATTCTTTCTACATTCTTACTTTATTCCCCTTGAGCAAATTTACATTTATAGACAAATGCTGTGAACCAAATGCCTAGAATGGAGCAGGAGTGGTTGCATGATGATCAGCATTGGGGTCATTATTTTTTAGTCAGATTTGTGATTATGCTCATCTTTTTGTGTTGCTCTCACTGCTCTCTGCTATCTGCCCCACCAATTCTGACCTCCCAATAATAGAGGGGCAAACATTATTTAATAAATATTTTTAATATATTTTATTGATTTTTTACAGAGAGGAAGGGAGAGGGATAGAAAGCTAGAAACATCGATGAGAGAGAAACACCGATTAGCTGCCTCCTGCACACCCCCTACTGGGGATGTGCCTGCAACCAAGGTACATGCCCTTGACCGGAATCGAACCTGGGACCCTTGAGTCCGCAGGCCGACGCTCTATCCACTGAGCCAAACCGGTTTTGGCATATTTAATAAATATTAAAGGTACATTGATGTCAACCGTATTCTTGTTTGTTTATCTGCGAACACACTTTTTGTCTTTTTAAAATATATATTAGTAAATATTTCAAAGAAAAATATTTTTTAAAAACTGCTAAGAAGGGATAAAGGGCTCTACTTCTCCCTTTTTCCAACTTGCCTGGAACACCGCAGATTTGACCTTCACTTATCACCTGCTCCCCTGCTTCCCCCTCCCCAATTCCCATTAATTGAGTAGACAAAAAAAAAAAAAAAATGTATCTGGAGAGAAGGGACAAGGACAAGCTGTGTAGACAGTTACCCCACCAGCATCAGAAACCAAGTACCACCCTACCCACTTCCTTTACCCACCTTTAATAAAAACCTTCCACCCACACCCCACCGGGGAGTCTGGTCCTCTTAGGTCAGTGGTCAGCAAACTCATTAGTCAACAGAGCCAAATATCAACAGTACAACGATTGAAATTTCTTTTGAGAGCCAAATTTTTTAAACTTCTTCTAACGCCACTTCTTCAAAATAGACTCACCCAGACCGTGGTATTTTGTGGAAGAGCCACACTCAAGGGGCCAAAGAGCCGCATGTGGCTCGCGAGCCGCAGTTTGCCGACCACGGTCCTAGGTCACCTGCTCTCATTTTTCAAGTGCATATTTTCACTTTAATATTCTCACTGCGCTTTGCCAAATCCTTCTCTCATATTCTCAAATCCTTTCTTGGGCCGTGAACAGAACCTGGACCCTGGTATCAGGTTGAGGTCTCCCTTGGCCTCCCTGGTGCCACTTGACATCAATTTGCTAATCAATTTCCCGGTTTAACAGAAATTATAATATAAATTTTAACGAGAACTCCAGAAATATGAATATTAGTTTCCATAATGCAGTACCAGACTAAGATGAGAATGTAGAAAATCGGTGTTCAAAAACTTGTCTCTTAAAAAAAAACACAAAACAAAATTTGACTCTTCAACCCTTCACGTTGAGGCTATGTACACGTAGGGAAATGATAATTAGGACAAGAATTTGTGAATCAGATTTTTGGCTTTGATGTGCTCTGGTTCCCAGTAATAGGCATCTCCAACTGGGAAGGGCAGAGTTTGCCTGGATCTTACCTTAAGCCTGTGAGAATGGCTGCTCAGCCTTACAGCTGTCCCTGATGCTTGGGCCACGAGTGATCTAGTATCTGACTAGATCAGCTGGTAGATGCTGGAGGAAAGGAAATAGCAAAGTAGCTGATGACCTGATAGAACATAAATATATCCACTCTGAGCAATGGTGACATCACCAACACAGGAAAATCCAGCTTCAGATGCCTGCCACTCCCATAACATGTCAATGCCTTGCAGTCAGAATTTTCCCTCCCCACCACCTCTCTTGCCCTCTAGTCCTGAAGGAGTCATGGATAGAACCTTGGGAATGGGGGAGAGGCAAAAGAAAAAAGAAGCCCACCATATCCCTTCCCATACTCGGGTGATCCACGCATAGCCTGCTCAAGCAAGAAGAGAAGACTTAACTTCAAATACAGTTGAAAATATTGATTAATATATTAGACTGGAAACGCTATAGCAGAATCAACTTTATTTTGTGAAGGGAAGTGATAGTGCGGGGATTTATTATGTAAAGACAGTGGTTTTTCAACCTTAACTACACCTTGGGAGCTTTTATAATCCACATACATGGAGGCCCCTTACCCAGACATTCTGACAATTGTTTTGTGGATGGTCCTGGGCATGCGTGTTTTAAGAGCTCTCTGTGTGGTTCCTTTTGGCAGCCAGCATTGAGAACCACGGAATTAAAGAAACAGAAAAATCATGGGCCTGTTGGCGTTTTTATCTAGGGAATCAGAAGGACTGGACTCCTGTGAACAAACTTTGGGTTAGAGTGTGAGAATAAGGTGCTTTATGCATGTACCACATGAGTTGTGTTCATTCAGCATTTTTACACGTTTATTATCCCATTCTGAGTCTCATCTCAACTCAACACCATGAAGTAGAAATTAATAGCCCCATTGATGTCCCACAGGTAGAAAAATCTACCTCAGTACAAAGACAAGGTTTGGGCTCTTTTTACTCATGTGTTGCTGCATCTCAGTATAAGAAATATATATAAATTCAGGGAAAGGAACTTGAGAATAGGTGTTAGAAAATAAAAGAGAGAGAGAGAGAGAGATGGGAATATTAAACTTTTGCTCTTTGCCTTCTTGCCAAGCAATGTGGCTTCTCCTTTCTAAACTTATCTGTAATAGATAATTTCCCAGGTCAGAATCTCTTATACTAGTATGTCTACCAGTTTTCAGCATCATAATTCTGCCCATAATTCTTCTACTTCTAAGATAACTTCCTTCTTAACATATGGCTTGAGTCAAGCAAGGAACTACGCTGAGTAACATAGCTACCATCATACTCTTGTCTTCTAAGCAAGCTGGATCAAAGAACATTAAGGAAGTCAGGCTAACAGTTTGTACCCACATTTACTATGGCAACTTTAAATATGAATATAATTTCTATCAACTTAAATTAATAGCAAAGAGCTACTGCAGCCAGTCTGACAGTCTGACTTTCTCCCTTTCTCATATTTTCATTGGAAAAATAACATTACATTGCTTAAATGTCTATTAGAATTATTATCATAAAAAAGTAAAATTAACTTCCTAGGTGCACAAAAGTGAAGGCATTATTTGGGTTGATTGTGCTTATTACAGATTATATAGAGCAACTGAGTAATTTGAAAGATAAGGAAATACCATGATATTATTGCAAATGTTCCTTAATTTGAATTCAAATAAATTTCTTTTTTTTTTCAAATATTATTTCACACTGGAGTATGGACCTCATAGATCATTTGTGTCAGCCTTGAAATATGTTGTGTTTCCTAAATACAAGCAGCTCTACAAGCATTCATGTATTTTCCCATGTGATACCTTATAGGGACAATATCTCTTCACATGCTCATCACTACTCATCGTAATGTTGGAATTAAAACTGAATCATTATCATTGAATAGATTAGGAGATAATGCAAACGGGAGATTCATTTTAGATAAAAGAAATACTTCATCTATGGAAGATGCTTGTATCGAGGAGATAAGGTGATGAAGTCTGTAAAAGTTCTTTGGTTTCTTAACCCTCCTTTATGAAGTAGGAAACAAAATCGTCAGCTGAGTGTAAGGGTGAATAATGAGGTGTCAGAGATTGGAGGGCAAAGGGAAAAGGTGCGAAATAGGCATATGTGTGGAAAGTATATTAGGAATGTATAGCATGATTGTCAGGTGCCATCAAAAGTTCATTTGAGGTTTGTGTTCATGAATTTAGTTCAAGATTAGTCAGTGTAGCCATGTGCTTTCTCCAGCCCTGTTTAACTGAATGAATGGAGAAACCCTGTGAATGGAGCAGGGTCATGCATGTTCAGGTAAGTAGAATCGGGTAAGAGAAGTACAAATCTTATTTGCATAGATTTAGGGATGTAAGCTAGGTAAAAAGAGAGATGAAATCAAGGGAGTAAGGGACAGTAAAAAGGTGATAGAATCAAAACTTTGGATATGCTTGGGGTTTAAATGATTGTAAGAGAGAATGAGCTGCAGACAGGAAGTGGTGATCAGAGAGAGGGATGCATGAATTTGAGATTATGGAGGAACTGAACTTAGGGAAAATGATATGTCTAGAGTATGAACATGGCTGAAGTGAGATGGAGGACAGTCATTGGAGGAGAAGGGTTCAAGACATTGATAAGCAAGCAGTTTGTATTCAGAAATTATCAGGAATAAAGATAGAAATAATGTTGAAGTGAATGAGATTGAACCAGGGCCAGGCTGGTAGGTAATGACAATAACAATGAGGTGTAGTCATTGATAAAATCTTTTGATAAGACCCAAAACCCAGAGCATGTGGGCTCCTTAGTCTTACTAGGGATGATTTGATGAAGATGGCAATGGGTCTGGCCTGACAATCCTTTGATTATTTTGTTCACCATTTCTATTTCCCATGCCAGAACACAGAAGTAAGTAATGTTATGTTCCAAGACGACGTTACACCTTTTGAAAGACTAGAAAGCTTAAAAGCATTCTACACTAACATTGTAATAACTATCACATTTGTCTTCTGCCTCAGCCCCATTTCAGGGTCCTAACCTGATATAGCTACTATTTAGCAGTGGAGGATCATATGGAAAGAATTGAATTTTATAACTTTCGCTTTTACATTCCAGAGTCCTAATCAGAATTCTAGTTCAAATTTCAGGGGATACAAAGGAAAAAAAGGAACCATTGGGGAGGATGAAAATTTTTTATTAAACTATGGAAGCAGCTATGAGAAATTGAATGAAGACTGCTAGACTCTAGACAGTGTCAAAATAAATGCACAATCAAACCCTAATTTAAATTTCCATTGTAAACATTCCACCAGCCCTTCCTCAGCTCTAAATCTCAACAACATTTAACACTTGCTACTATAACCTCCATCCTTTCTTTGCTTTACCTTCCTGGCATGATACTCTCTCCATTCCTTTTTCTTCCCTTACTATCTCTCCTTCTAATTTTACATCTATAAATGATTAGAGCTGAATCAAGTTACTCACTCTCACTGAACCCAAAATTTTTGTCTGTAAAATTATTTATCACATGTGTTATGATGATGAAATGAAATAATGGAGGCAAAGCGCCCATCACAGGGCCTGACCTCTAACACATGTTAGTTCTGTCTTTTTCTTCCTTCCCTGGCTAATCTTCCTTTGCCATCACTTACTTGTAAACATGTGTGTATCTCACACCTCTGTCTTTCTCAGTGAACTGAGTCATTTGAACAGCTTAATTTTTACTAATAGAATTATTCTTAAACTTACATCTCCAACGTTGATACAGAAAATAGCCCCATAATCTCTCCTTTTCTACAAGACATTCACTTGCATATGACAATCACCTTCATATCAATATAAAAAAGTCAAATTAATTACATCATCTTACCTATTTAAATCAATCATTTCTACATTGTAAATAGCTTATCTCCCTCAGTGGCACTCTTATACTCTAAGTAATTCAGGAGGAGAGACCTAGGTAACTTTCAGTTCTAAAAATATGATTATTTTAATTAAAAAGACAGAAGAGTGGATAGGGTAGTTAACATTCATTTATAGAAAAGTTATACTTCCAGATTAATGAACTTGAATGTTCAAATAAATCAACTACTGGATTACAATTTAAATACAGAAGGGGCACCTCAGTTGAAGTGCAGAAATAATTCACTTGATATATTGCATTTTAAAATAAACGCTCTCTCTTGAAGGGCAGAAGAAAAGGTGTCACAGAGCAAAACAGATACCCTGCTGAAAAGAATATCCAAATTCACAAATGCCAGGCTGTAGAGCAGTGAATACCTTGAAAAGACAATTACACATAATTTAGAGGTATTTTCTAGTTTGTTGTGTAGATCATGCAATAACAAGAGGCTTTGTGTGCATTTATAACTGCCTGGAGAATAGACTGGAGTAGAATGGTAATGTGTGTATATTATAATGAGCAATTCTTTTGATAAACCTGGGGAGGAAAGTGGAGAATTACAGAGGCAAATGAGAGGGCCTTCTGTGTGCTGGGAATATCAGATGAACACTGCCACTATTGCTTCCATTTGGATAATGAGCCTATCTCTGACCACTGTTATCTACTCTCCAGGCAGCTGGATAACAGGACAAAGGTAAAACCATTCTATTCCTGCATGACAGAAAAAAAATCTCTCTAAGCTATTTCTCTCACAGCCACTGATTTCTTTCCAAATTGCAGAGAGAAACATCATTCATCGGGTACAAGCATACTTGCCATACACAGTAGCTTTGAACAATTCCAATATATTCTCCTGAAACATACAGACATGCGCTCACTTCTTCACAATGCTCTATCATTAAGGGAAAGTCATGGAAGATAAAATGCAGAATAGCTGGACCTATAATGTATAATAGCAGGCATTTCTATAATAGCCAAAGTGCTGCATATATTAGAAGTAATTTTCTGTAAGAGCTCACAATGAAAAGCAAGGGAAATTAGAACACAAAAATGAAGGTGCAAAGTGGATGATGCTTTAAAGCAGCCATGTGCTGTTACATGTCATTGGTTGACCTCACCTGTTTCTTTTTTAATGCAAAGTGAAAACTTAAAACATTTAATCAAAGTGCCTGAAGTGAATTCAAACTTCTTCCTTTTCTTTTTCCTCCCTCCTGCTTATTATTCTTTTCTCCACAATCATTTAGAATACTGAATTTGGGAATAAGATAAGAAAGTATCAATTCTTGTCATTATATTATCTACATATATATATATGTATAAGTACATATACACACATTTATGCATAAGTTCATCTATGCACATCAATATTTCATATTCATTTTACACACACACACACACTTATTCTGAAAAACAGAAGCATGTGATTTTAGCAAAAAAAGAGTGCCATAAAGTGAATTGAGCCTAGTTAAGAAAACTGGACATTAGTTATTTTTATATTTTAAGTAAAAACCTAGTTAGGAATGACAGGGGAGAAGCTACTCCTAGGGCAATAAATAAAAAGTACAAGTACGGCCGAAACAGGTTTGGCTCAGTGGATAGAGCATCGGCCTGCGGACTCAAGGGTCCCAGGTTCGATTCCTGTCAAGGGCATGTACCTTGGTTGCGGGCACATCCCCAGTTGGGGGTGTGCAAGAGGCAGCTGATCGATGTTTCTCTATCATCGATGTTTCTAACTCTCTATCCCTCTCTCTTCCTCTCTGTAAAAAAATCAATAAAATATATATTTTTTAAAAAGTACAAGTACGTTATAAGTGTGAGAGTGAGGAGGATATTTAGTGTTCCTTTTTTTGAGGAAGCAGTGTGGTCACCGGGCTAATTCAGACTTGAAGGAGGTGACTGGTAGATGTGGTGATGTCAGTTAAACTGCATATGGAAGTTCACAAAAGAGCGACATTAGAAAGCACCAATAGGAATCTGTAACCAATAATTCATCTAGTTCTTTTCTATACATTTGCATTGCTCAAATGAATTACGATCACTTTTTTTTTAAATATATTTTATTGGTTTTTTACAGAGAGGAAGAGAGTGGGATAGAGAGTTAGAAACATCGATGAGAGAGAAACATCGACCAGCTGCCTCCTGCACACTCCCCACCGGGGATGTGCTCGCAACCAAGGTACATGCCCTTGACCGGAATCGAACCCGGGACCCTTGAGTCCGCAGGCCGACACTCTATCCACTGAGCCAAACCGGTTTCAGCTACGATCACTTTTGATTTTATTTCTATGTAGGAAAAAGTGAAAACTTTATGATCTTGATCTGAAAATATGTCGGATTGGTGCCAACATACTATATATTTGAATAACCATCTGTGGCACTGTTTATACATTTGGGTCAGCATCCTTCTGAAAATAAATTTTCAGAATTTTAAAGCAATGCTAATTTTGTTTTATGTTTATAATGTATCCATCTATTGCCTGCTACTACTGAGAGAATATTTTATATATTTCTTCCAGTGTTCTATGTAATTATTGATGAGTCAGTATTCATACCATATTAGTATATTTTACCAATAAGTTCATTGAGAAGATTAGACAGAACTGTATACTTCTTAAGGCCATAGGCATTCAAAGTAGTCAAAAGTAGTTTTGACTCCTGGCTCTACCATTGGGCAATGCAACTAGTAAATAGTTAGTAAATAGTGTAGATTTAGGTCTTGACACCTGATAGTATAAATTCTCCAACTCACCCCTTTAAGATTTTGGCTCAAATATGTTCTTTTTTAAATACACATAAATGTAAATCACCTTGTCAATTTTCACAAGTAATTCCTGGTAGAATATTTTCTTTAGGTTGCATTAAGTATATGAATTAATTTGGAGAGAATTAAGATCTTAGAGTCATTTAATAAGTAACATATCTCTTTACTTTTTAAATTTAATTTTCTATTACAATGTTCAGAGGTTTTATTCATAGAGCACTTACATATCTTCCATTAGATTTATTCAGAGGAATTATATGTGACTTTTTTTTTTTATTGCAAAAGGCCTTTTAATCTTTATTTGTTATTACTAACCTAGAGGCCCGGTGCACAAAATTCGTGCACGGAGGCGGGGGTTGTCCCTCAGCCCAGCCTGCACCCTCTCCAATCTGGGACCCCTCGAGGGATGTCCGACTGCTCGTTAGGCCCAATCCCCTAAACGGGCAGTCAGACATCCCTCTCACAATCCAGGACTGCTGGCTCCCAACTGCTCGCCTGCCTGCCTTCCTGATTGCCCCTAACCACTTCTGCCTGCCAGCCTGATCACCCCCTAACCACTCCCATGCCAGCCTGATTGATGCCTAACTGCTCCCCTGCCAGCCTGTTTGCCCCCAACTTCCCTACTCTGCCAGCCTGGTTACCCCTAACTGCCCTCCCCTGCAGGGTTGATCGACTCCAACTGCCCTCCCTTGCAGTCCTGGTCCCTCTCACGTGCCCTCGCTTGCAGGCCTGGTCCCTCCCAACTGCCCTCCCTTACTGGCCATCTTGTGGTGGCCATCTTGTGTCCACCTGGGGGCAGGATCTTTGACCACAAGGAAGCAGCTATATTGTGTGTTAGAGTGATGGTCAATTTGCATATTACTCTTTTATTAGATAGGATAGAGGCCTGGTGCATGGGTGGGGGCCAGCTTGTTTGCCCTGAAGGGCATCCCGGATCAGGGTGGGGGTTCCCTTGGGGCATGGGGCAGCCTGAGCGAGGGGCCTGTGGTGGTTTGCAGGCCAGCATGCCCCTGGCGACCCAAGCGGAGGCCCTTGTATCTGGAATTTATTTACCTTCTACAATTGAAACTTTGTAGCCTGGAGCGGAGCCAAGCCTCCTGCTCGCTCCGTGGCTGGCAGCCATTTCTTTTGGGGTTTGTGTACCTTCTATAATTGAAACTTTGTAGCCTTAAGCGGAGGCCTGGGCCGGCCAGGGTGTGCGTAAAGCTTTTCTTCTTCCATTGCCGGGAGCAACCCTAGCCTCCCGCTCTTTCCAGCTCTGTGGATGCCGCCATTTCCGTTTGGATTTGTTTACCTTCTACTATAATTGAAACTTTGTAGCCTTGAGTGGAGGCTTAGGCCAGCAAGGGCAGACGGAAAGCTTGGCTTCCTCCGTTGCCTGGGAAACCTAAGCTTCCCTCCTGCTCTCTGTGGCTGTAGCCATCTTGGTTAGGTTTATTTGCATACTCTGATTGGCTGGTGGGTGTGGCTTGTGGGTGTAGCAGAGTGATGGTTAATTTGCATATTACTCTTTTATAAGGTAGGATAATTCTAATAGCATATGTTTCTTTGGAATTTTCTGCATATGAGATTCATGACATCTTTTAATAGTTACCTTATTATTTCTAAACTTTTCACATTTCATTTTGTTTACTTGCCTAAAGGAAATGTTGACTAAAAAAAAAAAAAGTGAATAATCTCTACTTTTACACACCAATTAGGAAAGCTTTCAATATTTCACCACAAATATAGTGCTAGTTTTTTTTTTTTTAATTTCTTTTTAGATATCATTGTTAGATTAAGTAAATCCCTCTCCTAAGATTGCTGAGAGGATTTTGTTATTGTTATTTTAATCCCAAAAATATCTTAATTATCTCAAATGCTCCAAAGAAAACATGACTTTTCTTTTTTCTATTAATGTGTTGCATTACAAGAATTGATTTTCAAATGTTATACATATGCCTCTTTTTTCCTAAGATATATTATCTTATTTGTACATCACTAGATTCAATATGCTAATATCCACTTATGATTTTTCATGTCACTTACAGGGATAGTTCTTTTAATCTTTCTATGCTAATCTCATAAAATTAATTAGGACATTTTTACTGTTAGGAAAAAAATCTGTTCAAAATTAATATTCAGTTTGGAAAAATTCAATGAAGTAATCTGGTCGTAGAAGGACATCTGTGTGGCATGGTTTAAATTAAAGATGCAATTTATTTGACAGATTGAGGACTATTTAGATTTTCCATTCTTGTGTCACTTTTACTAATTTTGTTTTACAAGAAATTTGTTCATTTCATCTACATTGTAAAAGATATTGATATAAATTGTGAATAAGAACTTGTTTTAAATGGGTGTAGCATTTGTAACTATTGTTTAAATTCCTGATAGTAGTAACTTACAATTTTTATTTGCTTGATGAGTCTGGCTAGAGTTTTATCAGTTTTACTAGGGGCCCAGGGAACACATTTGTGCACCTTGAAAGGAACTTGGGCCAAGAGGCTGTGGTGGGCACAGGGGTGGGTCTTGGCCCATCCTTCATGTCCGCGCCCAGCCCCTCCCGCTGCAGCCCTCTAGTCCCTGGTCTGCCAGCAGCCCCACTGTCACCACTGCCGCTCTCACATGGTGATGGCGCAGGCCCTGCTCGCACCCACTGATGGTGTGGAGCAATTGGGGCAGCCACCAGCAGTGGGTGTGAGTGGGGCTGGTGCTGTCAGGGGCTGTGAGCAGTGGCTGCTGCCCCAATCATCCCTCAGGATCAGGGGGAGGTGGAGAAGCCCTCAGGGCCAATGGGGCCAGCAGCCGCCACTTTCACTCGCTGATAGCACCGAGTCTTCTGCATGCACCCTCTGGTGGTCAACTTCTGTTCAGTTGTTTGGGTGTTCCACTGTTCGGTCTATTTTCATATTAGGGATATATATATACACTAGAGGCCTGGTGCATGAAATTCGTGCATGGGGGTGTGGCCCTCAGCCCAGCCTCCACCCTCTCCAATCTGGGACCCCTCAAGGGATGTCTGAGGAATGTCTGACTGCCAGAATTGGGCCTAAACAGGCAATCGAACATCCCTCTCACAATCCAGGACTGCTGGCTCCCAACTGCTTGCCTGCCTGCCTTTCTGATTGCCCCTAACCCCTTCTGCCTGCTAGCCTGATCACCCCCTAAACACTCCCCTGCCAGCCTGATTGATGCCTAACTGCTCCCTGCCAGCCCGATTGCCTGTAACTGCCCTCCCCTGCCAGCCAGGTCACCCCAACTGCCCTCCCCTGCTGGCCTGGTCCCCCCCAATTGCCCTCCCCTGCAGTTCCAGTCGCCCCCAACTTCCCTCCCCTGCAGGCCTGGTCACCCCAAACTTCCCTCCCCTGCTGGCCTGGTTTCTTCCCTGCAGGCCTGGTCCCCCCCAACTGCCCTCCCCTGCCAACCTGGTCACCCCTAGCTGCCCTCCCATGCTAACCTGGTCACCCCCAGCTGCCCTCCCCTGTCCGCCTCATTTCCCCTAACTGCTCTCTCCTGCTGGTCTGGTCCCCCCGCAACTGCCCTACCCTGCAGTCCTGGGTCCCCCCCAACTGCCCTCCCCTGCCAACCTGGTCACGCCTAGCTGCCCTCCCATGCTAACCTGGTCACGCCTAGCTGCCCTCCCCTGTCCGCCTCATTTCCCCTAACTGCTCTCTCCTGCTGGTCTGGTCCCCCCGCAACTGCCCTACCCTGCAGTCCTGGGTCCCCCCCAACTGCCCTCCCCTGCCAACCTGGTCACGCCTAGCTGCCCTCCCATGCTAACCTGGTCACGCCTAGCTGCCCTCCCCTGTCAGCCTCATTGCCCCTAACTGCTCTCTCCTTCAGGCCTGGTCCCCCCTAACTGCCCTCCCCTGAAGGCTTGATTGCCTCCAACTGCCCTCCCTTGCAGGCCCGGTCACCCCCAACTGCCCTCCTCTGCTGGCCATCTTGTGGTGGCATCTTGTGTCCACATGGGGGCAGCCATCTTTGACCACATGGAGGCAGCCATCTTGTGTTGGAGTGATGGTCAATTTGCATATTACTCTTTTATTAGATAGGATAGAGACCTGGTGCATGGGTGAGGGCCGGCTGGTTTGCCCTGACAGGTGTCCCGGATCAGGGTGGGGCTTCCCTTGGGGTGTGGGGTGGCCTGGGCAAGTGGCCTGTGGTGGTTTGCAGGCCTGCCACGCCCCCCAGCGACCCTAGCGGAGACCAGGGTCAGCTGGAAGCAGGTATCTGGGATTTATTTATCTTCTATAATTGAAACTTTGTAGCCTTGAGTGGAGTCCAGGGTTGGCCAGGGCAGGCAGGAAGCTTGGCTTCCTCCATCGCTAGGGGCAACCCAAGCCTCCTGCTCGCTCCAGCTCTGTGGCCGCTGCCATCTTGCTTGGGTTAATTTACATACTCGCTCCTGATTGGATGGTGGGTATGGCTTGTGGGCATAGCGGAGGTACGGTCAATTTGCATGTTTCTCTTTTATTAGATAGGATTTTTTAAAGAATTTCTCTTCTACAGTTGTTAAATACAATTCATTGTAAATGTCACTTTTTTCAATTTGGTTGATTGATTCTTTTAAGCTTTATTTTCTTTTTTAATCCTTATTGTTGAGAGCATTACATTTGTTCCATTTTTCCCCCATTGACCCCTTCTAACCTGCCCCTCCCCCTATGCCTTCACCACACTATTGCCTCTGTCCATGGATTATGCATAAATGCATACAAGTTCTTTGGCTGATCTCTTCCCTGGTCCTTCCCTGCAGGCCTGGTCACCTCTGCCTTCCCTCTGAAATTCCACACTCTGTTCCATGCTTCTATATCTCTGGATCTATTTGTTCATAGGTTTATTTTGATCATTAGATTCCACTTATCAGTGAGATCTTGCAATAGTTATCTTTCTCTGACTGGCTTATTTTGCTTAGCATAATACAAGCCTTGCTTTCTATATCTTTTTATTTATTCTTTATTTTTGCTATATACACACATGTTATTTCAAATAAATGTTGAATTGTTTTATTTTTCTAATGAATTAGTGTGTTATGATTGTGAAATATATTTGTCATTCAATAGTAATTATGCTTGAAGTCTGTTTTGTCTGAGAAGTTGGAGGGCTATACTGAAGTTTCTTAGAGTGCAAAATAGAAATATAATGTATACATTTATATCTCCTACATGTCTCTCAAGCATTTATAATTGGTATGCTTTTCTTTTCATTTATCAAATTTAAAGTTGTTTTTTATTATCACAACTAACATATCACTGAAATACTATTTTAAATATTTATCTTGGCATCAGTTTAGCCCCCTTAAAAATGTAGTTGTACTATATTTCAAAAATACAAAATATTTTGCTCTCCTATTTAAAATCATCCTTGAAATCTATTACCCCTGAAATAAAATCAAGATCAGTAGTAGAACCTCCAGGACTTTCAACATCTAGCTACTCTGCTTCTACCATGACCCTATTTTAACACTTCACTCCAACCACAACACATGAAATGCACTATGATCCATTTGGTCTCCAAGTAGTCAGTTATTATGTGTAATGGGACTGTTCCTTCCTATACCAGCCAACCTGCTTGGTAAATTACTACTTATGCTTAGGTATAAACTTCTTTAAAGACTGTTTGACTCTTTCCCGTATCTAACTTCACCCTTTTCTCAATGAAGTTGACAACTTTTTCTCTCCTCTCCATTTAGCACTTTTCCCCTACTTCTATTATAGCTCTTATAATAAAATACAACAGTTCTTTATTTACATGTCTGCATTTCAAACTACACCATGCCACTCAAGGGAAAAACATTATATATTTTTGGTTTAATATTTGAGTGATATGCATCTAGAACAGATCCTGGGACTCTAAAAATATTTTTAACTGATTAAGGAGAGAGCCCCCCTTATATTTTACCAATAAGGCTCATTAAAAAGATTACACAAAACTGGATACTTCTTAAGGCCAAGCCACTCAAGATAGATAAAAGTAATTTTGATTCCTGGCTTTACTATTAGGCAATGTAAAATTGAGCTAGTAATTTAACAAACCTTTTCTAGGCTCTGTTATAGGCTCAATTAATCATCCCAAATTTCTTTATTAAAGCCCTAATCCCCAGTACTTCAGAATATGACTACATTTGAAGATGAGGTCTTTAAAAAGGTAATTAAGGTTAAACAAGGTCATTGGATGGTCCTAATCCAATATGACTAAATTCTTTATAAGAAGAAGAAATTAGAACACAGACATGCACAGAGGGAAGACCATGTGGAGACCAAGGGAAATGATGGCCATTTTCAAACCAAGAGAAAAGCTTCAGAATGAAACTATTTCTGCTGATACCTAGGTCTTGACTTCTAACCTATGAAATTGTGAGAAAATAAATTTATGTTGCTTAGGCCACCCCGTCTGTGGCATTTGTCATGTCAGCACTAATAAATTACTGTAATCTCCTCTGAATTTGATGATGGTTCAATGGGATTAAATGTGTGTAACACTTTTGCAAAGTTTTAGCATATGGCATATAACCCAATGGTTAAATAAGAAGTCTTCTGAATTTTAATACTAGTCACCTTTTTTTCTTTTTTAGTATCTCTATCATTTTTAAGTAAACATTTTATTTTAGAACAATTTTTTACTTACAGGATTATTGCAAAGATAAAACAAATAATTTTAATATTCTTCACCCCACCCCCAGTTTTCCACTATTACCAAAATCTTTTTATTCATATTCTTTTTTAAAAAAAAATTTATTGTTGAAAGTATTACATAGGTGCTCCTTTTTCCCCCATTAACCTCTTCCAGCCTGCTCCTGTCCTTCCTCGCCCCCTCCAGCTCTCACCACCCCATTGTCTGTGTCCACGGGTTATGCATACATTCATACAAGTTCATTGGTTGATCTCTTCCTACCCACCCTCCCCTGCCTTCCCTCTGAGGTTCAACAGTCTGTTCATGCTTCTATGACTCTGGGTCTATTTTTGATCATCAGTTTATTTGGTTCATTAGATTCCATATATAAGTGAGATCATGTGATACTTATCTTTCTCTGACTGGCTTATTTCGCTCAGCCTAATTACTCTCCACGTCTATCTATGCTGTTGCAAATGGTAAGAATTATTTTTTTTATTGCTGTGTAGTATGCCATTGTGTAAATGTACCATAGTTTTTTTATCCACTTATCTGCAAATAGGCACTTAGGCTATTTCCAAGTCTTAGGTATTATAAATTGCACTGCTATGAACATAGGAGTGCATATATTCTTCTGATGAGTGTTTCATGTTTCTTAGGATATATTCCTAGATGTGGGATGACTGGGCCAAATGGAAGTTCCATTTTTAATTTTTTGAGGAAACTCCATACTGTTTTATTACTATAATATTTGATATAATCAGTGACACAATATTAATTCATTATTTATTAAAGTCTACTTTTTAATACACCTAAAATATCTATGTTATAATTTTACCTGTAATGTTTTACATATATCATATTAGAGCTGAATGGCTCTTAAAGGCCATTTACCCCACCTCTACCTTGAGCAAAAATAAGTCAGTAGTAGACATAGACAAATTAATTTTTATATGTAAAATATGTATGTTTGAGTAGAGATAAAACTGTCCTGATTCAAAGGACAGAATTATTTTCTTATTCCTGGTAGTACTGGTTAAATGGTTAAACTACCTGCTCTGTCTTTTGGATAATTAATTGATGATTTAACTTACTGTGGAAATCCTACATTTATCACTTTATATTTAACTAGAGGCCCACGCAGTGCATGAAATTCGTGCATGGGGGGATCCCCTCAGTACAGCCTGTACCCTCTCAAATCGGGGAACCCTTGGGGGATGTCCAACTGCCGGTTTAGGCCCGGTCCCTGTGGGATCGGGCCTAAACCGGCAGTTGGACATCCCTCTCACAATCCTGGACTGCTAGCTCCTAATTGCTCACCTGCCTGCCTACCTGGTTGCCCCAAACTTCCCCATACCCCCCGCTGGCCTGATCGCCCCTCACTGCCTCTGCATGCTGGCCTGATTGCCCCTAAATGCATCCCCTGCTGGCGTGGTCATCCCTAACAGGCCCCCGCTGCTAGCCAGGTCACCCCCAACTGCCCCTTCCCTGCCGGCCTGGTCGCTCCTAACTGCCCTCCCTCTGCCGGCCTGGTCACCCCTTACTTCCCACCCTGTGGCCTGGTCACCCTCAACTGCCCCCCTGCCGGCCTGGTCACCCCTCAGGGCTTCCCCACTGGCCTGGTTGCCCCAAGCAGCCTGCTGTTCAGTCGTTTGGTCATCCCTCACTAACTCCCCTGCTGGCCTGGTCATAGTCAGCCATCTTGTGAGGGCATGATGGTCAATTTGCATATCACCTCTTTATTTTTAGGATATTTGTTTAATAGTAAAATCTGACTAGCATTCTTTTATTTGTTCCCTTTCCTCAAAAAGCTGAATTATGCTCTATATGCTTATCTACAGAAGCCACTGTTCACCTTTTCCACCAAGCCATCTTCTGGTTTTCCATCAATTTCCACATTAAATGTAGAAAACAAAAACTCCAGTAGTATACTAAAACTCTGTTTCTTCTTTCTGAGCTCTGAATCTTGGAGTTTTTCTTAGTCTCTGTTTACAACTTTCTTCTCTTAGCAGCCCTCTGCTCTCTACCACCTAATTATCACCACTATTCCTTATGATCCCCCTTTCTTTCCCCAAGGTCAAATTTAATGTCATCATTAGGTGACAGGTTATTGTCACCAAATTAATAAGCAGCAGCAACATCTTTTTCTGAGTACATCAGAGTATTTTCCTGATGGTTTGGCTTCTATCTTGTAAAGACTTTTAAGTTTAGAATACATTTTAGAGCAACACCCTTTTGAAATTTTAGAAATAGAACATTTACACAATTGTTGATCAGTAATAGCTACATAGCCATGGCATCCATTTTCAGTATTGCCTGTGGTCTTCCCACATCCCTCCTTACAGATGATTTTGTTGTTGTTGTTGTTATATAAGTGAGATTATATTAAAATAAATAGGTACCAAGAAAGTTAATAAATTTATTTATATAGGTAATACCCAATTCCTTTGAGTCAATGAATCATTAGAGGATATATATGTGTATCTACCTTTATAAGAAATATTTATAACAAATAACTTAAAATGAATATTTGACAGTTTTCTTTAAAAAGAAACCATTACTTTTCCTCATCTATTTTGTAGTCCAGGCTCTGATCTTCTGTCAATTGTTAGCTGCTTTTCTATTCTTCTGCCAATCTTCCTTCACAGAAAAAAACATCAACAACAAAAAACTGTCCTGTTTTATTTGTTTGTAAAATTACAATGTTTCCTAAAATTGTGTCCTATAAGAGCCTTCGCCCTCAGACTGAAGGGTCCTGGATTCAATTCCCATCAAGGGCATGTACCTCAGACCTCGGTTGCAGGCTGATCCCCAGCCCTGGTCGGGGTGCCTGTGGGAGGCAATCAGTCGATATGTTTCTCTCACATTGATGTTTCTCTCTATATATCTCTCCCCTCCCTTCCACTCTCTCTAAAAATCAATAGGAACATATCCTTGGGTGGAGATTAACTAAAAATGTGTCCTATAAAATGTATATATTTGGTTGACATTTTTTTTTCAGATCAGGCATATTAGAGAATCTGTTCAGTGATAGCTGTGAAAGAGCTTACTAGTTTTGCATGTCAAACACTTTTATGTACATATTCTTTTTTAACACTCATGAACACACTAAGTTAAATGTGCTTTCTCATTGTAACAGATGAGGAAATTGAGGTATCCATAGCTCAAACAACTAGAGCCAGGATCACAAGTTTTGTTAAAAAGTGCAAGAGCAGGAATATGAACCAAAATACAGCTCCAAGACCTGGACTATTTTTAAATATATATATTTTATTGATTTCAGAGAGGAAGGGAGAGGGAGAGGGGGATAGAAACATCAATGATAAGAGAGAATCATTGCTCGGCTGCCTCCTGCAAGGCCTCTACTGGGAATCGAGACTGCAACCTGCGCATGTGTCCTTGACCAGAATCAAACCCGGGATCCTTCAGTCCACAGGCCAGCGCTCTATCCAATGAGCCAATCCAGCGTGGGCTCTTTTTTTTTTAAATATTTTTTCCTAGACTATTTTCATATCTACACTTCACTTCATTAGTTAGAGCTTTAAAGTGGTTCTGATGCTACTTTCTGTCACTCATTATGCTCCAGCCTACTGAGCAGCAGAACAGACAGAGCAGTACATTTCCCAGGAAAGCTGCAGCCTCTGGCGTGTAGCGGGAATGCAAGGTGACGAAGGTAATGGTGAGCACCACATGAGTATTGGTGGCCATTTTGACAGATGTATCAGCTACTGGTATTATCTACAAGGTTAGATAGTGGAGCTATAATTATGAACAAGACAAAACTTTTTATCTCATTGCAATTGCCTAGATTCTCTATTCCAATAATTACAGGCTGTTGTTGTTCCTTGTGATTAATCCCCTACACTCTATCATGTGGTTACTGTATGCCATTGGGAATTAGAACTTTTACATTTATAACAACACGGTTTCTCTTTGCAAAGACCAACTCTTTGTGTTAGACTTTCTTTGTATATAATTGATCCAATAATGTGATTTGTACTCTGTGATCTTTAGTAACAACCCTAACACAGATGAATACGCTTCAGCCCAACAAATGTACCATTTTAGAAAGGTCTGAAGAAATTTTACTTCTTTATATTATTAAAACTTTTGAAAAGAGTCAAGGTTAACTGACTATTTTGCCTTATATTCAATTTGTCCTGAAGCTGGTGAATATTATAAGGCAAATTCATAAGCAGTTAGTTTGCTAACATGTAAGCCAAAAAAATTAGGAATACTAAGGATATTTTCCTTAGGTAAATATTGACTTCAAAATAAGTATTTCAAGAAACAATTTTTAATTGCAAGTATGAGTATGAACTCTCTACATGGAAACAGTATTTTATAATAACAAAATGAAATACACTTGTGAAGCATTTTCCTTTTGCCGCAGTCTCATTTTCTCTATATTTTTCAAAACCAACTGTCATAGTTTGTAAGAGAGATGGATGTTTTTGTGTCATACATGATGATCACACTAAGTAAGCAATCTGATAAGGCACAAGGGCTTCCGTCTCTGCACCAACACAGAGCTATCCAGGCTCAGCACCATGTCTGACACTCAATAAAACCTGGGTAATTGGTAACTTCTGTTACGCAATATTTGACCACGTATATAATACTTGATTTTTATGAGAATCTAGAACTAAGAAAACTCTGTATCTTTAACAAAGAAATCATGAAACAATAAAATTCTAGACGTAGAAATTCAATTTGTTTATGTTCAGATTTTGTTCCTTTCATCATCTACTGAGGTACTGATTTAGAGAGCCTAACCCAAAAAAAGAGGCATATGATTTTTTTAAATCTTGCCCTGTAAAGATGGGCAACTGTTCATACTATTTCCTTCAGAGTTTCTTACAGGTTAGTGAATTTTAGGTTATTACCCCAATGACACAGATTAAATTCCAAAGAACAGTACGGTGTTTTCACACACACAGGGATTTAGCACTCATCTCTCAGGTAGCCTTTCTTCTTTTCAAATCCCGGCCGTGGAGCAGACATTTTCATTATAACTCTGTAGCCATTGAGGAATTTCACTTATATTTAACAGGCAGACATAGAATTTTATATTTTTGCTAACAAAAGCATGATAGGAAATGGTCTTTGGAATGGGTGGCAGTTGACAGCTTCTGCAAACAGGCACGGTGATTCTGCAGCTGTGACAAGGCTTAACGCTGCAGCTCCATAGACTTATGCTGGCTGGGGGCCAACCTGCCTGTTAAAATTCAAAGAACCCATCTGGATAAAGCTCCCCTGAAACTGACCTGAATGGAGATCACAGACTGGCAAGTCCTTCAGATTCTAGGTATTATGCACCTTTTATTAAAAAACAGGCCATGGCAGTGGTAAAAGAAAAATATTGTATTATCTATATAGACAGATTTCCCCCTCTATTGCAATCTATGTATAGGAAAAGATGGGAATCAAAATGAAATAACAAAAAATAAAATCCATAAAGACCTTTTATGTCTTGAACATAAATTATATTTATTTTATGCTTATGTTTATGGAAATAATTTTCCCAAAGATTCTCATTTAAATTAGGGATTTAAAGAGCATTGTGTTAGGAAATGGGATGCTTATATGAATAAAAATGAATATTTTATTGCTCAGACAGTACTCTTCATAGATAATTGTCAGCTTGAGGGAGACATTAGGTGAAAAGTTAGGAAACACAATTATGTAAACCTTTTTGTTTAATAGCAAAGTAATTAACTTTTGGTGCGTTTTATTCCTCTGCCTTTAAGAAATGCAAGAAGTTTCAGAAGGTTTCTTGAGCTAAGCCTTGGTGAGCTACTGCGTGGGAAAGGCAGTATAGCTCTCTAATCTTTACAAGCCACTTCAGCCTGCCTGCGAGCAACATGTAAGTTTCCTAGGCTCCATAAATCATGCCCTGAGAGCCCCATTACATGACAGCATCAAGAATCAGGGGTCAGTTTTCTCACAAACAACCATACTTAGATGGCAGAATTCTGGATCATAGCAAGAGGTCTATTAGCTCTCATCTCAGAGAGCAACAAAACTCATCCCATTGTGATATCTCTTCTCAGTCAAGATAGGCTAGGTTATATGGTAGTATAAAATCAATTCAAACTCATTGCAGCTTATGTCAGTGGAGAAGTATTTCTTATACTACATGGGCATTTTAAGCACAATGTGGCTTGCATCCATGTTTTCTTACTGCTGGAACCTGGGCTGATGGAGCATGGTCAATATGAAACATGGTGGGGTTTTGTGATTGAGGGAAAAGAAGAGAGGGTGAACTATAATCTTGCTCTGAAAGCTTTTGCTCAGAAGTGACATCTCACTTTTGCTTACATTTTATTGACGAACTAGAGGCCTGGTGCATGAAATTTGTGCACGGGGGGGGTGTCCCTCAGCCCAGCCGGCACCCTCTCCAATCTGGGACCCCTAGGGATGTTCGTCTGCCTGTTTAGGCCCAATCCCACCAGGATCGGGCCTAAACGAGCAGTAGGACATACCTCTCACAATCCAGGACTGCTGGTTCCTAACCACGCGCCTACCTGCCTGCCTGATTGCCCCCTAACCGCTTCTGCCTGCCAGCCTGATCACCCCCTAACCACTCCCCTGCCAGCCTGATCGACACCTAACTGCTCCCTTGCCGGCCTGGTCACCCCTAACTGCCCACCCCTGGAGGCCTGGTCGTCACCAACTTCCCTCCCCTGCAGGCCTGGTCTGCCCCAACTGTCCTTTCCTGCAGGCCTGGTCCCCCCAACTGACCTCTCCTGCAGACCTGGTCCCCCTAACTGTCCTCTCCTACAGGCCTGGGTCACCCCCAACTGTCCTCTCCTATAGACCTGGTCCCCCTAACTGTCCTCTCCTGCAGGCCTGGTGCCTCCCAACTGTCCTCCCCTGCCGGCCTGATCACCCATAACTGCCCTCCCCTGCTGGCCATCTTGTGGCGGCCATCTTGTGTCCACATGGGGGCAGCCATCTTTGACCACATGGGGGTGGCCATCTTGTGTGTTGGAGTGATGGTCAATTTGCATATTACTCTTTTATTAGATAGGTTGGAGGTCACATGAAGCCCTAGTTAACATTTTCTAAATGGTATAAAAATACTTTAAGTTATTTTTTTCCTGGCTTAATGTGTTTCTAGATTAGTAATATATTCAGGTGTTGGAGAGAAACGAATGCAAATTATTTCCAGAGAATGAACAATTTTTAAGATTTAAAGTCTATCTATAAAAGTTAACTATATTCCTATAATTCAGTTATATATTATTAAAATAGAAAATTTTAAAATATTTTATTTAAATTAACATGACCTATGGAAATGAATTGAACTTAAGTCACACATTAGAAATATTATTTTTAAATATAGAAAGACATTGACAAAGATATAAACCCAGAGTAAAATTTATTTTCTTACTGTGCAAGACTTCATAATGTAATCATTTTACCCCACAACTTTCTTTGGAGTCAAAATAATCTAAATTTAAATCTCAATAGGCTTATTTTGGGGATTTCAGAAGCTGATTCCAAAATTTATACAAAATCCTCAAGGACCAAGAATAGACAAGACTTGTCTCTCTCTCTTGAGGATAAACAAGTTTGGAGGACTTACCTAAATAGATACAAAACATTAGTATAAGGCTATCATAACTAAAGCAGTGTGCTTTTGAAGTAGAGCTAGCAAGATCAATAGAAAAGCCAGAAGATCCAGAAATTCATCCATAATATTTTGACAAATTTATTACTTTCTTAGGGTTGCTATAGCAAGGTGCCACAAACAGAAATTTATTTTTGCATAATTCTGGAATCTAGAAGTCTACACTCAAAATGTTGGCACACCTGTGCTCCTGTAGCAGAAACCCTTCTTGACTCTTTCTAGCTGCTTATGATCTGTTGGCAATATTTGGGGTTTCTTGACTTGTAAGTGCATTCCTCCAATCCTTTGGCTTCAAATAACATTCCCTCTGTGTGTGTCTCTGTGTCTTCACATGACCATCTTCATTAAGACGACCTGTCATATTGGATTAAGGACCATCCTACTTTAGTGTGACCAAATTTTAACTAATTACATCTTCAATGATCCTATTTCTAAAGGTCTGAAGTACTGGGGAACACAATTAAACCCATAACAACATTTAAATAATTCTTTAAATTTTTCTTAATACATTAAATGTGTTTAGGATTCATGACTAGTGTGGATATCTAGTGCCGGGGTATTTCTCAGCATCTAGAAGGGTTCAGGAATCTGGAGAAGGGCTGCGAGTAAATTAATAAAGAGACTAGACATGAAATATAAATTTGGAAGGCATTTTGGGGTGCCAGAGGAGACCAAGCTTCAGTAACCAAGTTTTCCAAATCTCTGGACCCCTAGCTTTTTATTAACACAAATTGCCCTAAAGCAAAGCAGATATACATATCAAAGGTAAGATTTGGTATACAGTAGGCATTGTCACGTTGGGGGAACTGCCTTCAGCTGTTCCAATAGCAGGCAATAATATATGCAGATTTTCAGGTTTGGGGAAATGCTTTCAGCTATTTCAGCAGGCAATAATATGTATCTTAAGCCCTGCTGAAGCCTCAAGGTCCACCAACCTTTTGATGAACTTCTTGCATTTATGACCTGCTGGAATTAGCCCCCAGCAATCTAGTGAGTGCCCTTAATGTTTGAAAGTGAACATTTTTCAACTTGTTTACCCTATCTGCCTTCTATTAAGAAAAATCAGAAAGACATAGTATGTGTCTCAAACAACAAATGAAGTGATTTTAAAAATTGCATATTGATTCACCACAGAAAATGGGGCCAAAGAGAAATGTAAAAGCACTGTTATACTACCATCTATCTATATCCTACATAATAAAATGGTAATATGTAAATTACCATCACTCCGCTACGCCCACGATTGGGCCAGCAGGAGGCGCAGGGGGCGGGACTCAGGGTGGCCGGGGTAGCTGATTGGGCCAGAAGGACGCTGAGCTCGCGGCGCCTCTGGTGCCGCGAGCTCAGCGTCTGTACCATGGCTGCCGGAGGCTTTCGGAAGGCCTGGGGCGCCTGCGGACAGCCAGCCGGACAGGTCCCCCACGATCAAAGGCCAAAGCGGGGGACCTGGCCGCCTGTCTGCTCCGGCGCAAGGCCTTTCGAAAGCCTCCGCAGCGCCGGAGGCTTTCGGAAGGCCTGGGGCGCCTGCGGACAGCCAGCCGGACAGGTCCCCCGCGATCAAAGGCCAAAGCGGGGGACCTGGCCGCCTGTCTGCTCTGGCGCAAGGCCTTTCGAAAGCCTCCGCAGCGCCGGAGGCTTTCGGAAGGCCTGGGGCGCCGGCGGACAGCCAGCCGGACAGGTCCCCCGCGATCAAAGGCCAAAGCGGGGGACCTGGCCGCCTGTCTGCTCCGGCGCAAGGCCTTTCGAAAGCCTCCGCAGCGCCGGAGGCTTTCGGAAGGCCTGGGGCGCCGGCGGACAGCCCGCTGGTGCACCAGGTGCATGATTAAATCATGCACTGGGCCTCTAGTATATCTATAACCCTAATATGCAAATAGACTGAATGGCAGAACAACTGGTCGCTATGATGTGTGCTGACCACCAGGGGGTGCATGTGGAACATGGTGGGCATCAGCAGCAGGCAGCAGAGCACAGAACATGGCGGCCACGGCGGGATGGTGGAGCAGGTGAGTGGGGCTGCCGGACCAAGGCGGGGCACCGATTGCTGTCATTGGGGCAAGCTTCTGGTGGTTACTGAAGATTCTTTTCTCTCACCTGCCGCGGTCCCACCCGGCGCTTGCACCTGCTGCCAGCACTGGCCCTGCTTGCACCCCAATCACTCCGCGCCATCAGTGGGTGCTAGCGGTGGCTACCGGCCTTGATTGCCCCTGAGGGCTTCTCCTCCTCCCCCTGCTCCCAAGAGGTGATCAGGGGCAGCAGCCACCGCTCTCACCTGCTGCTGGTGCTGGTCCCAATCGCTACACACTGTCATTGAGTGTGAGTCGGGCCGGCCCCATCAGCGAATGGGAGTGGTGGTGGTGGCAGAAGCGGGGCTGCTGGCTGGTGAGAGAGGTCAGGTGGGGGCACGAAGTATGGGCCAAGACCTGCCTCTGTGCCCACAGCAGCCTCACGGCTCACTGTTCCTTTCAAGGTGCATGAATTCATAACTGGGCCCCTAGTTAAATAATAATTTGTCTCAATCTTCCATCTGCAAAAAAGATATAAGCAGTTTGTTGTTTGCACAAAATTGAAATTTTACTTGGAAGATAAGTGGATTATTAAAGAGGTTATTTCAAAACTTTGGATATTAATCAATGTCATTATTTTTAGATGTTTTCTTAAAAAACCACAAGAATAATTTCAAAACAACAAAGAGCAACTAACCCCCTTTAGATAAGAACATATCATTAGAAGGAATGGAAGTGTACAGTTAGGTGAAACTTTTCCATATATATGACATGTTAGTAGTTTTACATTTAGCTTCAAATATATTTAAAAAAGGAAATTCACCACCCACTCATCCACCGACCCTACCCCGAATGAAATGAATTCTGATATTTCCTCATGTTCTCACCTCCTAACTTCATCACTGCTACTTAATTGCATTGTATATTCCTGTTTTTCTTTTATGCACATAATTATAATGCCTTTTAGTGCTTTGCAGAACAGGTATATCCATTGATTAACTGAATTTAGTTTTTTTATCACCAAATTTAGTAAGCAATCCTGTTGCCTACATTCAATCTTAGGAATCTTTAGCACCCTCCCCCATTGGAATTGTCAATAATAGTATCTAAAAGTCATATGACATCAACCAATTTCTTTTTTTTTCACTTTATTGAGAAATAATTGACACACATCAATGTATGAGTTTTAAGGCATACAGCATGTGTGTTTGATTTACATATACTGTGAAAGGATGAACACAATAGATTCAGCTAACACCCATAATCTCATATAGATACAATAAAAAGCAAAATTAAGAAAAAATTATCTTTGTGGTGAGAGTTCTTAGGATTTACTTTCTTTACATCTGTCCTATATATTATCAGCAGTGTTAACTATAGTTATCATGTTGTACATTATTACATCCCTAGTACTTATTTATCTTATAACTGAAGTTTGTACCTGTTACCTGTCTTCCTCCAACTACCCCTTCTTCCCTCTCTGCCTTCTATAACCACAATCTTTTTCTATAGTTTAGTTTTTTGTTGTTGTTTGTTTGTATACTAGTATTTTAGAGTTCACATACAAGTGAAATTATACAGTACCTGTCTTTCTCTGTTTGACTTATTTCATGTAACATAATGCTTCTAGGGTCTATCCATGTTGTCACAAATAGGATTTCCTAATTTTTTAAAATTTATCTTTTTAAAAATTTATTTTATTTTTGAGAGTATTACAGATGTCCCCCATTTCCCCTTTGCCCCCCTCCATCCATCTCCCACCCCACCCCAGGCCTCATCTATTGTCTGTGTCCATGGGCTATACACATCTATATATATAAAGAGCCAGGGTCCATAACATCCAAAATGACCAAAGGCTCGACCAAATGCCAGGCTGCATGTGCAGCAGGCTCGGGTGGGCATGGACTGGCAAGCAGGCTGAACTACTGACCTCTAGGAGAGAGAGAGAGAGATGGGGCTGATCACCAGCTGCCGCGGCTGCTGGCAAGGCCTGGAGAGAGAAGCAAGGTCTGATCCGCAGCTGCCATGGCAGTCTGTGCTGGGTCGGCACTTCAGAAGTCAGTCCTGCAGTCAGTTCTAGGTCGCTACGGTGACCCAGCACAGACTGCCGCAGCTGTGGGCGCAGCAACCCAGCACTGACTGCCTAGGGGGCTGCGAATCAGGCCTGGAGAGAGGCTTGAAGAGAGAAGCAGGGTCTGATCTGCAGCCTCCATGGCAGTTGTTGATCAGCCCTTGCCTCTCTTTCTCTCCGGATCTCACCAGTAGCCATGAGGGCTGCTGATCAGCCCCGCGTCTCTGATCATGCCCAGAGATAGGCCCAGAGATGATGACTGGCATAGAAACTGACCAATCAGAACCAAATCTGGATGAACTGCCAGGAGCCAATGGCTGCCTAGGAGGCGGAGCTTTTGATGCTGACTGACATAGAAACCAGTCAATCAGAACCTAATCTGGGTGAACTGCGAAAGCAGAACCTAAGGTGGGGTCTGAGGAGGGGTTTTAAGAGCAACAGCTGTTTGGTGTAAGGTGTAAGAAAGCGGTTCAATTTTTTAATAACTGGTTTGGCAGTATAGTGCATATGGCTGGCTATCAGTCCAGGTATAGGGATTATGTATTTTTGTCTGCCAAGAGCATCTCCTCCTGCTGGAAAAGGCTCCCCCCCCCCCCCATTTAATCAATCCTATCCTATATAATCTATACTAATAAAAGGGTAATATGCTAATTAGACTGGGTCAACTGGCCATCTTCCGAATGTCCAACTTCCTTTTGGACAAAGCCATGGTGGTGGGGGTTGAGGCAGAGGTAGTTAGGGGTGATCAGGCTGGCAGGAGATGGCAGTTAGGGGCAAGATCAGGCCAGCAGGGGAGGGACATTGAGGGTGAGATCAGGCCGGCAAGGGAGGGCAGTTAGGGGCGATCAGACAGGCAGGCAGAAGCAGTTAGGGGCAATCAGGCAAGTAAACAAGTGAGAGGTTAGAAGCCAGCGGTCCCAGATTGCGAGAGGGATGTCCGACTGCTGGCAGTCGGACATCCCCCAAGGGGTCCCTGATTGGAGAGGGTGTAGGCTGGGCTGAGGGAACCCCTTTCCCCACCCCCCCCATGCATGAATTTCGTGCACTGGGTCACTAGTATGCTTATAAGTTCTTTGGTTAATCTCTTCCTGCCTCCTTCCACCTTCACTCTGGGATCTATAAGTCTGTATAATTTATCTTTATTGTTGCAAGTATTACAGCTGTCCCCCTTTCCCCCCTATTGACTCCTTCCTCCCCACTTCCATCCTTTCCCCAGGCCTTCACCACACTATTGTCTGTGTCCATATGCTATAAATTATTTGGTTAATCTCTCCCCAACCCACCCCTCCCTCTGAGAATCATCAGTCTGTTGGATGATTTCCTCATTTTTTTATTTGCTGAATAATATTCCATTGTGTATATATATTATAAGTTGTTTATCCATTCATCAACCAATGGACACTTAGGTTGGGTCCATGTCTTGGCTATTATAAATAATGGTGTTATGAAGTTGGGGTGCCTTCCACTTTCTTAAAACAACAATAACAAAGTTAGCAGAGACTGTGATTTGAAAACAGCATTTTTAACATCATTTAAAAAAATAGCCTTTCCTATTCCAGCTTGACTCTCTTTACTTTCTCTCAGGAGGATTATGTTCTAATTACTTTATTTAAAAATATTTTAAAATAATATGCCTAAAATTATTCAAAAACGTACTAGTCTTCTTTCTTATTTAATGGGAAAATATTTCCACTGGTAAACTTATGCTTTGAAAAGCTATATTATCTTAATGATTATAACTCTAACAATATGTTTTTGTTAATCCTTATCTGAGGATATTTTTCCATTGATTTTTATTTATTTATTTATTTTTTATTGTTTAAAGTATTACAAATAGTAGTACATATGTCTCTCTCTTTTTTTTTTTCCAATTGACCTTCCCCCAGCTTCCCCACTGATTTTTAGAGAGAGTGGAAGGGAGGCAGAGAGACACACAGAAAGAAACATTGATGTGAGAGAGACACATTGATTGGTTGCCTTCTGCCTGAGCCCCAACTGGGACCAGGTGGGGATTCAGCCTGCAACCCAGGCGTGTGCCCTTGACCAGAAATGAACCCAGGACCCTTTAGTCCATAGGCCAACACTCTATCCACTGAGCCAAAGTGGCTAGGGCTAACAATATGTTTTTTATTTTTACCTATGGACATTAATTTACTATATCTTTTTGGAATATTTTACAATCAATATTACATCTTTGTAAACACCTTGGTCAAAGTTCTTTAATTTTTCTTATTAATTATCTTATATTTAAAGATGATAATATTATGTTTGAATATGTTGTTTTTTGTTTATTTCTTTGTTTTTAAAATAGTCTAGTTCTACAGAATATTGAGAAAAAAACATTAGGAGAATTTCCCTGCCTGTAGTCAGGATTCCTTGATGCATTCAGTTAGTATTTATATAAGATTTAGTGTTTGGTGGATCGTATTAGGTCTTGGGTAAAGTTTTTATGATAGAGATTGAAAGTATGGCCTATGCACCTGAGATGGTCATAGAACAAAAGGGGTAGGAATGCCGGATTAAATACATGACAGTCAATTACATTTGAATTTTAGATAAACAAGGAATACTATATATTTTAGCATATCTCATACATTTTTACCATACTATGTTTGATGAAAATATTGTAATATCATAAGAAAATATTATTCATTTACAAATGTCTGAAACAACTTCACTGAAAAAGATGGGGAAAACTTGCTGACCTAAGTAACTTTGGAAATGAATAGAATGTCTAAGACTCAATGCAAAATAAAAAGCACTGTACTCTGGTTGGTCATTATTTTCCATGAGGATATAGGTTAACAGTTCTCACAATATACATGTACACTGGAATTAAGTGAATGGATGGTGGATGGTGGGAGCCAGGTTTGTCACTGTTGGAGTGCAAGACTACAAATGAGAGTAAAAGGCTAGAAACATCATGTTAATATGTATGAGTTGAAGACATCAGTATGAACTCATGTTCATCTTTTAATATATTTATAGGTACTTACATATGGAAATATTTATAGACATGTTTATATACAGAGGGTGGTATACACAAATATATATCCCTACTTATTCATTAGTAATATATATCCCTTAGAAAGACACCCCAGTAGCCACCATCACATTTGCTTTTCAGATCTTGATTTCTAATACTGTTCTATAGCAACAGGAACCAGAATTCTTTGTAGAAATGGCTGATTCAGGAATTCTGGCAGAAAATATACAAAATCAGCCTGAAACATCTTGAAATGCCTGACTTAAGAAAGTGCTAAGCAGACACATACACACACACAACAAAAATAGGGGCATGTCAAAGGAACATAGGAGCTCACTCACTGAAAGAGTTCCCAATGATTAAAGCTGGAGCAGTTTTACAAACAAAGGTGGTGTTAGATTATAGCCCAAAATATAAAACCAATATCTATAACTCCACACTCATATAAGTGACTAAATAAATACACGGAGAAGTGATAATTCTCCCAAACAGAAAAATTCTAGCATTGTTACAGTCCTTCAGGTTACAAGTTCAACATCAGTTTTACTGGATAAAATGCAAGGTGTATGAAGGGCAGCATTTTTTTTTTTTTTGGAAGTAACAGAGATGAAACCTTTCCCTTGCCTTTGGCAGCTTTTAGAAGCTACCCACATAGCCAAGGCATGTGGGTAGCTTCTAAGGGGCCTGGGCTCATGACCATTCTCTTCATCGTCAAGCAAAACAACATTCTATCTCAATGCCATTCTCCCACATTCACATCCTTTTTCTGACTTCACTCTACTTTTAAGGGCACTGGTAACTAATTGAACCAGATGGATAATACAAGAAATTCTTATTATTTTTAGGTTAATTAAGTAGCAACCTTAAATCCCCTTTACCATGTAAAAGGAGATCCTGGATTTAGGACATGGCTATCTCTGGGAGGCTTCATTGTATCTATCATACTCTTCATGGAGTTGGAGCGTAACTCTGCACACTGTGATTGTGATCTCTGCATAGTGACTTCTTTCCAAAGGGTACAATATGCAGAGAGGGATAAGAAAGTAATTTGCCTGTTGGAGAAACCCAATCGATATTTCCTCAGCCACATTATAAAGGTTATTGTCAACAATCACGTCATATTAACTGTATACATCCTTTATTCGATGTGATGAAAATGGCACTTTACCTCTGTGGTCTTTTTCCCTGAAGTACATAAGCTCAGATGAACCACACACAAAACAATGTGAGATAAATGCCAATTGAAGAACATTCTACAACATAGGCAATTAGTGCTTCTTAAAAATATCAAGGTCTAAAAATAAGGAAGGTCTATGAAGCTGTCACAGCCAAGAAGAGGCCAAGGAAACACAATGAATGGCTGTAGTCTGTATCCTGGATGAAAGCCCGGGACAGAAAAGGTCCCTAGGGAAAACGAAGGAAATGTGAATGAAGTATGGACTTTAGTCAACAATAGCGTGCATGATTACTTATAACAAATGAACCTACTCATATGTAAGATGTTAATTAAAGGGGGAATTTGGTGTGGGTATGTGAAAACTTTTTATACTATCTTCACAAATTTTTCACATATCAAAAACTGTTGTAAAATGAAAGGTGTGTTTTTTTAAAGTTATACAGTCATTATTATTCTGCTGGGGGAGCCAAGAGAAGTGCCTAACCCAATTTAGAAAGCGTGTAAACATCACCTCCTCCCAGTGCTTATGAAGAGAACATCAGTCTGGGTGCTACTCCACATAGAATATTAACTCATGGGTGGCATGTGGGAGTTAAACCAGGGCCGCAAAAGTAATGGCAAATGAGAAAGACTCATGAGACCAAGAGTTCGTGAGAGAGTACTAAGTGAAAGACAGGAGGGTAGAAAGGACCTAAGGCATATGTAGGACCTGATGGTAAGGATTTTGAATTAAGTTTTGTCATAGAAGACAATGTATTTACAATGAAAACACAAAAACAAAGCTACAGCCTGCTTTAATGAGAGGCATATACTTCTGTCTAACCCACTGAGATTTTAGCTATTTCTGCTTGATTTGTATTAAAGAAAGCATCTTCACCAAAGCAATGTGTCACTTGAGAAACTAGGTTTTCATTATTCATAATTGTTTATTTCCTTCATTATTAGTAATCACAGCCCCAGCACAGCCAAACAGAGATTGAGAAACAGCAGGCCTAGGGCCGGATGTATTTCAAAGCTTAAAGGACTTACTGACTGCACATCCTATATAATAAAGAGGTAATATGCAAATTGACCCTCATGCCCTCACAAGATGGCCAACCCACGTCATCACAAGATGGCCACCCCCTACATAGTCACAAGATGGCTGCCCCCACATTGTCACAAGATGGCAGGCAGGGAGGGCAGTTGGGGGCAACCAGGCCTGCAGGGGAGGGCAGTTGGGGGCAATTGGGCCACCAGGAGAGTGGTTAGGGGGTGATCAGGCTGGCAGGCAGAAGTGGGTTGGGGGCGATCAGGCAGGCAGGCAGGCAAGTGGTTAGGAGTCAGCAGTCCCAGATTGTGAGGGTGCAGGCTGAGCTGAAGGACAACCCCCCACCCCCAGTGCACGAATTTTGTGCACTGGGCCACTAGTTTAAGAATAATTTCTATTTGGTGATATAAGGCCTGTCAGTTTACCACCCTTATTTCTTCTGTAATGCCATTGTAGTAATCTTAATACTAAGAGGCATGGAATTTAATTTAGATAAATTAACAAAATGAATAATGGGTTCTGGAATAAAGATTGAAAACATTTAAGAAAATGAGTAAAAGAATGAAGAAAATATTCTAAGTTCAAAAAGTAGTTCTAGGTGTCTAGAATATCTGGTATTACAATATTTCACAAACCTCAAGTTCTAAATGTATGTTCTGAGATGGAACATGATGATTCATGCCAGTGTTCTTGCTCTACCAACACCTGTTGAAGGTAATTCAAGGGTTCCCAATATTGGAATTGCCCTTGACCTTCAGTGGAATGCGTTTCTTCACATGATTTGAAGACTGGGGGTACGGGAGCTAGGGAGGGCAAACAGAACATTAAATAACATTCAGAAATATAATCCCTTTTCGGATTGAAAGCCAATAATGTGTGTGTATATAATGTATAAATATGATTTATGTATATGTGTATTACACATAAATTTGCATATACTTATCATTAGAAAATCTTTTTACTATTTCTCTGTCATGACTAGTTACTGGATTTAGAAACATTGAATTATCATAAATAGTACTTTGTCTGGAAGGATTTCTTAAATTTGTATATTAATGAAGTTCTGTAGGAATAATTTTTGTATTAGTGGAGTTCAGTAGGAATAATTAATCTACTTGTACTGGATATATAAAGAAAAAAAAGCCATTTAAATTGGGGAGGGCACCAAAATTCATTAAATACCTGGTATTAATATTTTTTAAATGAGTCCATGATGATTTTTGCCCCAACAAACAGGGAAGTCTTTCTTTTCTGGGAATATTTAATAATGCAGTTGACTTTTAAATTTCTTCCTTGAAGTTAGACGCCTCTGTGTGAGTTTTCTTTTCTTTTCCCCTATGTCTGTAGCTCCTTGTTTGTTTAACCACAGTGCATTTCCTTTAATATTTTGGTGCTGTTTATTGAGACACTTTAATTTGTTTCCCTTCTCTTTGTATTTGTCTTCACCAGGTGTTTCTTGACTTGAGCATACTTCCCACATGATAAAATTAAAGGTCTAATTAATGCCTTTAAGGACATTGGTGCACAATTCAGCACCTAATTTTCTGCAGGGGATGTATTTAGGTGTTTAACTAGGTGGAACTGTGTGCTAAAGATTTCATTTGCATACAAAGTCCCTCTTATTACTTTGTAAACACTCTTCAATACAGAAACAAAGAATGTGTTCACATTATTTAGTATACACTTTCCTAGCAAGCAGAATAGTAGAGAAAATAAATATATCTAAGCTGTATTTCATCAGAGAAGAAACAAAAATCCTTTTAGGTGAGGTGTTGAAATATGAGGTCCGTTTCTTTGGAGCAGTGAGGATAATACTCAGCATTTGAAAATTGAGGGGGGCACCTGCAGATGCATTGCACAGAAAAGCAAATGCTTTGAAACACCACATCGGAGATGTAGAAGATTTTAAGAAAAATATGGCGTCACATCAAGCACGAAAAGGAACACTAAATCACCACCAGGCAAGTCCTAGCAGAGAGCAGACCAGGAGACAAAACTCATTCATCTCTCCTAGGCTACAAAAACTGGGGAAGGCACCATCTACATAAAAGCTGGACAGTGTTTCTAATCTCATTTCACTTTCCATCTACTTTAAAACATAAATATTGTGGATGCCTTAGATATTATTACTAATAAGATATTTTCTTGATTATTAGCAAATTAAATCTATTAAAACTGGCCTTTCACACTAGTGTCCTCAGGGACATGATTTATCAGATATGGGGATACATTTTTAGCCCAATTTCTACACCCTCTCTACAAAACCATAATCTTTATCAGCACTTCACTTTTGACATGGACTACAGATATTTCCTCAACACATGTAAAACGTTAGTATTGCCCAGACAAGGAACAAAGTTTAACAGGCAAGGAAGACTTTATTCAAGGATGTTGTAATAAGGCCTAGAGATCAGAACTCAGCCTGAGCTCAACTCCAGCAAAACAAAACGCTGGAGTGTTTTTAAGAGCTGGCTTGTGGGGAATCACAGGCCATTTGTATTTGCTAATCGACTACCTAAAAAAAAGGTAAACTTTCTTAGATCTTTATTATAGGAAGTAGCTTTACAACTTGGAGCAAGACACCCCACAAAATTAGGCTATCTTCCCATAGAAACTGGGATGTAGGCATTATGTCTTCCCTGATGTTTATATCTCAAAGGGATGTCCATGGGTCCTTGAGAAAGATGGTCCATGTTGTAAAACTGGCAAGAAATTTTAAAAAGATTTACATCTCAAAAGGCAGAGAAGTTACAATGACAGTTTTCTAAAGTAAATAGTCTAAGAAAAGGGAAGTCAGTGATCTAGAGGCAGGAAGTAGCCTATCTTAAGTTTAATCAAACTGAAGGGACAATCTGGTTTGTGGTGGGGATGTGGGGGGACTGGCCACACAGAGTGGGAGGTGCTTTGGAAGGGCTTCAGTGATAGCTGAGGCCACATGTTGAGGGTGCTTGGGTTGGTCGTTTGTGCAGGCTGAAGTCAGCCATTGTGTGTGGTTTCTTGGGAAGGGCTCCTGTGCATGATGAGGCTGGCCACCACTTGTACTGTGCTTGGCACCTTTTGGGAATGGTTGCTTTGTGAGCAAGTTTGGCTGTCATGTGTTGCAGGTCTGCAGACCTTGGAAAGAGGACTGGGCCGGGATGAGTGGGTTTGGCCGGGGAGGGATCTCACGGGAATGCCAGGGCTGGGTGAACAGTGATAGCCAAGTTAAGGGAGAGTGACAAACTTGGTACCTCCCTGCACTGGTCCAGACAGGTGGAAGAAGAGCAAAAGAAAAGAAACAAAGAAACAATGGTGCCTGCCTGCATTTGAGTCCCCAAAGAGAGTTCCCAGTGACCGTGCCCCTCCAGCACTCACAGGAATGTCAGTCTCAATTGAATTCCTCCCCATAAGACCCAAGTGTTTCTCAAGCTGCTGCCCTGGAGTGAGTGAGTTTGTAGATGAATCATTTAAAAGCTGTATCTCAGTCTTCCACGGCCCTTCATCTCTCTCGGATATAATCTCCACTATTTCACAAAATTAGATATTATGGGAACTCCCCTTCCTTGCACAGGTTCTTTAGGCTTTGGGAGCCTGGTGTGGGGCTCAGTTTCCCTGTTCCTCACAGCAGGGCCATTGCAGCTGTGGTGTCCCTCCCATCTGTAAATCACCATGCTGTGAGTCTGAAACCTAACCAGATGTGCCTCTGCCCCTCCTACCCATCTTGATGTGTGCTGCTTCATTATATCTTTAGTTATAAGAATTCTGTTCAGCTAATCATTAGATGTCGATGGTTCTCAACCATGTTTGCTTTATATTTAGTAGTAATTTTGGTGTGTTCATGGGAAAAGCTGAGTTCAGGATCTACCTAATCCACTACCTGGAGCAACTCCCCTTTACTTCCAACGGCATTCATTTCTTCTAGGAGTGAAATCTTGGACACCAGACATTTCTACTTCCTCTTTCTCGGCTTCGATGTCCCTAGGGAATGAACACTGATTTCAACTGTCTCACAGCACTTCGGACTCAGAAATTACACGTTTTCTAGGAGAGTATATTTGCTACCCATCTCAGGCCCCTACACATACCCTGGCCTTCCTAGTATACTGCCACACAGTTGTAACTGCTCACATCCATTATGCGGGGCTTAAGTATTTTTGATCACACTTAAATTTAAGTGTGAATTTTCTCCAGGTACAAGTCTCATTGAATAATTAGTTTGTATTTTTCCACTATTTTTGTGTGGTTCTGCATTATTTACAGACAAAATAGTATGAAAATTGGGTAATAAGCGACTGCTCTGTTCCTCCCGAGCCTACATGCCTCTATCTAACAATTGATAGAAAATTCTGGGTAACAACTTTCAGAAGAGATTTTCATGATCTTACCACTTAACCCTTCTATTTTAGGAGTTCCTTAGTGAGAAAGCTATTTTCAAAGAATAATAATCCAATGGAAGCAAAATCCCACTTTATTAAGTGCTAGGGAAGTACTCACTTCCCAGAGCAGAGCTTCCATAATCATGGAATAGAGGTCACTATTTCGCTGTGCTCTCCTCTCCCCTTCCTCTAACAACTAAGAGAGCCAAGTCTTCTAAGCAACCTCTGGCATCACCTCTTCACTCTGTTGTGCGTGAATGACGGAGAACAGATAGGAGAGGACAGGTATGGTCAGGCTCTGCCCCCGTGAGCTTGCGCTATGGAGGACACGAAGAACAAGAGAGAAACTGCAGATAGGCTTTGCTATCTAAGGCAAAGGAATGATACTATTTAGTAAAACATGATTAATCTTAGAAATCAGGTTTTGTGTGAATATAGTAAAAGTTTAAACAGTGTGGAAGGAGCATGGGAAAGAGAATAGAAGTGTGAAAGATGCCTTCTGAAGATCGAAGAAATGTGAAAAAGAAGGAATTTACCTTCTCTACCACCTGGCATATAACAGACACTGAATATATATTTGTTAAATTCAATTTAATTTTTACATATTTCAACATTTGTATGTATGAAATGATTTTGAAAAGCATTTCAAAAAGTAATTAAATCACCTTTGAAATTTTAGTCTGAGAACTGTGTTGTTATTGTTGTTTTTAACTTTTCAATTACAGTTTACATTCAATATTATTTTATGTTACTTTCCGGTGTACATTATAGTGATTAGACAATCATATACTTTATAAAAGTGGTCCCCCTGATATTTCAAGCACTCACCTGGCACTGTACAGAGTTATTACAATACTAGAGGCCCGGTGCACGAAATTCGTGCACGGAGGGGGGTTGTCCCTCAGCCCAGCCTGTACCCTCTCCAATATGGGACATCCCTCTCACAATCCAGGACTGCTGGCTCCCAACTGCTTGCCTTCCTGCCTTCCTGATTGCCCCTAACCGCTTCTGCCTGCCAGCCTGATCACCCCCTAACCACTCTGCTGCCAGCCTGTTTGCCCCCAACTTCCCTTCTCTGCCAGCCTAGTCACCCCTAACTGCCCTCTCCTGCAGGGTTGATCACCTCCAACTGCCCTCCCTTGCAGGCCTGGTCCCTCTCAACTGCCCTCCCTTGCAGGCCTGGTCCTTCTCAACTGCCTTCCCTTGCAGGTAGGGTGCCTCCCAACTGCCCTCTCCTGCTGACCATCTTGTGGTGGCCATCTTGTGTCCACATGGGGACAGGATCTTTGACCACATGGGGCCAGCTATATTGTGTGTTGCAGTGATGATCAATCTGCATATTACTCTTTTATTAGATAGTATAGAGGCCTGGTACAGGGGTGGGGGCCAGCTGGTTTGCCCTGAAGGGTGTCCCGGATCAGGATGGGGGTTCCCTTGGGGTGTGGGGCGGCCTGAGCAAGGGGCCTGTGGTGGTTTGCAGGCTGGCCACGCCCCCTGGCAATCCAAGCGGAGGCCCTGGTATCTGGAATTTATTTTCCTTCTACAATTGAAACTTTGTAGCCTGGAGCAGAGCCAAGCCTGGGGCTCCCTCTGAGGCCGACAGCCTTTTCTGTTGGGGTTATAATTGAAACTTTGTTGCCTTAAGCGGGTGGGCCCGGCCAGGGTGTGCGGAAAGCTTTGCTTCCCCTGTTGCTGGCAGCAACCCTGGCCTGCTCTCTCAAGCTCCATTCTGCCGCCATTTGTTTGAATTTGTTTACTTTCTATAATTGAAACTTTGTAGCTTGAGTGGAGGCTTAGGCCTGGCAAGGGCAAGCAGAAAGCTTGGCTTCCTCTGTTACCTAGGAAACCTTGCTCTCTGTGGCTGTAGCCATCTTGGTTTGGGTTAATTTGCATACTCGCTGTGATTGGATGGTGGGCGTGGCTTGTGGGTGTGGTGGCTTGTGGGTGTGTCGGAGGTATGGTCAATTTGCATATTTGTCTGTTATTATGTAGGATGGTGTACCATATTCCCTATGCTGTACTTAACATCTCCATGACTATTTTGTGGATACCAACTTGGACTTCTTAATTCCTTCAAGTTTTTCACCCAGCTCCCTATCCCTCCTCCCCTTGGCAACCATCAGTCTGATATTTGTATCTATGAGTTTGTTTCAATTTTGTTTGTCCATTTATTTTGCTTTTTAGATTCCAGTTATAAGTGAAATCATATGGTATTTGTCTTTCTCTAGCTGAATTATTTAGCATCATACCCTGTAAGTTCATCTATGATGTCACAAATGATAAGATTTCATCCAAGAACCATATTTTTATATAATTTCCTGCTTTGGGAATTTATTCATTAATTCTTCTTAATTAATTATGCTCTGGACACAGATCACTCAAATGCAATTATTTCTTGTGTTGGGAAGTACTGAGTTATCTAAAGCCCTGTGTTTGTATAGACATACTTTGGGGTTGCCTTTCAAAATCAGGTTCTCTTGTAGGATAATCTTGATTAAAAGGACTAGAAAAGTAAAGAGGAGCTCATTTTCATTAAGAAAATATTTTAGAAGCTTCTAAGGACGAATTAATATGATTACAGTTCATCTCCATAATGTTGTACATAATCAACATTTGGTCAATATCCATAAATTATTAGAATATCTTCACATTCCTCCTGATGAAATCATGACATCTCTATTTTTCTCAGTATTGTTTAGTAGAAAAATATAGGAAATAAGAGTAACCACAACAATAAAATTATACTGAAGCATAATTTCTCATGTGGATAGATTCAATAAGCAACCACATTTCATTGGGCAGGCATCTACATTTATAGTATCTGGTATATTCACTTTGACCTCAGGTTGCACAGGTTAGTTCCCATCCAATCCTCTTAATATATGTTCTTTTGTAGGTCGAAGGTCAGCTAAGCAGTAAGGTAGAGTGCCTTCCAGTGGAGAGGAACTGCCTGGGCCCCCTGTGGGAGCATAGGTGTTTTTATCCAGGAATATGGTTCTGTCTGCAAAAATTGATGTTGAGACAGGCTGAAAGAAAAACAAACATGAGTAAAAATAAACTGAGTATTAAAAAAACCAAAAGTACCATATTTGAGTATTTATTATATGCCAAATTGGGTTTTAACAGCTCCATTTTAAAAATAGAGAAGTTTAAATGCCAAGGGTTTCATGCAAGATCACACAGCAATCAAAAAGCTGAGCCTGGACTTGGGCCCAGCTACTTTGCATTTCACAAACCAAGCCCTTTCTTCTTTGCCACACTGGTTCTCTTCTAGAAGGCCCTGGAATAAGCAAGTTCCAATTTGGACCATGAACAAAAAAAATACTGGAGATTACACTTTATGTGATATTTTGTGAAAAACATACATGTGTCTGGAGGAGCTTAAAGAAATAAGTTCATCTGGTTAGCTTACAGGATTTCAAAATTGCATGTCTGCCAATTAAGTCAACATATATACCCCAAATTTTTTGTTGTTGTATTCCCTGTAATGAAAAACACCAGAAGCTACTGTATTTTAGAAACTAAAGCTAGTATCCCTGACTCCTCTTTACCCCTACTACCCTTTATTATATTGACAAAATCTATTCAGATTTTCTTAATCTAAAACCTGGTCATCTCTTAATGATCTCCATTCTACTACATTGTTTAGGAAAATTATCACCTCTGGGTTACTACAATTACATCCCAAATGTCCCTCCATTACTTTGTGTCCTACCCATGCTCAGCACATCTCCGATTCTTCATCCTATAATTCAGAATGATTTTGTAATGCTAGTTTTATCAGGCATCTTCCCTGTTTATATTTTTTTCTCAATTTCTCTCAGTGTAAAATCCAAATGGTATAGTGCACAGTAAAGATGCAAATATGCCTCACATTCTCTGGTATGGGGAGAAAGTAAATTCAGTGATTGACCAGGGTAGAGATGACCATTCAGGTTTGAACATCCTTAATTGAAGTGCTGATGGGACATCGAGTTGAAGCCATTTTTCTGGCATTTGGATATATGTATCTTCACTAGTCCTTCCTCTCAAACAAGAAAGAAACCAGGAGAACTTATTCACAAGAAAATACAAGTAATACAGTTATCACCAGGAGCATTTCTTTGCATTAAATAATTTTGGGAAAATATTAATTCATACATATAAGGTAATTTCAAAACATGCATCAAGCATAGCAGAATTGAGTTGGAAAGATGTTTCTAAAGGGTGAGTCTTGGCCCTTCAAATCATGCTGCTTGTGTATTTCATGTGTGGGGAGAGGTGCTGGTGTCAGAGAAACACTGGAAAATTCACTGTGGCTGAAACATGCAAATCAGCACAGAACGTTTGCCGGAGGGTCAGTCACAGCAATGCCACTGAGGTAGCCTGCATATGTATATCTCATTGCTGACATCGTGAGCTCTGTTAATCAATTCCTATTTGAGATAAAATCCATCTGCTTGTATCTCAAAAGACTAGATCCACAGAACCGTTACTAAGATATTTCGTAGATGCTCTCCAAGGACTTTAACAGTCAGAACAACAGGAAATTTACCAAATCTGTACAGCAAACCTGAAGAAAAGGTTAAGCAAAATTCAGAATCCTCCTTCACAGTCGGCAAATTTTGATAAATAGTGTCACAACTTTGTCCACTGATTTCTAGAGAGTTGATTCATTGTAATGCTATCTGGGTTAATTGGACTTATAAGAGGTGCTAATTCCTGTGCCTGAAAATAATATATTTCAGAATTTCATTCCCGCATTGAATATTCCCTCAGTATTTAAGAAGCAGAGCCTCTCTGTTCGGAAAACTAAACAAAAAATATCAAGATAACAGGATGGTGGGATTTTTGTTTAGAAAGAAGCACTATAGTATTTGGCTCACAATTTTATGCACAGAACTCCCAAGGGCTACCTTTGACATCTTTACCTTACATTGTTTCTCTCCTAAATCATGGATAATAGAGACCCCAGGCATTATGGAGTAAACCCCGAAGCTCACTGCACACAAACTCTGAGTTACCATTTTCATGGCTCAGCTAATAAGAGAAGTGAAACTCATGCCATTATTTGACTTACTTAAAATGTATCCTTTTCATGTTTGAAGGTCTAATATCCTGTATATTTGCAATTATTTAGCCCTTAGCATTCTCCTTGAAACTGTCCTCCTCTGCCTATTTCTCCTCTTGTTCCCTATGACTTATTTTACTCCATAGCTTCTAGCTATCCCTCAACCACAAAGGTAGTTGAAGCAACATCCAAAAATACCAGCTCCCAGGAGCTGTTCGTTCTGTGCTTAAAGTATAAAACAGGTCTCAAGCCTGGGTAATAACTGAATTCATGAATCTCAATTCCCAAATGACATTAATAGCAGCCTAGAGCAGGAAGCAGAGCTATGCTAATTTCTGCAGGTAATGCGTGAAAGCAGATAGGGAAAGCTTGAAAGGTCAACATCTGCTGTCATGCAGGAGTGTTGCAAAATGTGATTGGCCAGTAAATGTCAACACCATGTTCTAAAATCTACATGCCACCCTTTCAATTTAATCTTCGCTAGCAGCCCAGCTAACAATCATGCAGCATGTTTCAAAAGCCCTTGAATTCTAAAATGGAATTGTGTGATTGCATTCCCATGGCAATAAGACACCTGTAAATTACAAACTTGTCATTTAATCAGCATAAATGTAGGGAGTTTGTGCAACCACTGTGAATTTTTTTCATATCTATTTTCAGGGAAGGCTGAAGACCTCTTAATGATTATATACCATAACAGACTACAGGCCTAACTGTTGCCATGGTATTACATACTTCTTTTCTTTTAAAGAAGTGACTGGAATGTAGAGCAGATAATGAATCTAATGATTGTCCTCTGCTCCACAGAGATGTGCTTTATATTCTCTCCCTTTTGTGCTCTTCCTTCTTTTCACTCCAGACTGGGTTCACAGGTATGCATTTGTTCAGGGACAAGAATGGATCTCAGAGCAACCTCCACCTTATAAAAAATAAATATAAAATCATCTGCTTTGGGAAATGTCTATAACAAAAAGGATATCTGTAAAAAGCATAGAAAACAAAATTTACATTTATCACATAAACTAGAGGCCCAGTGCACGGATTCGTGCACCGATGGGGTCCCTCGGCCTGGCCTGTGCCCTCTTGCAATCCGGGACCCCTCGGGGGATGTCAGACTGCCAGTTTCGGCCCGATCCCCGCAGGCCAGGACAAGGGACCCTACCAGTGCACAATTCCATGCACTGGGCCTCTAGTACGCATATAAGATCTTGGGTTAATCTCTTTCTGCCCTCCTACCTCCCCCCTTCTTTCTGAGATTCATCAGTCCATACCATGTTTCCATGCCTGTGCATTGAGCATCTGCCCCCTGGTGGTCAGTGCACGTCATAGCTACCATTCGAATGGTCACTTAGGCTGTTTTCCTGACTCCACCTCAAGTACTCATTTTCCTACTCAGTCCAAGTGACATTTTTGCATCTCTTAAAATGACAGTAGATACATAAATTTGAAATGAGGTGTTTTTCTTCTTCTTTAAAAGGAAATGGATACAGGCACACATCTTCTGAGTTCCTGCTTAGTATCTACATTATACTAGAACTTAAATGTGTGCTCACATTTAATAAGTAGGTACTCCTGTCTGGGTCTACAAAAGTTTTGACTTTGAAAAGTGTTTTAAGAAGGAAAAGGATCACAAGATTGAAAATACTGAATTATCACATAATTCTTTGATTTCATTGACAAATACAAATCTAATGTCTGCCTAACAATGAAGGTGTAAAAATGCTATTTCTTTTGTTTTAGTGATTATATGCAATAAAGGTGAAGTAATGGTGAACGATGCCCACCTCTTACTCTACTCAAACCCTTTTTAAGCACATACACAACTGGGCATAGCTTTCCATGAAGTAGTTGGGCAGTTTTCAGTAATGCTAAGAAACATATTACTCCAGGGGTGTTGGCTCCCTGATGTTGGCTGTGGGTCCCTGGGCAAGATGAACCATACCGGTTGTCTCTTGCCAGTTTATGTCTAAGTCAAAAATATGAATGACCAGTGAGGACTTCACTACCCTTCCATGCATAACCTAGTAGATGCTATGTAGCTATATAGTTTAATGGACCAATAAGAATAAGGTCTCATTTTATAGACAGCTTAATAAAAGAGCCATACATGGGGCAGAAAGTGACCAGGACCATTGACTACTATACAATGGCATCAGCAAAATAGTGCCCAAGACAACCAGAGAGAGCCATATTGTTCAATCTGATAAAGACCCTGACTTTCATTTTCAGCAACCAACAGTAAGACTAGTTTCCAATTCAGGGGTATTGGACAGTTTCAAAACCAGAACTTAAATCTCTGAGCAGATTGAAAAAGGACCTCTTAGAACCCACCACCGCACAGCAAGAGTGAAAGAAGTCTTGTGTTCCTTCAGTGTTTGGGGGAAGTCACCAGTGCTAACATGGTTATCTCAGCAGTAGCATCTGACTTCCTACTGGAAAGCAAGGTCTAATGTTGAACTCAATCTCCTCCAAAGAGTACTCATTTTAGAAACAAATGTCTTCTCCTCATTAGAATAGAAACTAGACACCAGGACTTTGATTTATGTCTTCAGTGAAGATTTCAGCTCAGCGCACATCCGAGGGCCCTCTTTCAAATGGAAGGCAGGCAGGACAGGGGATTCTCAGTTCCAAGAGTGTTTGATCATTGTGCTGCCTTCCTTCCCCACATTCAGTTTATCAGAGTAATTCCCCATGGGGCTTTCACAGACTGAATTGGCAACTATGAATTTTCAATGATTCCAAATAAAGCACAGTGACATGTCCTCTCACCCTTCCAAATGAAAAAAAGTACACTAAGTCCATTAGTCACCAAAATCATGATCTGTTATATGACTGTACTTTTCCCTTTTTTCAAAGTGAACTTTGGAAAAAAATTCCACTAAATTAGTTTATTTTACAGTGATAATCTGTAAAAAAGTTATGAAAACCTGCCAGTGTTGAAATTGCCCAAACAGCCTCTGTGTGTTCTTCCCTTGACACTGAATACTTATTAATGCATTATAAAACTTGATCTGCAATATTTTCAATGTAAGAGTTTATTATAAATACTATCATATCTCACATGTTACCAATTCTTTCCTACATGCTGGTGATTTCTATAGTTGTGACATCTCTTTTTCTTAGTACCATCATAAAACAACCACAAAACAACCACAAAAGAATTTCACTTTAGCTGTCTTGCAGGACCCTTACATTCACTATATACAAAATAAAATTAAGTGCTTTTTTCTTTCCTTTATTTTACACTAGAGGCCCAGTGCACAAAAAGTTGTGCACTCGGGTTGGGGGAGGGGTCCCTCAGCCCGGCCTGCACCCTCTCGCAATCTGGGACCCCTCAGGGGATGTCCGACTTCCCATTTAGGCCTGATCTCACAGGTATCTCTGCTATGGAATCAGGCCCAAACCAGCAGTCGGACATCCCTCTCACAATCCGGGACCGCTGGCTCCTAACCGCGTGCCTGCCTGCCTGCCTGATCGCCCCAAACCACTCTGCCTGCCTGCCTGAACGCCCCTAACCACTCTGCCTGCCTGCCTGATCACCCCTAACCCCTCTGCCTGCTTTCCTGATCACCCCTAACTGCTCACCTGCCTGCCTGATTGCCCCTAACCCCTCTGCCTGCCTACCTGATCGCCCATAACCACTCACCCGCCTGCCTGATCTCCCCTAACCACTCTGCCTGCCTGCCTGATCACCCCTAACTGCTCATCTGCCCACCACTGCCTTGGCCCCCATCTCCACGGCTTCGTCTGGAAGGGCATCCAGAATCATGTCTGGAAAGTCGTTTGGCTGTCTGGTCTAATTAGCATATTACGCTTTTATTATTATAGATGTTGTCACACTTACTGATATTAACTTACCTAAAGCAAGAAACTGGAGTTATCTTTCTACCTTATTTTAGACCATTCCCCAAATACAAATGGTATCAAAATATTGACATCAGAAATCCATGTATAACTTATCTCCTTTTCTCCATCCTTCTGCATTAGACCAGACTATGTTATGGTCCATAGACTACAGGGAGGTGATGATGATGATTGCTGTGGCATTAACATCTATAAGAAATGGAAAAATAGCCACTGGGAAACAAGTATTTCTATGGTATAAAAATCTTTACTTCTGAAACAATGTCAGGAAGCTGTTAATAAGTGGTATAGACTATAAATTTATCATGTAATTATGCTAGAATAATTTAATGTGAAGCCAGATGCAATTCTATTTCAAATAACCAAATACTAAGTAAAGGCAGGGAAAGAAGGAGATCTCCCAGGTTAAAATCATTGAATCTTATTCAAAATTATTGAGTATTTTAAGCCACAAGCCTTGGTTACAACCTCAGTAACTAATGGTCACCATCTCATGGCTTTAGTTTCTGGCATTCATATTAAGTACTAGATAAAATACAAGCAATTTTTTTTTGTTTCTTTATTTTTCTTCTTAAAATTCCCAGTTTTTCTTCTCGCTTGCTTATCATTCCTCTCCTTCCTCTGAAACTCATCTGCATTATGCCTTTGCAAAAGAACCCTTTATTCATTACATTTCTCTTGCTCTTTCTCCCTACTCTTATTTCTGAGATGTTTTTCCTCTGATAACATTACACAGGAGTAGTCTGGGGGTCTACCATAATAGAGGATATACGATCAATGTATAATATTTGCATTTATTACTTATATCTGAATATAATACATTATTTCAAAAAATAAATAGAATGTATCTTGAAGAAAGAGGCCCTTTTGACAGTTCATACAGTATATATGCAACTTGTTTTTTTCATATGTGTGGCTCCTGAAAGGTTGGGGTCACTCCAGGAAATAGGCAGATGCAGCGAGCAAGAGGGGAGTTTATTAGAGGGAATGGGGGGTGGAGCCCCAACCGGGGAAGGTTAGGACTCAGTCTCCACTGTCCTTTGCATTGAATTTTATACGCAAAAACCACAAGGGGAGGAGGCTGGGGGATGTAAGTGTTCTAGTCTGATTAGATGGAGTTCGTTGTCCTTCAGACCAATTAGTGCTGGCCGTCGAGGCTCTGGGCTGTAAGCGGCCATTGTTATCAATGGCCTGCTGTCTCGCCCTCCAGGGCAGCTGCCTCCTATTGTGCTGGATAGGGTGACCGCTGGCTGTCCCATGAAATGAGGCTGGGGCCACTTTTTTGTTTAGGACTTTCTAGTCCGCCTGAGTCAAAGTCCTCTGCTGGCCTGTCAGCTCCTTTATTGACATACTTTCTGAAAAATATTGAGTGGGAGTTAAAAGCAGACATATCTACGCAGTGTGAATGAGGTTAGGCCATCTAGTTAAAGGGTTGAGGTAGTTTCACCTTTAAAAAAAAATCTTAAAATATAAAGAGACTAGTGTTGGCTGAATGGTTCATAACAAATCTACTTTGCTACTGCTTTATATAGAACTAGAGGCCCAGTGCATGAAATTCATGCACTCAGGGTAGGTCCCTCAGCCCAGCATGCACCCTTTAGCAGCCCTCAGGGGATGTCTGACTGACGGCGTAGGCCCGCTTCCCCTGGGGAGCGGGCCTAAGCTGGCAGTTAGACATCCTTAGCGCTGCTGCAGAGGTAGGAGAGGCTCCTGCCACCTCCGCTGAGCTTGCCAGCTGTGAGCCCGGCTTCTGCTGAGTGGTGCTCCCCCTGTGGGAGCACAATGACCACCAGGGGTCAGCTCCTGCGTTAAAGCATCTGCCCCCTGGTGGTCAGTGTACGTCATAGCAACCAGTTGTTCCTCTGGTCAATTTGCATATTAGCTTTTTATTATATAGGATAGAGGCCCAGTGCATGGGTGGTTGCCAGCCAGCCTGTCCTGATGGGGACCCCCAATCGGAGCGGAGGACCCTGTTGGGTGGCGGAGACAGCTGGGGTAAGGGGCTGTGGTCATTCTGGTCATACTGGTCATTCTGGCTGTTCCGCCATTTCAGTCACTGGGCTTTTATTATATAGGATTATTCCATAGAATATGCATAGAGAGAATGATGACAGCAGCACCAGAGTTGAACTAGAAGATGGAATCTGGGTAAATTTCCTACCTTTTTCTCTTTCATTCAAAAGAACTAAGAAATTGGTTAAAATTGACAATTTTGATGAGATAGTACTTATTTAGAACTAGTGGCATGGTGTACGAAATTTATGCTTGGGGGGGTGTTCCCTCAGCCCAGCCTGTACCCTCTCCATTCGGATATCCCTCTCGAAATCTGGAACTGCTGGCTCCTAACCACTCACCTGCCTGCCTGCCAGATTGCCCTTAACTGCCTCTGCCTGCCTGCCTGATCACCCCTAACTGCCCTCCCCTGCCGGCCTAATCTTGCCCCCAACTGCCCTCCCCTGCTGGCCTGACCTTGCCCCCAACTACCCTCCCCTGCTGGCCTGATCTCGCCCAGTCTCTGTCTCTTTTTGTTTTTCTCAGCAGTCTTCCAGGCCTCCCTGCCTCCCTGTCTCTTTCCCGGCTGGGAGAGGGTGGAGCCAGTTGGGGCTGCTCCATCCTCTGCTGGCCCTCCCTTCCATCCAGGCCTCTTCAGGCCCAGTCTGTTTTGTTTCCATCCCTCCATTTCAGTCTCTCCCAGTCTCTGTCTCTCTTTGTTTTTCTCAGCAGTCCTCCAGGCCTCCCTGCCTTCCTGTGTCCCTCTTCTTCTTTCCTGGCTGGGAGGGGGCGGGGCCAGTGGGGGCCACTCCACCCTCAGCCTGCTCTTCCTTCCATCCAGGCCTCTTCAGGCCCAGTCTGTTTTGTTTCCTCATTCTGAGAGAGGCTCCAAGAGCGACCTGGGAGAGAGGGAAAGAAAGGGATAAAAGGCTGTGAGCTGTTGGGCACTGTGTGTGTCTGTGTGAGTGTGCGGTTGTGAGTGAGTGTGAGTGCCAGGCCTGTCTCCCCCATCCCCATCTCTGCTGCCACAAGCCCCCACCCACCAGAGCCTGCTGTGCATGCAGCCTGGGTGTTAGATTGAGTCTCCGGTTGTTGCGGTGTGATGGACCTAGGGTTTTTATATATTAGGATGTGTTTAAGAGCCATCCATTTTCCCATATTTCCTTCATCAGCTCATTGTACATTTCATTTTCCTATTCACTAAATAGAATATTAAACTTATTCTATAAAATAAAATTTGATATTGTAGAAGCTCATTGTCAAAAATCTCTTATGCAAATGTGCACACACAGGTGCACACGATAGCCTAAATATGAAATAAAAGGAATGACCCCAGATTAAATTGTCAAAATACCACCAGCTATGATTTTAGTCTGCTACAGTTTAGATATAATTTCAAGAATCCTGTCTTCTTTTCTCATTCAGTAGGAAAGATTGAATGGGTCTCCTAACTATACTGATGATAAGAAGGCAAAGATAAACCAGAGAAGTCATTCTTGCCTTTAGGGATTCACCTGGTAAATTGCTGCTTAAAGAGTGCTGTCAATAAGTTAACTTCTTTACTGTCGGGAGCAATTCTCTGCTGGCGGTGAGATGGACAAGATGACCTAATAGATCTTTTTTTTTTTTCATCTCAAGATCCAAAGTTTCTTTGCAAGGAATTGTGACTAAAAAACAGAAACAGTGTTTTAAGGCCTGTCCACAAGTTCTTAACTAAAAAAAAAAACAAAACAAACTTGTATTTTATTATATTCTTTCTTTAGTGAATTATTCTGAAGTTTCAAAAAATAATCCTTTACTTATATATTGCATTGCTGTATTTATTTTAAAAATAAACACAATGGCAAAGAGATAATTAGAACCCAACATTATAGGGTGAAAATATTCTCTTGCATCTTTTTTTTTTCTCCTAGCACTCATGTTACCTTAAATGGAAGATTTTTTTCTCTTCTACTTATATATCTTTTAGTCAGCAGAGAGATAAAGTGAAATGGTTACAAGCACAGACTTTAAAAGCAGGTTGAGTTTTTTTGTTTTGTTTTTTAGTTTTTGTTGGTTTTTTTTTTAGACGCAACAGAGTAGATGCCCAGTAGTCAGAATGTCAAAGCTTTTTCTATTTTGCAGTTTCTTTTTTGGTTCTTTATTGTTTGAAGTATTAAATATAGTATTACATCTCCTTTTTCACCCATAGACCTCTCCCCAGCCACTCCCACCCCCAGGACATGCCCTCACCCCGCTAGTGTCTGTGTCCATTGGTTATGCTTATGTGCATGTATACAAGTTCTTTGGTGACCTCTTACCCCCCTCCTCCCCTGCCTTCACTTGGAGATTTGGTGGTCTGTTCCATGCTTCTCTGTCTCTATTTTATTCATCAGTTTATGTTTTTCATTAAATTCCACAAATGAGTGAGATCATGTGATATTTATCTTTCTCTGACTGGCTTATTTCACTTAGCATAATGCTCTCCAGGTGCATCCATGCTGTTGCAAATGATGAGTTCTTTCTTTTTTACAGCAGCATAGTATTCCATTGTGTAGATGTACCACAGTTTTCTGATCCAGTCATCTGCTGATGGGTATTTAGGCTGTTTCCAAATCTTAGCTATTATAAAGAGTGCTTCTATGAACATAGGGGTGCATATATCCTTTCTGATTGGTGTATCTGATTTCTTGGGATATATTCCTAGAAATGGGATTACCGGGTCAAATGGGAGTTCCATTTTTAGTTTTTTGAGGAAACTCCATACTGTTCTCCACAGTGGCTGCACCAGTCTGCATTCCCACCAGCAGTGCACGAGGGTTCCTTTTTCTCTGCATCCTCGCCAGCACTTGTTGTTTGTTGATTTGTTGATGGCAGCCATTCTGACAGGTGTGAGATGGTACCTCATTGTCATTTTGATTTGCATCTCTTGGATGATTAGTGACTTTGAGTATGTTTCCATATGTCTCTCTCAGCCTTCTTTATGTCCACTTTCGAAAGTGTCTATTTAGGTCCTTTGCCCATATATTGATTGGATTGTTTATCTTCCTTTTGTTAAAATGTATGAGTCCCCTATAAATTTTGGAGATTAGGCTGTTATCGGATATAACATTGCCACATCAACCCCATGCCCCGCGACTGCGTGGCCTACCCACCAAGCCCACCAGGTTGGTTTTAAAACATAATTTCACCACCTATATGCTATGTTACCTTGGACAAGTAACACTAACCTTTCTCTGCCTCAGTTTACCTACCTGTAAAATGGAGATAATAGCAGCACCTAACTTATGGGGCTGGCTACTGTGAGGATCAAATGAGTTTATATGTATAAAGCATTTAGAAGGATACCCAGCACATGTTATGTATTGTATAAGTGTGTGTTGCTGTTATTATGATGATGATGATGATGATTATGGTGGTTCTTATTAAATCACTATTTTTATGAATGTTAAATTATTCATACATTTAAAAATATGTTTCAAATACCATGCCACATTAATTATACATGGAGTTGGGTTCTTGTCCTATGAAATTTGAAAAATAAATTTGCAGACTAAAAGGCTTCTTTAATAAAAATGTGGAAGTTTATTGGAAGCAAACTCCTTCTGGGCAGGGTTCCCCAAATGAGAAAAGCCTGCTCTCTCTCTTTCTCTAAAGTGGGAAAAAATCTAAATCTAAATCTGTTCTGAGTCACTTTTTTTTTCTGATTTATATATGTTGGTAGCTCTTTGTCTGAACATGACTCTTTCTAATTGGACCCTTCCTTAATTTATGACCCCCATGCTTTCCTAATTGGTCATTCTTCTGCAGAGTATCAGTTTCAAAGGTCAAAGCTCACCTGGTCCCCCCTCCTTCTCTCCTCCTGATCTTGCAACGTTCTCTATCCTCTGTGAAAGTAAGGTAAGCATTCTGGAGTCTCCAAGCCATCACCTATGCATTCCTCTCCCATGGATCCCCTTTTCCCTAAAACTGCCTGTCGTATCTCTAAAATTCTTTTCATTAAGATTCCACATTAAATGAGTTATTGAGGAGTTGTTGCATTATCCTTGGTAAGTTAGGGTGGTAATATTGGAGAAATAGGAAAGTTGCAGATCACACGGAACTTCATAATTTAAACAATTAAATTATCTGGCCTGTGTGAGAGAAATAAGTCTGTGCCATCCTGTTTCTCCTGTATCAGGGTACTTCTCAAATAGTGTGGGTAGAGTTACTAGAGACATCAATGTTGAAACTAAACAAGGTCCAATAACTTTTAGAAAGATTGCATTTTGAGAAGTTTGGTAGATGTATTTTAATTAAATTGATACATTATTTATGATGAATTTCAAGAACTTTCCATACTTCAACTAACATTAAATTCAGTTGACCACCAAAACTTCACTTTATCTCTGTGTCCTTTCTCACTGGCTCTAGTAGAAATGTAGTGTCCAATGTACTCTCAGAGATTACTGAATCCCCAGATGCATAAGATATTTATAGTATTATCTTCTTTACGGACTGAGTTTCTTGTTCATCAGACTGTGAATCACTTATAAGTAGTAACAATATTTTCTTAATCTGTATAATTCATAGCATCTAACATACTGCTTGGTGTAGAGTAGATCTCCAATAAATGTTTTTAAATAAATGCATAAATAATGTCATCTGTCACTGAAAATTGAAGTTTAAAACTACTTATTCCCTTAGTAGGATGTTAGCATGGTCCTCTGTCCTCACACCATTTATTATTGAGACAGAAAAAAAGTGAGACAACAGCACTTGGAAAAGTTTTTGTTACAGAACTGGAATTTTCCTTTCAGATTCAACTTTCACAAATCCAATAGAGTCACATTTTCAATGTATAAGAATGGCTACTGAATCCTGGAAATAATTTATTGCTGCCATATAATTTTGTGTTGTAGTCTTTTATTACAATGACTGAGTCAGAGATTTGTACAAAGTCAAACTGTTGTTTATTTCATTACACATAAAATATATACTTCATATTTTCAGTGATTTTTCTATATGTTAATGATAATGAATTTACTATAGCCTGCAATTATTTTGGTTACTTATTTAAATACAAAACTTATAAGAAAGATTATACTCTTCCAATATATCTTTCCCTTTATCCTCAAACATTAAAAGAATGGTGTTTTGAAAGTATGGCTAAATAATGTGTGTATATATATATATATATATATATATATATATATATATATATATTAGAGGTCCAGTGCATGATTGAATCATGCATGTGTAGGATCCCCTACACGCTTTTGCTTTTCGCGGTGGAGCTGGGTGCCTGTCCCCTGGTGCCAGAACAGACAGGCACCCAGCTCCCCCACTTTTGATGGTCCGTGGCCGCTGAGGGGGCTACCCTGCTGTTGAGAGGCGCAGGGGGTGGGACTCCCACCCCCTGCACCTCTCAACGGCCGCTGAGGGGGGCTGCCGCGGACACCTGGCTACCCTGCCTTTGAGAGGCGCAGCAGGGTGTCCGCGGCAGGCCCCCTCAGCGGCCGTGGATCTGGCCATTGAGAGGCACAGGGGGCGGGACTCCCGCCCCCTGCGCCTCTCAACAGCAGGGTAGCCCCCCTCAGTGGCAGCGGATCCATGCCTCTCAATGTCCGGATAGGCCACCCCGAGTCCCGCCCCCCAGCCTCCCGCCGCCCAATCGTGGGCGTAGCAGAGTGATGGTAATTTACATGTTACTCTATTATTAGATAGGATATATATATATATATATATATATATATATATATATATATCCTATATAATAAAAGGCTAATATGTAAATTGTCCACTCAACCAGGAGTTTGACCAGCAGGCAGGCCGACCAACCGCCCATGTCCCCTCCACCTGGCCAAGTTGGCTGGACCCCACCCATGCATGAATTCATGCACCGGGCCTCTAATGTATATATACACTGAGTGGCCAGATTATTATGCATTCAGAGACCATAGTAATCTGGCCACTCAGTGTATAATAAAAGAGTAATATGCTAATTAGACTGGACAGCCAAACGACCTTCCGGACATCATTCTGAACATCCTTCTGAACAAAGCCGCAGTGGTGGGTGGAGGCTGAGGCAAAGGCAGTTAGGGGTGATCAGGCAGGCAGGCAAGTGGTTAGGGGCGATCAGGCAGGCAGGCAGAGTAGTTAGAGACAATAAGGCAGGCAGGAGAGTGGTTAGAGGCATCAGGCAGGCAGAGTGATTAGGGGCGATTAGGCAGGCAGGCGAGTGGTTAGGGCCAATCAGGCAGCAGAAGCAGTTAGGGGCAATTAGGCAGGCAGGCAGAGGGGTTAGAGGCAATCAGGCAGGCAGGCAGAGTGGTTAGGGGCAATCAGGTAGACAGGCAAGTGGTTAGGGGCATCAGACAGGCAGGCAGAGGGGTAAGGGACAATCAGGCAGGCAGGCCAGTGGTTAGGGGTGATGAGGCAGGCAGGCAGAGTGGTTAAGGGTGATCAGGCAGGCCAGAGGTTAGGAGCCAGTGGTCCGGAATGAGAGAGGGATGTCCAACTGCCGGTTTAGGCCTGATTCCACAGCAGGGATCCCTGCGGGATTGGGCCTAAACCGGCAATTGGACATCCTCCGAGGGGTCCTGGATTGTGACAGGGTGCAGGCCAGACTGAGGGACACCTCCTTGTGCATGAATTTCATGCACTGGGCCTCTAGTATATATAATAAAAGCATAATATGCTAATTAGACTGGACAGCTGAACGACCTTCCGGACATCATTTGGAAGTCCTTCCGAGTGACCTACCGGACAAAACTGTGGTGGTGGGGCGAGGCAGAGGTGATTAGGGGCAATCAGGCAGTTAGGGGCGATCAGGCAGACAGATGAGTAGTTAAGGGCAATCAGGAAGGCAGACAGAGTGGTTAGGGGTGATCAGGCTGGTAGGCAGCAGTCCTGGATTGCAAGAAAGATGTCCAACTGCTGGTTTAGGCTGGATCCCTGAGGACATCCCCCAAGGGGTCTCAGATTGCGAGAGGGTGCAGGCTGGGCTAAGGGACCACCCCCTCCCTATGCACAATTTTGTGCACTGGTCCTCTTGTGTGTGTGTGTGTGTGTGTGTGTGTGTGTGTGTATACATATACATATATATATATATATATATATATATATATATATATATGCATATATGTATATATATATATATACATATATATATGTGTGTATATATATATATATATATATATATATATATATTTGTATTTTCTGTCTTCTTTGAGAAGACAGAAAATTTCAAAATAAGTAAAAACTTGAATGAGGGCACTGAGGTTGCAAATTCTCTACATGGAGAATTCTTTTCAGCTCAGGTATTTCAGGGGGGGAAATGCTTGAGAAAAATCTTTCTATCTTTACCCCAAGAAATTAAAGTTAACAACCACAGTCATCTAATCTAATAGCTTCTCTTATTCCTTTCATAGGTTCATCTCACAGGTAGACTGGTTTTCTTCATTTTCATTCTTTTTAGTGTCTTTCTTAGCCTTTGATTCCCTATTGATATCTTTTGAAAAGTGCACAATTACAATTTTAACATTAAATTTCTCTACAATACTGCTTGTCTCTTTTCCTCTTATTGATTCAAAGCTACATGCCAAGTCAAAGGAGCAAAGTTAGTTTAATTCTTTCCTTGGCTACTTTCCTTCTCCATCAAGCAGCAGGAATTAAAAAGAATATAACACTTCAATCGTTTTTTATATAATTAGATGAGCAATTCTTAAGAAGACCTGCTTATTATTGATTCCTTTCAACTTTTCATCCTTTTCCCCTTCTTAATGCATCCCCCCAAGTTAGCCACAGCAGAAGTGGGACATCTGCTCAGAAAAACATTTAGATTACTAATGATTCTTTTTAACATCTGCTACATTGCTACTGAACAGTTGTTGTTTCTTTAAGGAGGCTCAAGGGACAAGACCTATGTCACATTAATAGTGGGTACTTTTTGGAAGTAGTAAGTCCTATGCCTTTGGGAGCTATCTAGCAGTGCTATTGTGTACATACATAACTGAACATGTCCGCTCTTATATTTCTTCTTTTTCAAGTGCACTATTTCTGATTAGAATAATTTGAGTCTGGTTGTTGCAATACTTGATAGGTTTTTTGTTGTGTGTGTCTTTTTATTCCACTGCTCATTACTGTTGCACTTTTAAAGAGAAACCGTATTAAGCACAAAATGTATCTCATATCTACTATTGAATTGGATGTGAGCTTTTTTATCAAAAAAACATCCAAATGGGCTTTGATACCAACAACTCAATCTGTATGCTAATTCACAACAAGGAAATGACTTGAGAATATGGTCTGGGACCAGATTTTTTACTTTGTTTTCAGCAAATGCATGTGTATTTATTCACAAATATTTTGCATAAGAATAAATACAAAAATAATTTATTTTAAATGTCTCTTCTCAGGGTATCCTGGAAATATTCTCTTGTCCTCATGCTACAAAATAATAAAATAATAATAATAATAATAATAATAATAATAATAATAAATCTTTCTCACACATTCAGACCACAGAGGCCAGAAATTACTGGTGCGGCAAGATGAAAAGAAAGATGAAAAATCTAAAAGAAATTTTTGGAAGTCAGGCTTTGCCATACAAATATACAATATCTTAAACAGAACTTAAAATAAGTATAAGCCCTAGCCAGTTTGGCTTAGTGGATAGAGCATCGGCCTGTGGACTGAAGGGTCCGGGTTCGATTCCGGTCAAGGGCACATGCCTGGGTTGCGGGCTCGATCCCCAGTAGGGGGCATGCAGGAGGCAGCCGATCGATGATTCTCTCTCATCATTGAAGTTTCTATCTCTCTCTCCCTCTCCCTTCCTCTCTGAAATCAATAAAAATATTTTAACAAAATAAGTATAAGATAATTGTGTATTGCTAATTCATTTTCCATTCAATTTGAGATTAAGCCAAATCTAGTATCTAAGGGAATTATTTGTCATCTGATTTTCATTAGTTGATCTATTTTGTATCAGAATATGAATATGCATATATAGTAGATATATAATAGATAGTAGGTATATTACTAGCTTTCTCACATTCTGCACAGTCTTGCTATTTCCCATTGTCTTTCATCTGCAAAAAGCCCTATTGCAACCTCTGGTGGATGAATCAATTATGATACCAGGGAAAGTAACCTGATATTTACATAGGAATTTATATAGCCACACAGGATATCTTTTACTTTACATTATTGATTCCTTATATCAATGACTTAAAAGTGGAGCCTATTTTTCCTCCATCTGACATCTTGAGACAAATATTATGTGTATATGTTTGTTGTTGTTATTGTTTTTTGTGTGTTTTTTAACCACCTTAGAAAATACAATAGCAACTGAGTAACAGTCAATACTCAGTTCTCTGGAGTCTTCCACTTTTGACTTTTCACTGAGCTGTAGCTAGGTGGGTATAAGGTCTCTGTTATTTTAGGCATTTTGTTAAGGAGTTATTCATAAAAGTAAATAATCTGTTGTTTGTTAAACCAATTAAATGACTGCTAATCTAAGTTTCCTCTGGGGTGCATGACTCAAATTTATGTCATGGCATGGAATTTAAGAGCAAAATGTTTTTGTTCCTTCTTCTTTCCTAAATATGTTCAATAAGTAATATATTACTTGATTAATGAATAATTGAAATAAAAAATGTTGTAGACAACAGATGTTAGAGATAAAAGAAACAATGATGCAGCTTAAACAGAGCATGCACTCATGTAAAAAGTAGCACTAGAAAAGACTATTTAGTACAAGACAAAGCATGACAAGTAGTATCCCTTTATGGCTAATTATAGGTTTAAGATTCCCTGACTCCAAGACCATTATGTGTTTCAAATACATTAAAATTGTGCTTCATGATTGAATTTTGATTTATTTACATAAAATACCTGCATAGAAAGTTTAAAAACTTGGACATTTCATTATATTGCTTTCTTAAATTTTAATTTTTAAGGTTTAATGGTAAACTTTTGAATTAAAATGAATATAAATCTCATTGTATAATCTATCTCTGATTATTTCACAAATACTTTATTTCAGTACAAGACCATCTGGTTCCTATCCAATGAGGTGTTTCAGATAAAATACAGGAGATTTCAGAGCAATCCAATAAAGTCTGATTCTGTTTTAGGCTCTATCAGTGGCTTTCTAAGGATTTCCTTTCATTGTTTCTCTTCTCTCTCTGTCTTTTTCCTTCCTTTCTTCCTTTCTTCCTTTATTTCTTCCTTCCTTTCTTCATTTTCCTTCCTTCTTTCCTCCCTTCCTTTCTTCCTTCCTTCTTTCTTTTATATTTTTACATGTCTGAAAGTTATATGTATATTACAATTAATGACAGATTATATTTTAATAAGTGATATTTTACTTTCTTAGTGAGCATAAAATAATGACACATCTTACTATTAAAGACATCTTCGGGTAAATAAACATGGGAAGTAGATACTTACGAATATGAGTGCAGGGTGGAGGGGATCAATGGATAAAAGGGGTACATCTGTGAAACTTTCAACAGTAAAGATAAATTTTAAAAAAAGAATATGTTAGACTTTGAACCCATTGTTCAGATTATGTAAAATAGCTTTTGTAAGCAACAGCTCATACTTGATGTTCTTTATCCTTATTGAGTTACCGAGAATCAATATCAGTGACTCACGGAAATTTTAAAGCCAATTGGTTATTTTCTTCACTTTCCTATCAGCCAATTCTCCAAATTACATGTTTAAAAGAGAAAACTGACCCTAGTATAGATCATATATGCTTGATCATCAGAGTGCAGCACCTAGTAATTTATGGAACATTAATTATGAGATACTCAAGTGTATTTTTGTAGTGCAGCATCTGAAATCATTTGTATATGCTCAGGTGGTATTTAATTATATAGTTTTTTAATATATATATATATATATATATATATATATATATATATATATATATACTGTATATCTTAAACTTTTAAAAAACCTACACAGTCATGTTGTTGGATGAAGTGGGGTTCCTTTTCCCCACTGGGTGCTGGGAGTGGAGTCCTTATAATAGCTCAAGAAAAATAATTTTCTGAGACTAGCACGGGAGAATAATTGACCTTTATTTGCGTGGAATTAATTCCCTTGGTTTCCAAAATCCCATTGCCTTTGTCCAGACATAGAAGTGTAGCTGGGGTTTCAGTAAAGCTAAAATCAGACCAGTGTCCAGAGTTTATTTTCTAGTCCAGGCAGCATCAGGGTAGCTGCAGTCCCTTAGTCCATTGTGTGTGGAGGCCATGGGCCATGTGGGTGAGTGCAGGAGAGAGCACCCCAAGCAATAAGAGTCCCAAGGGTCCTGAAAGCACAAGAAGAACCAAGAGAGCGAGCTCCTTTGTTCGGGGGGGGGGGGGGGGATTAAACATCCCAAGTTTCATGCCCTTGCAGTGGCCACACCCACTCTGGCCAATAACCTTTGTTCTCAGATGTGACTGACAGCAAGCACCTTCCCTATGTCACCCCAACTTTACTGGGCATATGTCTGTCTCCCCTTTTTGGACCCCTGGGGAGTGTAAATTTGTAGCTTCCTGGCAAAGGTGCCCAAATGACATGCGTATAATGTCTAGCCTTCTCTTCGCTCCTTTCCTATTATTAATATCTAGGTTAATTACAGTGGTTTCAGTCATAAAATCATTAATATATAAATGCAATATTCTTTCATATTTTACTCAGCAAAATTTATGCTTGAGAAATTTGTATTATTTGATTTGTGCTTCGGCACATCCATCCAGTAAAGTATCATTCCCATGGCCTTATGTAGTACTTCATCTTTCTTGTCATTGCTATCATTGGTGGAGTGGGGGAAAGATTGAAAAAGTATGTAAGTGATATGTCCCTGGGTTTGCTGTGTATTCAGAACTGAGTAAGATAAAAAGCCCTGTTTGGGTAAATCATTACAAAAAAAAAAAAAAATCTATCATCAGTAGCAATGACAATAGTGCTATCCATTAGCCTGCTAGCTATTCATATGCAGAAGGAAGCAAGGAATTGAAATTGGAAGCCAGTTTATGCCTTTTCTCTCCCCTTGTGTCTTTTTATTCAAGGGCTATGGCAGCCCCTTCCATTTAGCACCACTCAGGGTCACCTGGGTGTGTCTCTGTCACCACGGTGAGTCTCAATTGCCTGGAGATGTCTCATCGTACTTGGCTGTCAGGTACTCTATCTCAAAGGTGTGTTTGTTTGCATGTATTAACAACCTCAACATAACACATAATATTGCCAAGTTTGAATCTAATGTTTCAACATGAATTTAATAAGCACACACCTTACAAAGCATAACTAGTACATCTATTCAAACACAAAGCAAGCAAAAGCAATAGCATTGTATACAGTGGCCCTGACTTTTATTTATTCTAAAATAAGCAATATGTAAAAACTCGTTTTAATCATTCACCTCCTTAGAAAGGTCAAGATCATTATGTATTTTTCTTGGACTGTTTAAATTTATTGTTCCCATTTACTCAGCTGCCTTCATTACTATGCAGATATAAAATTATAGTAAAAAAATTTATGGAGGGAGGCTGTCTTCAAAATATTCATTAGTACAGAAAATTAGTAATATTCATTATCTTCTATTAAAAATCAGAAATATTTTAGCAGAACTTAAGTTTAAATGGTTTACTTATATTTCCTAAAATATAGTTTGGAAGAGGCACATAGGTTAGCAAGAAATTTTCAAAAAGGAAATAAAGAAATAGCTATTAAATCACTTTATTCCTTTATATTTATTATATTTGATTCTCAGATTATAGTGAAAGGGCATTTCAGTTTTCATGGTATGCATATTAGCAACAAGAAAGAAATAACCAAAATGTTATTTCATCCAGATTTAAAGTAAGCCGGTTTTATGTCTTTGTTCACACTGAGCTAGGGGGAAAAAAAAAAAAAGCAAAGGCCAATTCTTAAGCCAATCAAACATTTTACTCCCACCTTGTGGCAGTGTGCTGCATGGCTGCTTTTTTAAATTAGAGACTTCAGAATCTTGGTTGAAAAGTACTTATTTTTATATCGTCTTATGCACTGATGAAAATAAAATTGATTAGGAAAGGGGCTTGATGATTCAGCAGATGCAAAGGTCTGTTCCTCAGGGCTTTTGCAGCATGCAAATCAACAAAGAGTGATATGAACAGCGCTACAGAATAAATAAGCTCCTGTCTCCACCTTGGACAGAGAATTTGAAGAAGTTTTACAGGCTCCTTTTGCTGGCTATCACTATCAAGTTTTGTACATCAAAATTCAAAACATTTTTAATTGTTACGATTATTTCACAAGCCAAATTTAGAGTGTTAACAAAAGCACACCTTTTCATCTGCTTCCTTTCAGCATTAAAAAAAAGGTATAAAGAAACATGACACCTCAAAAAATATACTACATAAATTAAATTTTCTGCAGAAGTATAATGACAACTTAACTCGAATGCTTATTTACGTAAATTTATGTCTATCCTTTTTCATTTCTGTGGATTAAGAAATATATGGAAGAGGTGAGTTTGGCTGCTAAGTTAGAGAAATAGATCTGAGATTTTTTTTTTCCCCTTAAACTCCTGTTTATTCCACAATTCACTACCTCAAAGTATCAGCCAAAACTATACTCGTCATATTCTTCTGTCCCAGAGTGATTTTACTATCTCCCTAATTGAGTTTAACACCCATCTTTATTAGAAAGAGCACTCAGCTTCTTTCAGTCAGAATAAAATAAAAGCACCTTAGTTTCAAGATGAAACATCCTTGGAACCAGAAACTCTTTTTCCTCCTTAAGGTAGCCACGGGCTTCTTCAAAAGTGTTTGTGAGCCCTGCCCTGCAGTGTTTCACCATGTCCTGGCAATTTCTGAAAACAACGAGCTTTGTATTTTCCAAAGGCTCCTTCCACACAATTCAACTTGTGACTGACAGTCTGTGTCTGAGGGTTGCCTTTCCATTCAAACTTATCAGATTGAGTTCAGGAAGAAATAGTAAGTGTGTTTTATTGTTTCACAAATGTAAGAAAGCGTAAGGAGTTAGCCTTACTTAGGAAACATAATTCCTAATTGTTTTGAAATTGAATATTATCTTTTAATAAAAGTACTAAAGAAACAAATCTATTAAATTTATTTTTATTATTTGTAAGATATAAAGTGAAGCATATGTGAATAGATATGATTATATGTGTATACATACACATATATGTAAATATGAATACACTAGAGGCCCAGTGCATGATTAAATCATGCACGTGTAGGGTCCCCTAGGCCTAACCTGCCATCCAGGCCATATCCACTGCCCCGCGAAGCCTAGCACGCTCCACGGACACTGCTGGCAGCCTGCTCCCCACTTTTGATGGCAGGGGGTCTGCTGGTGCTGGAACGGACACACAGCTCTCCGCTTTCGATCGCGGGGGAGCTGGCTGTCTGTCTGCTGGTGCACCAGGCCTTTCGAAAGCCTCCAGTGCGGCGGAGGCTTTCGAAAGGCCTGGTGCCGGAGCAGACAGACAGCCAGCTCCCCCGCTTTTGATGGTCCTCAGCAGGATGTGGGCTTGCTGCCCCAGAGGCCCCTTCTGTGCCTCAGCACAGCCATGGCGCAGACGCTGAGCTCGCGTCGCCAGCGGCCCAATCGGCCACCCCGGCCACCCCAAGTCCAGCCCCCTGCGCCTCCCGCTGGCCCAATCGTGGGCGTAGAGGAGTGATGGTAATTTACATATTACCCTTTTATTATGTAGGATGTGTACATATGTATTCATGAACAACCACATATATGTTTTTACTCCTTAATTTTTGAAATCACAGCTAATAAAAGTGCTGTCAATTTGGCATTTTTAAGTCCTCAGAGTGTCTAGATGATATAAGAAATAATTAAACTTTGTTCTTCATTCAGGTGTCCATAATTTTTTGTCCCTTAAAAATAAGTAATAGAAAGAGATGTGTTTTTACTACTTAATTGTTATCATTACCAGGTAAAATATTAAATTTAAAAAGTAATTCATTCTCATCATCACGATTATCTTAATATTCTTTTCTATGAAAACAATTTTTGGCATTTTAAGATACTTGACTAGAAACTCCTTCCACATTTCTAAATGCTGACATTAATTTCAAAATGCCAGCCACACAGGTGTTTGATATTTCAAATTGAAGATATATTGGGATTAAAGAGTATACAAACATCTTCAATACCCATTTTATTCCACATGCAATATTAACTTTTACATAGATTATTTCTCAATTCCTAAAAACACATAGAAGAGCTTTTCTAGTAAACATATTTTGAGACAAAAATACGTTTACCTCCTATTTTCTTTCTTAACACTGTTTCTTTGGTATGAGAGGCAAATTTTTTCCCCTCTGCAAAACTATTACTTTGAGTTAAGAACTAATTGGCTCTGTGTATCTCCTCACACTGTCCACCTGCATCCTTATCTGAATGTCTCATCTGGGAGAACTTGGGTTTTGTTTATTGATGTTACATTCATAACTGACTGCATGTTAAACCACCCTGCCATCCCTTTAGCAGGCAAAGCACAGCAATAAATGAAGTTGAAATTCTTTATTCCTCATTGGGCACGTCATTACTTTTCCTTGGTAAGGAAGTATCTGTAAGATTGCATTCCCATCTCAATTTTCATTTCTTTCTCAAGTCCTAATTTTTTTTCTTTTATTGTGAAAATTTCTTCCATTTACTATATTGTTCTATCCATTTATTTGTCATTTTTCTTTTTTATTAAACTTAATGGGATGACATTGGTGAATAAAATTACATAGGTTTCAAGTGAACGTTTCTATGATACCTCGTCTGTATATTGCATCGTGTGCCCACCACCCAAAATCAAATCTTCTCCAATCACTTTATATTTGACCCCCTTTACCCTTTCTTTTCCTTCCCATCCCCTTTCCCTCTGGTAACCACCATACTGCTGTCCTTGCCTATGAGTTTTTGTTTGTTTGTGTTTGTTCATTAGTTGCTTTCAGTTTTATATCCCACATGTGAGTGAAGTCACATGGTTCTTGACTAAGAAAAGATGAAATACTGCCATATGCTACAACATGGATGGATCTTGAGACTAACATGCTAAGCAAAATAAGTCAGACAGAAAGTCAAGAACCATATGTTCTATCCATTAAGAACTTAATGTTAGGAACAGTCTGACGAATCTCAGAGGAAAGAGGGGAGGAGGGACAGGAAGAGATTAAGCAAAGAACTTACATGCATATATGCATAACCTATGACAATATGTGGTAGGACTGGACAGGGGTGGGTGTGTCTAGGAGGGAGCAGGTATGGCGTTGAGGGGGTCAAAGGGAGAAAAGGGGGACATAATAATACTTTGAGTAATAAAGATAAAATTTTAAAAAATCTTAGGAGTTCTCACTGAAGACTTAGGAAAAAAAAATTTTCTTCTACTTTTACTTTCAAAATGCCCCAACAAGATTGAAGGAACTAGTAAATCAAATGTCTTATTTCCTAAATATCCAAATACTAAAACATCTCTGGAGCAGACTGGGCATACTCCAAAATGGCAAACATATGTTCCTTCTGATAAGAAACAGGGAGCTCACTCTCAAAATATTATGGGTAGTTAAACCTATTTTTAAAAATTTTGCACTCTTAAGTTACATAGACAATAGTAAAAAGAACACATGACAATTACTGATGCTTTCATATTCTTAAATGTATTGCCTTCATTTTTTTGAATTATATATGTAGAGTATGTAATTTTAGAAAAAAATGAAGAATAAAAAAAAAGGTGAATAGCACCAACAATGAAATTATAGCCTAGAAAGTAGAACTGTTCAAAATATGCTAATTAAACCATTGTTGGTGAAACTTTATCAGGCTTAGTGACTTCTGGAATCTATTGCCCAGACAGAACTGAATTAGATATATGGATTTAATAAGAGGAGGAGATTCAAGTCTCATTATCCTCTGACTTAAAACTAACTACATGTACACAGTCAATTGGGAGATCTACTCTACACTTTAGAACTCACTAAGAAGAAAGAGTAGTATAAAAACACACATACAAAGTCATACATGTCCCGCTGTAACTAACCTAGTATTTTTATGGACTGCATGTTTGTGCTCCCCCAAAACTATATGTTGAAACACTAGCCCCAATGTGTTGGTATTTGGAGGTGGGGCCTTTGGGAAATAATGGGCTTTAGGAGAGGTCACAAGGGTGAAGCCTTCATGATGGGCTTAGTGTCCTTTTAAGGAGAGAAAGATACTAAAGCTCTCTCTCTCCATCATGTGGAAAAGAACAAGGAGATGGTTGTCTGTAAACCTGGGCAAAGGACTCTCACCAGAAACCTAATCTGCAGGCACCCTGAGATTGGATTTTCTAGCCTTCCAAACTGTGAGAAAGAAATGTAGCCCAGCTGTCATGGCTAAGTGGTTGAATGTTGACCTATGAATCAGGAGGCATGTGCCCTGACTGGTTCGATTCCCAGTCAAGGTGCATGCTCAGGTGGTGGCTCAATCCCCAATAGGGGGTGTGCAGGAGGCAGCTAATCAATGATTCTCATTCATCACTGATGTTTCTCTCTCTCCCTCTCCATTCCTCTCTGAAATCAATCAAAATATGTTAAAAAAAAGAAATGGATATTAAGCAGCTCAGTCTATGATATCTTATTATAGTACCACTTGGACTCGTCAACACAAGTGCTATCCTAAATTTTAAGAAATAAGATGCCATTTTATGCCAGAGTTGGTATAGTCTTAGTTCCCTCAATTTTATTTAGCACATTTAAAAAGTCTCACCTTTTAATACAATAGGACAAATAATTTTATTCAGCAAGTAAGTGAAATACACATGGAATTTCATGGCATAAAATACAGTTTTGTCCTGGAATCTTTCAATATTATTCAAAAATATTTTCTTGTTTAATATTATTTAGTTTTTAACCAAAATTTATGAAGTGACTACTGTGGGCTAGGCATGTTACTTTGAAAATATAAAAAATAAATAAAACCTCTCTCTCTCCTGTTCCAAATTGTTGGAATATAGTTGGAACTTATAGCAGTACACTGAAAATTATTACAAAACATGACAAGTTACAGTAACGATATGTGCTGGCTTACTCAGGTTGAAGTAAAGAGAAGCATTAAAATGACACAGATGAGGAAAGGTCATAGTGTTCTGGATGACATCCCACCAACTCTTTAAGTTTTCAAAGAATATCCTTTTGAATTTTTTAACAGTTTTAGTAAGAAAGCTCTTTTTCAAACAGGAGAAACAAAAGGACATAATATTTTAATGTATACATGTGTTCATTTTTATGCCATAGAATCAAGTGTCAAAGGGCCTGAGTCTTGTAAACTTTCTCAGTAGAATGGCACAACTATTTTTGAGCCCTTAGCATCTACAAGGCATTTTACTAGGAACAATACAGAAATTAAAATGATTTCAATTTCTTCCGTTCAATACTTTGTCTACGTAAGCTAAATGGAATAAAGATTTGAGTAAAATATATCTAGATAATTTGTTCAAGGTAGAAATCCTTTCTATGATTACTGGAGTGTAAATACAAGCCACTTTGACCCTCTGAGGAGCAGAAGTGTCTGCATTATCTCAGACTGAAACAGACTCGGTGGGAGATCTGAAAAGGCAATTGAAACCACAGTAGGGAAACTTGTTATTGGATATTTTTAAAATCTCATGCCTTGTGACATACTAGCATTTGAGAAGGTCAGCCTTGTTGAGGCATGGGTACTTTAATAACAAGTATCTCTTCATAACAAACTTCACTTGATACTATAATTGACTTCACATCTGTGAGATTTTTATTACTGTGGATTTTCATCAACACTTCACCCAACATCCTAACTTGCTATTAAATAATGCCTGGTGAGTATCATAGAGCTGAGATTACAAAGTGGGTTTATGTGGTTGATAGCCTCTATTATAGGACCATTGCCAATCTATAAATATGATGAAAAAAATTGCAAGATGCTTATATTTGACCCTTGCAACAGTCATCTATTAATATCACTGTGCTACTGGCAAAGAATTACTTTTCCCTCCCCAGCATCTTCATGAGTGATTGTGATCTCCTACAGAAATGAATTAAGACTTCAACTTTCTGGAAATTTTTTGTAAGAAACTGCCACATTCCTGTAATTTAAAACAGTTTAGATCAGTTATCTTTACAATATTGTTTAAAATAGTCACATGAATTAGAATATAACCCCCCCTTTAAAATGAGATTAGAAAGACCAATAGAAATTGAAGAATTGAGTTGAAATGTCAAGCTTTCTTTTATATAGACTTTATCTAATGCAGAGTCCCCACACAACTTTCAAGAGACATGGAGAGTGAGTGAATGAATGCTTAAAGAAGGCAGCAGAGAAACTCGACCAAGCCAGACAACCAAATGTCAGGAACTGTTCCCACAGGTTATTTAATTAACAGGTGTCTAATATATTCAGCTCAATGCATTTTCTCTGGTAAGGCTAGCAGGAGAAATCACAGTGCAATTGTAAGGTAATCTTTTCCTTTTTTAAAAAAAATATATTTGTATTGATTTCAGCAAAGGAGGGAGGGATGAAGGAGAGAGATATATATATATACATCAGTGATGAGACAGAACCACTGATTGGCTGCTTCCTGCGCACCCTTCACTAGGGATCGAGCCAGCAACCTAGGCATGTGTCCTGACCAGGAATTGAACCATGACCTCCTGGTTCATGGGTCAACACCAGGTCATGCCAGCTAGGCAATGCTAAGGTAATCTTGACACCAAACTAAATTAGGGCAGGCAGGCATTGGCACATTCTCATGCAAGTCTTTCAAAGACAAAAATACTGAAAGTTGGCTTTGATTGGCAATACAGCATTAAAATAAACAAGGAATGGAAATCAGAAAGAAAACTTAAACCTGAGAAGGGTGATGAAGAAAACAGAACCAAATTCATCTTCCCTTAATGATCCCACATAAATTAAGATACAATGTGTGTTGTTAAATTTACAGTATTTTCCAATAAAGTTTTATATTTATATAGAGAAAGGAAAATACTGTCATTCATCTTCACTGTAAAATTATTTCCCTTTGAAAACCCAAATCCATATCAATGAGAACTTTGTACACTAACTTCCCAGTATACCAAAGGGGGGAAAAAAAAGGTTATTACCATTTATTAGGTACCTACTATCTACTAGAGACAACAGAGATCAGTTATTTGAATCTTCACAGTTGCTCATTGATATGGTTGTTATCTTTTTTTTTTTTTTTTACAGATAAAGACAAGACTCAGATTATATATATTGTTCAGTTCAATTTATCAGAGGCTAAGCCAGCATTTTACTGAAGTTTAGCTGGACATGAAAGTCCATATTTTTTTACTATATATCAGTCTTCTGACATTAGGTACTAAAGGTTGTTAACTGCATGGGGCTAGTCATTTAATGAATGTTTTAGGTGAACTAATTGACTTTGTTCAGTGAATGTGTAATAATTTCACTCCTCCCTTGACTACTCGAATTGTAGTTAATGATTCAGGGATATGCTGATTATTCTGAAACACAAAAAATATTCATGGAAAATGAATTGATAAGGGAGTGCTATATCTTCGAAGTATATGTATTTTATGTAATTGCATTATCATTATGATCATAATCTTCTATGAGTCATTCTTATGTAATGTTCTATGTCCCAAAGTAAAGGCACTATAACTATGACCCTAACTCTTGCCAATACATGAAGTAAAATATAGATTGGGTGGGAAGAGGATCTAAGGTTAAGATTACCTACTAAGTTTTCTAAGATAGAAAATGGTGAAAATTGCACTAATACTTTCATTTAAAATATTTTATATTTTTATTTAAATAAATTGTTCAAATAAATATATATAAACAGTCACTAATTTCACTTGCTACAGAAAGTTATAGTTAAAATATTAAAAATGTTTCCATGTTTTCGGTAGTTTTCTCAATTTTCTAGATGAGACAATATCTCAGAAGGCAAGTTAAGGGGCTTACCACTTAAATATATATATATATATATACTTTTTTTTCCTAATCCATCAGAAGATAACTAAGAGGTATAAATATATTTCATAAATTATTGTGAATGTTATTATATGGATTATTTCAAATAGGCTGTAATTTTCTGTGAAAAATAACCCTAAACTCTTGAAACCATATTCCATATACTTGCCTTTGTCCTTGCCTTTTCCCACTGCTTTCTTTGGCAGTCTGATTTTTGCTTTTATCTCTATAACTGATCCTGCTCAGATTTTCCTTTTTCTCTGATTTCTAAAATATTTGAAGTGTCCCATTTTGTCTTCCTCATCTAATCTCTCATACATAAATACTATCTAACTTTGACTGTTTCTATTTTATTCATTTAAAATTGATTAAATCATCTTTCTTACTTAATGTTGCTGTTGTTGTAATTCTAATTTAAGACAAATATCAGTTTCCTTTATGTTGAGACTTTTCCTTTTTTAAGCTGAACTTTATCAGTTGAGTATAGGATTTTTTTGGCATGAAATTTTCCTTTGTTTCTTTGCTTTCTAGACATATGCTAATTTCTCATCTGATTTTTTTTTTGCTTTGACCCAATTGTTATATGAGAAATTGCTTTTAATTTCTAATCAATAATGATTTCTGTGTCTATCTTTATTATGTACTAGAGGCCCGGTGCATGAAATTTGTGCACAGGGGTGGGGTACCTCAGCCTGCCCTGCACCCTCTCCAATCCAGGACACCCTGTGGGATTGGACCTAAACTGGCAGTCAGACATCCTTCTCGCAATCTGGGACTGCTAGCTCCTAACTGCTCACCTGCCTGCCTGCCTGCCTGATCTTCCCTAACTCCTCTACCTGCCAGCCTGATTGGCCCTTACCACCTCTGCCTGCTGGCCTGATCTTCCCTAACCACCCTCCCCTGCTGGCCTCATCACCACTAACTGCTCCCCTGCTGGCCTGATCGCCCCTAACTGCCTCTGCCTCAGGCCCCGCCACTGTGGCTTTGTCCGGAAGACCTAGTCTAATAAGCATATTACCCTTTTATTAGTATAGATTTCTCATTATAATTGGTTGTATTCAGAAAATGGGGCTATAAAATCTCTAAATGTTTCTATAAAACTATAACAAGAAAGACACTATTTTTCCAGGTATGATGGACAAATAAAAGTTGTGGTACAGAAAATCCTAAAGACTCCATCAAAAAAATTTTTAGATTTAATAAATGAATTCGGCAATGTAGCAGGATACAAAATTAACACCAAGAAATCTATGGCATGTGTATACACCAATAGTGAACTTACAGAAAGAGAGACTAAAAAAAAAAACAATCCCATTTACTATCACACCAAAAAAATTAAGATACCTAGGAATAAACTTCACTAAGAAGGTAGAAGACCTGTACTCAGAGAACTACAAGACACTGAAAAAAAGAGATAGAGGAAGACATAAACAGATGAAAGAACATACCGTGTTCATGGATTGATAGAATCAACATCATTAAAATGTCCATACTACCCAAAGCAATCTATAGATTCAATGCACTCCCCATTAAAATACCAATGGCATATTTCACAGACCTAGAACAAACTTTCCAAAAATTCATCTGGAATAAAAAAGACCCCAAATAGCTGCAGCAATTCTGAGAGAAAAGAACAAAGTAGGAGGGATCTCAATACCAGATATCAAGATGGATTACAAAGCCACTGTTCTCAAAACTGCCTCGTACTGGCACAAGAACAGACATATAGAGCAATGGAATAGAATAGAGAACCCAGAAATAGACCCAAACCACTATGCTCAATTAATATTTGACAAAGGAGGGAAGAGCATACAATGGAGTCAAGACGGTCTCTTCAATAAGTGGTGTTGGGAAAATTGGACAGATTCATGCAAAAAAATGAAACTAGACCACCAACTTACATCATACACAAAAATAAACTCAAAATAGATAAAAGACTTAAACATAAGATGGGAAACCATAAAAATACTAGAAGAATCCACAGGTAGCAAAATCTTAGACATATGCCGAAGCAATTTCTTCACTGATACAGCTCCTAGGACAATGGAAACTAAAGAGAAAATAAACAAATGGGACTACATCAAAATAAAAAGCTTTTGCAAAGCAAAAGAAACCATCAACAAAACAACAAGAAAGCCCACTGCGTGGGAGAACATATTTGCCAATGTTATCACCAATAAGGGTTTAATCTCTAACATTTACAGGGAACTCATACAATTTAACAAAATGAAGATAAACAACCCAATTAAAAAAATGGGCAACGGACCTAAATAGATACTTTTGGAAAGAAGACATAAGGAAGGCCAAGAAACATATGAAAACATGCTCAAAGTCACTAATCATATGAGAGATGCAAATCAAAATGACAATGAGGTACCATCTCACACCTGTCAGAATGGCTATCATCAACAAATCAACGAAGGACAAGTGCTGGCCAGGATGTGGAGAAAAAGGAACCCTCGTGCACTGCTGGTGGGAATGCAGACTGGTGCAGCCACTGTGGAAAACAGTATGGAGTTTCCTCAAAAAACTAAAAATGGATCCCCCTTTGACCAAGTGATCCCACTTCTAGGATTATATCCCAAGAAACTAGAAATAGCAATCAGAAAGGATATATGCACCCCTATGTTCATAGCAGCATAATTTACAATAGCTAAGATTTGAAACAGCCCAAGTGCCCATCAGCAGATGAGTGGATTAAAAAACAGTGGTACATCTACACAATGGAATACTACGCTTTGGTAAAAAGAAGGAATTCTTACCATTTGCAACAGCATGGATGGAACTGGAGAGCATTATGCTAAGCGAAATAAGCCAGTCACAGAAAGATAAATATCACATAATCTCACTCATTTTTCGAATATAATGAACAACATAAACTGATGAACAAAAACAGATCCAGAGACAGAGAAGCATCAATCAGACTGTCATACCTCAGAGAGAAGGTAGGGGAGGATGGGGGTAAGGGAGAGAGATCAACCAAAGGACTTGTATGCATGCATATAAGCCTAACCAGTGGACACAGACACCAGGGTGGTGAGGGCACGAGTTGGTGGGGGGGCAATGGGAGATGAGGACACATATGTAATACCTTAATCAATAAAGAAAAAAAGTTGTGTTTATTTAGGTTGTACAATGTGATTTTTTAACATGCATGTGATTATTCTATATATTTATACATTGTGAAATGATTGTCACAATCAAGTTAACACAGCCATCACCTCATATTGTTACCACATTTCTAAAAGATGTTATTGATTTTTAGAGAGAGAGAAAAACATTGATGTGAGAGCAAAACATTGATCAGCTGCCCCTGCACACTCCCTACTGGGAATCGATCCCACAACCCAGGCATGTGCTCTTACGGGGAATCTAACCTGCAACCTTTCAGTAAATGTGTAATAATTTCACAGTGCCCAACCAGCTAAGCCACATTGGCCAAGGCTGTTACCACATGTTTGACTGTGTGGTGAGAACACTTAATACCTATTCTCTTAGCAACTTTCAAGTATGCAATAGGGTGTTATAACTATAACTACCAAATTAGATTCTCAGAACATACTCATTTTATAAGTGAAAGTTTGTACTCATTGAATAGTATCTCCCCATCCCCCTCTCTCCAGTCCCTGGCATCAACAGTTCAACTCTGGTTCTAGGAGTTTGACTTTTCAATTCCACATACCAGTGAGATCATACTGTGTTTGTCTTTCTGTGTTTAACTTATTTCACTTAGCATAATGTCTTCCAGTTTCATCCATGTTGTCACAAATGACAGGATTTTCTCTTTATAACCGAATAATATCCCTATGTTTTAAGACTGAATAATAGAGAGAGAGAGAGGAAGAGAGTGAGTCTCTTTATGCTTATATTAATCAGTAGACACTCAAGTTGTTGTATTCATACCTTGGTTACTATGAAAAATGATGTAATGATATGGGAGTGCAGATATCTTTTATTTTTAAAAAATTAATTTATTGTTTAAAGTATTACAAATAGTAGTACATATGTCTCCTTTTTTTCTGCCATTGACCTTACCCCAATATCTTTTCGAGGTACTGTTTTTTATTTCCCTTGGATGTATACCCAGAAGTGGCTTTGCTAGATCATATGATAGTTCTATTTTTAAGTTTTTGAGAAATATCCATAATGTATGTATGTATGAATGTATGTATGTATTTATATTGTTTACACTATTACAAATATCCCCATTCTCACTCCCCTTTGCCTACCTCCATCCAGCCCTCACCTCGCCTTCTCTCTGGCTAACGCCACACTGGCTGTGCCAATTTATATTCCCGCCAACAGAGCAGTACTACCTTCTCCATAACCTTGGAAACACTTATGTCTTGTCTTTTTTACAATGGCCATACTAACAGGTGTGAGGTGATATCTCATTATGGATTTTATTTGCATTTTCCTGACAATTACTCATGCAGAGCACCCTTTAAAATATGTCGTGGCCATTTGTATGTCTTTTTTAGAAAATTATCTACTCAGGTCCTCTGCCCATTTTTAATTGAGAGCTTGTTTCTTTGCTATTGATTTGTATGAGGTCCTTATATATTATGAATATGAACTCTTATCAGAAATATGGCTTGAAAATATTTTCTCCCATTTTATGAGAACCTTTTCATTTAGATGATTGTTTCTATTGCTATACGGAAGCTTTTTAGTTTGATGTAGCCCAACTTGTGTATTTTGCTTTTGTTGGCTGCGCTTTAGGTGTATGTATTATTGCTAAGACCGATATCAAGAACCTTTTATTTTCTAGTTTTACAATTTTAGTTCTTATATTTACATTTTAAATCAATTTCAAGTTAATATTTATCAATGATTGGAGATAGGAATTTAGTTTCATTCTTTTGCATGTGGTTATCCAGTTTTTCCAACACTGTTTATTGAAGAGACTGTCCTTTCTCCATTGAGTATTCTTGGCACCCTTGTCTTGTCAAAAATTAGTTTACTGTGTAAGTGTGGTTTTATTTTGGGGCTCTCTATTCTGTTCCATTAGTCTGTATGTTTGTATTTATTCCAGTACCAAACTTTCTTGATCACCATAGCTTTTAATATGGTCTGATATCAGGAAGTGTGCTACTTTTCCATTTTGTTCTACTTTCCCAATTGCTTTGGCTATTTAGCATCTTTTATACTTCCATACAAATTTTAGCATATTTTTATATCTGTGAGAAATATCATTGGCATTTTAATATGATTGCATTAAATCTATAGATAGCTTTGGGTCATATGGACATTTTAATAATGTTATTTCTTCTGATATGAACACAAAATATCTGTCCATTTATTTGTGTCTTCAATTTCTTTTATGATGTCTTTTAGTTTTCAGTGTATAGATCTTTCACCTCCTTGATTAAATTTATTACTAAGTATTGCTTTTTGATGCTATTGAAAATAGGATTTAAATTTTTTTTTCAGATGGTTCTTTGTTAGTGTATAGAAACTTAACTGATTTGTTTTGCTCACTGCAAAATTGTCATTTATTTGTGGTTATGTATGGATTTGAATGTTCTCAGAGATATAAATTAAATTCTTGTTAATGTTCTCCTACTGTGCAACGCTAACTTCATTCTCATTCCCTTCCTCCTCATTCCCTTCCTCTTCTGTTTTGCTCCAGTCCTCTCACACCTGTTCTCTCCACACTGCAACTTAGCTCATTTATTCGTTTTAACTGTTTTTTTTGTTTTGTTTTTTTTTTGCTGGAGTCCTATATAAGATAATGTCATCTCAAAGACAGTTTTCCTTTCCAATTTGAATGCTTTTTGTTTCTTTTTGTTGCCTAATTACTCTGGCTAGGACTTCTAGTACTATGTGTAATAGAGGCAGTGGGAATTGTCATCCTTGTATTGTTCCTGATTTTAGAGCAAAAGCTAAATAAGCTTTACATTACACCATTGAGTAAGATGTTAGCTATGAGTTTGTCACATATGTTGGCAGATTTCAATCATGAAAGATATTTAGCTATGTCACATATGTTTTCTGCATATATTGAGATGATTGTATGATTATTGTAATGACCATTAAATGCCAGCCATACCTTCCTCCAGCTTTTTTGTTGTCAAACCAAATAAATGTTTATTTAATCATAATCATTAATCCAGTTTCAAATGATACTTATTATAATACTGGTGGCCCTGTGCACAAAATTCATGCATGGGGGTGTTCCCTCAGCCCAGCCTGCACCCTCTCCAATCGGGGACCCCTTGGGGGATGTCCGACTGCTGGTTTAGGCCCAATCCCTGTGGCATTGGGCCTAAACCGACAGTTGGACATCCCTCTCGCAATCTGGGGCTGCTGGCTCCTAACTGCTCACCTGCTGCCTGCCTGATCACCCCTAACTGTCTCTGTCTGCCAACCTGATTGACCCTAACTGCCTCTGCCTGCCTGACCATCCCTACTGCCAACCCCTGCCATCCTGATCTCACCCCCAACTGTCCTCCCCTGCCGGCCTGATTGCCCCTAACCCCCTGCAGGCCTGATCTCACTCCCAATTGCCCTCCCCTGCTGGCCTGATTACCCCTAACTGCCTCTGCCTTGGCCCCCATTACCATGGCTTTGTCTGGAAGAAAGTCTAACATCTGGAAGATGGCTAGTCGACCCGGTCTAATTAGCATATTACCCTTTTATTAGTATAGATATACTCTATGGGGACAAGAATTTTGTTTATTTTTTTTAATAGATGCACCTCTAGTACCGTGAACCTAGCCCAAAGTAGGTGCTCAGTAAATATTTGTCAATTAAATCAATTAATACTTTTTACTACTAGTGAAATATATTTATATATCTTTTTAATCAAATTTCTTTTTAATGTAATTCTCATCTAATATTAATATGGCTGCTTCTTATTTTAGTTTTCTGTTAATTGATACATTTGTTCACATTTTCATTTTCAACCTTTCTGTATCTCTTTAAGTCTGTTACTTAAAGCTGAGTTGTTTTTAAACTTAACCCAATAGGTTTCTTCTTTCAACTGGGAATTTTAACCCACTCATTTAGTTTTTAAAAAATTTATTTCATCTCTCTATGTTTATTAGTTTTTTAAGAATTAATTTCTTTACTGATTTAATAAAGTTGTTAATCCCTTGAATTATACTTATTAATCAGGATAACTACATAATGTTCATTATAAAATATATATTTTTCTGCTATTAAATAGAAATAATATACAAATTATTACCCCCACAAAGGTATTCTAATCTGTTTGTTCTTTTGCTCCTCCCCCAATAGGATAAGCCTTTGAGATTATGTTCTCATTCTTACTTTTCTCCCAGCACTTTGCAAATGAGACATTTAAAGAATGTTATTGTTCTGTATCATCCTGAGTGCATTTAATTAGTATTATTATAATTTTTCTTAAAATATATTCCCTTTTTTCAAGAATCCTGATTTAATATACTCTTATAGATTTAGATACAACTATATTGTTCACCAGTGTTTTTTACCTCATCTTTTTTCTATCTCCAGGTCTCTGGTCTAATTCATATGTACTTTGGTTAGAATTCTTTATCAAGCGTATTCCTAGATGAAGTAGACAGGGTACCCTCTGGACCCTTGCATGCCTATGAATGACTTTTATTCTGACAAGTGAATCCTATATGGTGTATGTTTTTTACTCCATTGTCTGTAATTACTCCAAACTGTTTTCAGCTGTGGTCAATTGTGTAGCTAATAATAATAGATGTACATATACACATATACACCAGAACTGTAATAGAATATTCTGAGGCATATATATTTATTAATTGATATTTCCTGTATCTTGATGTACCATTTTGATGTATAAACTCAATTTTTATTGAGAGTGCTTCTCAGAAAAAAAATCTGTTTTATTATATGTGGTTTCCTCTTCTGTTTCTTACTTCTTTTTTCACATCATAAGTCTCCTGAATCTATAAGTTTTATATTTTCTATGTGATTAAATATAATTATATTTCTGTTTTGTGATTTGAACTACTTTTTTTGTTTGTTTACTTTCTATTCATGTTTGAGTGTTTTTTTCTTTAATTAAACTTATTAGGTTAAACAATTATATAAGCTTCAAGTGTACAACTCTATGATGCATCACCTGTATATTGCATTGTGTGCCCACCACCCAAAATCAAATATTCCATCACCAAATATTTGACCCCCTTTACTACCCCTGACCCCCTTCCTGCTGATAACCACCTCTGTCTGACATTTCATTTAGCATGTTATTCTCAGGGTCCCTCCATGTTGTCACAAATGACAGTATTTCATCTTTTCTTAGGGTTGAGTAGTATTCCATTGTATATATCTATCCCATCTTCTTTGTCTAATCACTTAGCAAAGGACAGTCCAGTTGTTTTCATGTCTCAGCCACCGTGAATAATGCTGCAATGAACATATATGTTTTCAAATTTGTTTTGTAAATACCCAGAAGAGAGGTTGCTGGGTCATGTGGTAACTCTATTCTTAATGTTTTGAGAAACTTCCATATTGTTTGCAGTAGTGGTTGTACCAGTTCTACCAGCAGTGAATGAGTGGTTCTACCAGCAGTGAATGAGGGTTCCTTTTTCTCCACAACCTCTCTAAAACTTACTACTTGTCTTATTGATAATTGTAACAGGTGTGAGGTGGTATCTCTTTGTAGTTTTGAATGCATTCCCTAATAGGTAGTAAAGTTGAACATCTTTTCATATATCTGTTGGCCATTTGTATGTCTTCTTTGGAGAAGTGTCTGTTATGTCCTCTGCCCATTTTAAAAATTGGATTGTTTGTTTGGTGTGGAGTTCTATGAGTTCTTTATATATTTTGGATATTAACATATTGTTGTAGCTGTTCTTTGCAACTATCTTCTCCCATTCTGTTTGTTGCCTTTTTGCATTGTTGGAAGTTTCTTTTGCTGTGCAGATGCATTTTAGTTTGATATAGTCTTATTCATTTATTTTTGTCTTTATTTTCCTTATGAACAAAATAGATCCAGAAACACAGAAAGGACTGGGGGACTCTGGCGAAGCTGAGGGGACTGGGTGCCGCCATCTTGTGGCTGTGGGTGCTGCCATCTTTGTGATGGTATGATGGTCAATTTGCATATTCTCTTCATTTGATAAGATAAACATAACCCGTGGTGTACATATATAGTGTGGTAAAGGCTTGGGAGAGGCAGGTGTGGTGAGGAGAGAAATCAATGGGGAAAAAAACAACAACAAAGAAAGGAGACATCTGTAATACTTTCAACAATAAAGACAAAAAATAAAAAAAGGAAAAAAGAAAACCCAGCATGGTATTGGCAGAAAACAGACACACAGACCAATTCAACAGGACTGAGAACCCAGAAACAAACTCACATGTATGTGAGCAAATAATTTTTGACAATGAACTATTTCTTATATTTAATCTTCAAACATAAACTATGACTTCAGCGGGGACCTTCCATTTCTCAAATTTATCTATTATATGTTTCAGTTGGAAAATAATGGGTTTTAAGCCCAGCTGGTATGGCTCAGTGGTTGAGCGTCAACCCATGAACCAGGAAGTCACTGGTTCAATTCCAGGTCAGAGCACATGTTTGGGTTGTGGGCTCAATTCCCAGAAGGGGTACAGGAGACAGCCAATCAATGTTTCTCTCCATCAATGTTTCTCTCTCTCTTGCTCTCCCTTCCTCTCTCTCTCTCTCTTAAAATCAATAAAAAAATATATATTTTATTTAAAAAGAAAATCATGGGATTTAGACCCAGGATTTTATTTCTGTTTTTAATTAAATCCTACTTATGTATTCTTAGTAAGTGGTAATTGGAGTATATAACACAATAAATTGCAAAGTGTTCAAACTGAAATTTTGTTTTTATTCTTATCTTAAAATGTAAGGTCATTTTAATTTTCCTGGTCAAAACCTTCTTTTTTACATTTTAGAGGGATCTAAAAAAAAAATAGTAAGTCATAGAATTCATCCATTCAAGCAAAGTGGCAAGAGAGTGAAATTTTAGAGAGAATGTTTCTAACACTCTCCCAGAAATGAAAGAAAAAGTAGGTCAAAATTATTTAAGTTAATTAAAAGATACTGTTTCCAGAGGTGTCAGGGGAATTATTTGAAAGCTATTTTTTATAATTTATTTTGAATAATTTTAAAGTAAGGTGTTAGCATCACTTTAGTGTTAGTAATGAGATAGGGTACAAAAATATGAGGAACAATAAATGAAACAATTATAGCAAAATTGACTCTATTTTTAAAGATATGCTGTAAAAATAGGACAATGCTGGAGGCACATAGTATTTAAAATTTGAATTTGTTATATTAGAGTGAAGGATGTTTCTGAGTTAGTCTTTTTTACATCAGTGATCTCCAGGGATTTATACAAGTCACCAAGACCATGTGTAGAAAGAGAAAAATAAGGAGGAAACTATCAATGTTTACATTCTTCTCACTTTAATAATTGAATAAGATAAAAACTTAGGAGCCCAGGCCAAGTAGCTCAGTTGGTTAGTGTTGTCACAATATGCCAAGGTTTCCGGGTTCTATCTACTGTCAGGGCCTACACAAAAATCAACCAATGAATGCATAAATAAGTGGAACAATAATCTCTCTCTCTCTTCCTTCCTCCCTCCCTCTCCCAAACACACACACTTCACACTCTTTCCCTCCCCATTTCCCTCTCTCTCAAGAAAATCAATAATAAAAATGAAAATAAACACACACAACATAGTTGAACTTCAGCACAATGAAGCAGAATCAAACTAAGACCGGACCAAACAGATGGAACTTTATTACCTTGGCGATACTTCTTATATAATTGTGATATAACAGTGATAATAAAGTATAGAATACAGCCATGCACTAATTAACAATCAGGATACTTTTTTTTCCCTGAGAAATGCATTGTTAGAGAATTTTCTCATTGTGTTTACACAAACCTAGATGGTATCTACTACATATCTAAGCTCTATGGTATAGCCTATTGCTCTTAGGTTTTAAGCCTGTATTGTACATTACGGTACAAAACAACACAAGAAAATGATGGATTCAAGAGAAGTAGTAAAGAAGATGTATGAGGCTGCTGCTTAACATGGCATACTGCTTTATAGCAATATTTTCTTAGTAAGTAGAAAATACACTCTAAAATAACAATAAAAATATACTGTAGTAAATATATAACCAAGTAACTTAGTCATTTATCAAGTATTATGTACTATACATAATTGTAGTTGTATACTTTTATATAATTGGCAGTTCAATAGGTTTGTTTACACCAGCATCACCACAAACATGTGAGCAATGCATTGTGCTATGATGTTATCAGAGCTATGACATCATTAGGTGATAGGAATTTTTCAGCTCCATCATAATTTTATGGGACCATTGTCGTATATGCAACCTATTGTTGACTGGGACTTACATTAATGCAGTGCATGACTGTAATAAAATTGAGTATAATCATTTCAATCACCAATTCAATTGGAGACTGCAGCCAAGAAATCAAGAGAAGGCTAAGTCTCAGAAAGGGCTGCAGTGGAGAAATTAGGAAAGATTTTTAAGAGTAAAGGTATGTCCTTAGAGACCAAGGCTAAGATCATCTGCACGCTCATATTCTCAGTTAACTATGTATGGATGTAAAAGTTGGACAGTGAATAAGGTTGCTTAAAAAAGTGATTCATTTATTGTTATTGGAGGAGAGCTCTATGGATGCCTTGGACCACAGAAAGACAAAAAGTAGGTCCTAGAGCAAATTAAGCCTGAAACATTGCTAGAGGCAAAAATGACAAAATTGAAATTGAGGATTGTTTTATGACTTCCAAAACATAGCTGTCTTCCTCCAGAGATTTTAAAATGTGAATCCATGAAACATGGAATTACCATCACTGAAGTTTAAACTTCGTTTTGTCAATAATTACATTTATGTATTTCTTGCATCTAATTTCTACCCTAATCAGTTTCACCCAACATATTGCTATCAGATTAATTTTAAGCGTATCTATGATTATGTTAGTATTATATACAAAACCTTTTGTGTCTCCCCATGACTTTACAAAATAAAAATGAAATTCTTAGAGTTTTTACTATATTTTTATGATATTTCAGAATGTAGTTGAGTTTGGATGGAATCTTTGATGGTCAGTCACAGTATCATGTATTCTATACTCCAATCAAATGATATTTCTGGAATGTACATAAGCCAGGAGCATCCATACCATCAACATAGGGTGTCCCAAAAATGTATACACACACTTTTAATAATTATAAAGGCAGTGTTTATTTAAATACATTTAATTTTAAAAATTGAGCTATCAGATGTTAAAGTGTGTATACATTTTTTGGGACACCCTGTATTTTCCAACCTAGATTACACTTTCTCCCACCTCTACCTTTTAACTTTCTTAGGAATCTCCAAAAAAGTCTACTTGATATGTATCCTGCTTCTTCATCATTTTAGTATGTCTCTTACAGCCCGTACTACTACCTACTTTTTGTGCTTGCAGCATATTTGTGTCACATGTCATTATTCACTTGTCCCCTCTTTGAGGGGAGGACCTATGTCTGATTTATAATCCCCCCCCACTCCACAAACCTAATATGAGAGATGTTTGATAAATATTTGTTAAATGCATGATACTGTTTGGTTCATGCACATTACATTATCATATGTGTTAGATTGGCAACATAAAATAGGCCAAATAAAATAATAAAATATACCCAGTGCCCAACACAATGTTTTTCCTATATGAATTCTTCAAAAAATTTTCAATTAATGAATGGATTAACCAAAATGTGAATATTGACTTTTTTGGTATGTATGTTTTCTTTTAAATCATATATTTTCTGATAGGCCTCATTTTTCCAAGTTTGAAGCTATATGAGGGAGAATGGTAATTTGTTCCTTATAAATTAAGTCAGTATGGAGTCAGACTTTAGGGATTTGGAGCAGTGCAGTCTGGTTTGCTATATTGGGAAACTCTGTCCAACAAATTAAGTCACCCTAGACTCTGCAATCTATTCATGGACTAATACTGGTTCTGCTTAGAGTCCACAAGCCCAATACCATTCTATAATAGAATAGACATAGTAACCTGTAACAGCTTAGACATTCCTTTAAGTTAAAAAGTAAGATCTAGGACACAGTTATACTTTTGGGGTTTGGCTCAAGATTAAATAGGGTTTTAATCCATAGGGTAGCTTTTGTCAAGTAGTTAAAACTACTTTTTTTACACAGAAGCATAAGCAGCATTTTAAAAAATAACAGATTTAACCTCTACAAGTATAGGAAAATCCATATTCTTTATTCAAATTTGTAATTTTTATGTTGTTCCTTAAAAGCTCATGCATTCTAGAGACACAATAACATTTGCACTATTTATAGATGATAGCATTACAAAAGACTAGGATCGTAAAACTAATTTTCTATGAACCATTTTCTTCCGAAGATTATATTTTCCAGTGTTCTGGCTGCCATGAAGTAATATACTTGCCAGACATTTTTTTTGAATTACCTAAGAAAGTTTATTGTAAAACTACAGCCTCCATTTCTTTTTCTCAGACATAGATCATTTCAAAAAGATTTAAGTCTAAACCAATAAGTATAAAAATTTACAATACCATTTTTAAAAATTGAATAAGGATTCTTTAAGAAGAAAAAGAGTGATCATTAAATGGAAAAAAAAATGAACCTCACTTATACTGCCTATTATAAACTGAATAGCTAATCTCCCTAGCCACCTCAGATGCAGGCAAGAATGTTTCTTCTTGCTCAGAACTTCAGATTTCTGATAAATATGACATATATTATTTGTTATATTTCAGCTACATGGCATAAGGTAATGATGATAATGACAGCAAACATTCATTTAACCCGTGTCATTGTGCTCCACATTTTGCATATAATATCTCCTTTAGTCTTTAAAACAGATCTAAAAAATATGTAATATTATTTTCCTATCATACTTATAGGAAACTGAAGCATAGAGACGCTCAATAACTTGTCATGGGCCACACAATTAATAAATTCAAGAACCAAGACTACAATTCAGTTCTATCTAATTTCACCACATGGGCTCTGTGTTATTACAAAATATTGTGAATGCCTAATACTCGGGTTCCATGACCTGAGAATTAAAATTACATCAGAATTTGAAATAGCATTAGAATATTAAATAACAGAGACGGCTTGATTTTTGAGGACTAACCAAGGATTTAAGAAAATGGGATTTCAATGTCATTTAAGCAGTTGTATAATTCTCTCATTTTTTCCTCCCTCTTCTCTCTCTCTCTCTCTCTCTCTCTCTCTCTCTCATGCTATTTATCAATCTCTCTATCTCTCTCTTTCTTCTCCTCCTCTCTCCTCCTCCTTCCCTTTATCTTTCTCTCTCTTTATCCTTCTTCCCCATATAATATTCCATATAATATTAAGAATTTATATGTGAGTGTATGGGAAAATGGCTGGTAGGTCACTAATGAGACCCTATAAAGCACAATATAAAGTGAATTTACAATTAAATAAAAATCAAGTTACAAAAGTGGTTTCTTGAAATTTGTTAATATTATGCAAAAATAACATTGGTGTTGCTCATAAAATTGTATCACTTGAATAAATATTAGAAATCATCTAGATCATTATTTCCCACTCATTTTTATTCTAAAACCCAACAGTAATATGCATTCCTACCTAAGGCACTTTTCAGCAGTCTTTTACAGCTAGAATCTATTTGATTGGCTGGTATTTGCTTTAACTCACTATGCCTGTACTGTAGTAGTTAAATGTTTTTTAATATCACTCTAGTTTTATTATTTTCCTTAGAAATTTTGGAATCAATATTATTTGATAGATTAGTTGGACATGCTCTATTGAAAGTAGATGCCAAGACAGAATTATATTTAAATAGATTTTAATATAGAAAAGGCCTATAAAAAATGGGTTGGAGCTCAGATGACTCCAGTGCCATGGTCTAATGGCCCTCCCAGTAATCCCTACTGCCTCCCTTTTAGTCTAAAAAAAATAATAATAACTTCTCCATGTAATGCCAATGTTCTCCATTGCGAAATCTATTATGTAATCTACCAGTGTTGTCAGAACTGATTAATTTAGAAATGTTTTGTTATTGGGCGAAAAGTGGGGGGGTCCTTTTTCCCAATAGGTTCTGAGGGTGGAGTACATATAATATCTCAAGAAAAATAATTTTCTGAGACTCACACAGGAGAATGAGTGATTTTTATTTGCATGGAGTTAAATGCCTGGGTTTCCAAAGTCTCATTTGTGTATCTGGGTTTCAGTAAAGCTAAAATCAGAGCCAGTGTCCAGAATTTCCTTTCCATGTTGGAGACAGGTCCAGTACAGCATCAGGCGAGCTGCAGTCCATTAGTCCATGGTGTGTGGGATCCGCATGGCCCTGGGCCTTATGGGCGAATGCAGGAGAGTGTGCCCCAGGCAACAAGCGTCCCAAGGGTCCTGAAAGCACAAGAGCACAAGTGTAACCGGAAGAGCGAACTCCTTTGTTCAGGGAATTAAATATCTCAGATTTCAGGACCTTACAGTAGCCATGCCCATTCTGGCCAACCATCTCTCTCCCTATGTGTGACTGACAGCAAGCACCTCCAATAGTTCCCCACCTTTACTGGGTTCCCTAGGGAGAGTAAAGTTGTAGCTTCTTGGTGAAGCTATCTAAATGCCATGCCTACAATATCTGGCCTTCCATTTGCTGCCTTTTTTTTATTATCAATAACTAAGTTAAGTATAATGGTATCAGTTTTAAGCATATTCTTAGAAACTTATTTTTCTCCCACAATAAAATGAATAGGAGGAAATGAAGCATCTAGTTACCAGATAAACCAAGTATTGAATGATTAATAATCCCACTCTCAACAATGAAAAATTCACTAATTCATTGTTAATACACATTTGTTTATTTATACTAGTAATAAAATAAAAAAATATCAAAATTAGCCTTTTTTATGATTTTTGACAATGGAAGAAAAAAAACGCCAGTGAAATTGGAACATTTGTCCACAACTTATTATATACTTTTATCAAATTCTGGTATCTATAGAATACTTGGGCAAAAAGTTATAATACAGAATTCTGCTTAAAATAAGTATGACTTTCTAGTGGTAATATGCAAAAATTATAAATAAATTTAAATTTCTTTACCTATAGCATCAAACAACAAGCAAACCTTTAGGGCTAGCAGTTCTCCATTATCATTTTATTTGGTAAAGGAGTGATTCTTTTTTTTTGTTGTTGTTCAAACTGAGATTAGAGGGTAAGTGAACCAGAAAAAGACAATTAGGTTGGAGCTACACTTGCTTTCTCAAGTACTCAGCATTATGAATGCAGACATAATGCTGTTTTTATTCACCGGGCACACACATAAATCAACTTTAATGTCAATAAAGTCAGTAATGATAGATTTCATCACTAAAATATAACTAAGCAATAATGACCAGGAAGAAAGTAAGTCGCTCACAGCAGCAGAAGCTATTTCTTTTTTGTCCTAGGTGAAGTCAAGGGTATCTGAAAAGACTGGCCTTTTCCCCCTCTATTATTAACTGCAAATCATTCTTGTCATGTTAGAAAGCAGATTGTTTTTCTCAAGTGTTATATACACCATTATGTTTGGATCACATAACCTGACCTTATTCCAGGGAACTTAAACTCCATTTCCAATTAGCAAGAATGCTTAGAGTGGAGATGAAGTCTATCTGCCTATTAAGCTTTTCTTATCATAACAATTTGAGCATAAATTTATATTCTCTGTTCCCCCTGTGCTGATGTTACCTTGTTTCCAAACATTCCAATTTATTTTCATCAATGTGTTTTTCCTACCTGCCAAAAATCACAACAAAAAGGCCAATTTTGATGTTTTTCCATTTCTATTCTGAATGTGCTGAAAATTTTGTAATATAACAGTAGGGGAATGACAAAATGGGGTAAAGGGTTTGTTTATGCAATTTAAAAACACACACACACACAAAACCCTTTACTGCACAAACTATATTTATGACTTAACTAAAACTACTATTTGAGGAAGGATGCTATAAATTGTGCAATTCACTCAAATTATGTCTTAAAACAACGTTCTGACGTTCTGAGTGCAAAGTGTTTTACGCTTGGTTCTTAGCACTCTGTGGCCATGTGGATATTTTTGGCTGACATTCAACCAATGTGTGAGTAGATAACATACTTAGTTCAGTTAGTCCACCCATCTTTGCATATCTCTATCCTTTGGAAAGCTCTCAGTAACAGCAACAATGTTTCTCCCAACTTCATCCTTGCTTGCCATTGTGATTTCGCCTAATGAGAAAGTAAATCATTCCCATGCTCACATTATAAATGATCTTTAATTTGAAAGAAATTATATTTTTAAATATTCTAATCTCAAATGAGAATGAACAGACTATCTTTCCCACATGATGTCTTTAAACTATCTGATTTTATCTTGAGGCCATTTTGTACTCCACTAGAACAGGATTAAATAGCAAAATAGATGAAATGTTTATTGAAAATGTTTTCATTAAAATAGCTAAAGTTTACAAATGTAGTTTATTCCCTTAAGCCCAAATATGGCTTATAGATTTTTTCATTTTTTAAATCTTGATTTGTTTCTTAAACTATGAAGAAATTGTAAGAGAAAGAATAATTTGCCATAAAACTGAAAATTAGCCCAGTAGGAGGTCACCAGTTTGATTACTGGTCAGGGCACCTGCCCAGGTTTGGGGCTCAATACCAGTAGGGGCATTCAGAAAGCAACCAATCTATGTTTCTCTCCCTCTTCCTTTCCCTTCCTCTCTCTCAAATCAATAAAAACATTTTTTTTAAAAGTCAGGATGAGAATCAGTCTCCTACTGACTACTTAAAAAAAATAAACACTGAAAATTATTACTATATGAAGTTTAAACTCAGTCCTTGGTACATAACTGTAAAATTTAATGTTGGACAAAATTAAATAAATTAATAAAATAAAAACATTCTCAAATGTTTTACTAATAATTATGAATTTGTAAATGACAACTGTAAATTATACCCATCTTCAAGATGCATTTGAATATATTACCAAATAGTACTATAGGGGTCTAAATATGAGAGAATATGCTACTATAGCAAAAATTCCTTTCTTAGACCACTTCATGTATTACCTTGTAGTGTATTTTATTACATATGCTCAATTCAACTTCATATGTTATTTTTATTAATGCAGGTGAACAGAATGTCTAAATTATAATATATTTATGATACTTCATCTTATAGCTTACTATTTAAGCTACTGTGCTAAAAAATCAGAATTCAAACATTGTTCCAAAGAAGTATAGGTAGCTCTATATTACAGAGATCATAATTATATTTTTTTCTAATAGCAAACGAATTACTAAACCCATCATCTTTCCAGATTACATTGCTTTAATATTTCTTATTGACACTTGGGAATAATCAATACACAGATTACCTTATAATAGATATGAAAGGTCAATAAAGTTAGATGATAAAATTAGTTTTATTATTATTATTTTCTACATAATTCATGTGGAAAAATGCCATGTTCTCTACAAAAGAGTTTTAAAAAATTACTCCCAGCTTTTAGTTTGTAGTATAATGGAGTAAACTCCTAATAGAGAAACCTCCCAAAATATAAATAAAAACTCTAGAAAAAAAATACAAAAGAAACTCTTAGGAGAGAAGGCAGGTATGTTTTGGAGGGAAGTCCAAATTTTGAAGAAGGGGCTGATAAATGGTGTTTCCCGAGTTTCAGCTTTTTCTTGAGGGCAGACATCAGTTGTGACACGGTGCAGGTTCCTAAAACTCAAATAATACACCAGACATATTTCATGTCTGAAAAACCACATAACAGAGACCAAGGTAACTGGAATAGCTAGAAAGGGAAGAGGGAGCAACTTGAAAAAACAGAGACAAGCAAAGAGCCACAAACACTGTATATAAATTCTTCCCAACTCTCTAGCTGCGCTGCAGTTCATGAAGCATTGAAGCGGACTCAAATCAGCTTAACCTAAGACAGAAATGACAGCTGATTTTTGAACTGCCGCCAATCACAGGAAAGACAAAGGTTGCAAAGTAAATTTAAGAACATTAATTACCTACTAAAACTAAAACATCTACAGTTGTTACAGGAACGGGAAGCCAGTTATTTACAGTCAAAATATAAATAATACAATCCAAAAGTACTTGGCACACAAAGATCCAGAATAATACAACTAATTTTCAAGGCAGGCAGGCAGGCAGTGAAGGTCAGACCGAGATGGCCCAGACAAGCACTTTGAAGAAACTCTCATGATTCTGATCAATGACCAGACATATTTAATTGCTTACATTAGAAAAGAACACAACTTGTTTGAAAGATTTACAACTACTTTTAGGAGGTAGAAAACAACAACAAAGCAAACCCAATGCTACTAGGAAGAGAAACATAGTAAAAATCAGAGCAGAAATACATGTAATAGAAAACAAATAATGCAGAGAACTGGTAAAGCCTGCTTTTAGACAACATCAGCAAAATCAACAAAATAAAGGAGGATGACAACAAAAAGGAAGGGGCCAAACAGAAAACAAATAATAAAATGTTAAAAAGAAACTTATCCAGGGTCACAATTACATTAAATGTTAAAGAATTGTTTAATTATTTTTCATGTCTGTGTTAAAAATTGCTTTTATTGAGATGTAATTGATATATACCATTATATAGTTTCAGGTGACTAACATAATGATTCGATATCTATATATATAAAGACATAATATGCAAATTTGCTGGTATGCCATAACGGGTCATGACCAGACCATTAGCTCCTATGCGTAATGCGGGGCATTGCTCCAGAGATGAGGCAGAAGTGGGGAGGGGCCGGGAGAAGGCGGGACCAGCCTGAGGCCACTCAAGGGTGGGCGGTGCCGCGGGAGAAGGCAGAAGGGAGAAAGTGAGAAGGCCGGCACTGTGCACAGAAGTCAGAAGGGAGAAGGCAGAAGGGAGAAGGCAGAAAGGAGAAGGTGGCAGTTGGGCAGGGTGATCAGGCCAGGAGGAGAGAGCAGTTAGGCAGTTAGGGGATCAGGCCAGCAGGGGAGCAGTTAGGGGCATCAAGCAGGCAGGCAGATGAGCGGTTAGGAACCAGTGGTTCTGGATTATGAGAGGGATTCTGGACTGGAGAGGGTGCAGGCCGTACTGAGAGACCCCCCCACCCCCCATGCACGAATTTTGTGCACTGGGCCTCTAGTTTGTATATATTCTGAAATGATGACCATGATAATTGTATTTCGCATCCATCACCATAAATAGTTACGAAAGATGTTTTCTTCTGATAAGAACTTTTAAGACCTAGTCTCTCAGCAACTTTCAAATGTCAGAGTATTGTTAACTATAGTCATTCTGCTGTACATTATATCCCCATGATTTTGTTTATTTTATAACTGGAAGTTTGTACCTTTTGATCACCTTCACCTAGTTCACTTACCCTTCCAACCCTCCAACCTTCTTCTGGCAACCACCAATCTGTTCTCTGAATCTATGAGCTTGTTGTTTTTTTAGATTCCACATATAAATGAGATAATAAAGTGAGATTTCTCTGTCTGACTTATTTCACTTAGTGTAATGACCACAAGGTCCATCCATATAACAAGTTTTCATTCTATTTTATGGCTAAATAATATTTCATTGTGTATACATACTACATTTATTTGTTCATTTATTACCCATTGATGGACACTGAGGATGTTTTCTTGACTTAGATATTATAAATAATGCTGTTGTCAACAGGGTGTCCCAAAAGAAGGTACACATACTTTGAGTGATTATAGAGTTAGTGTTTATTAACAAACAGTTCATTTGTGAAATTTAAAAGAATCTACAGAAATGAATATTTTTTTGTCAATATCTGTTTTCAAACTGATGTCCAGGCACTGCTGATAACATGAAGCAATGGTATAAAAAACATCAAGAATCATTTTGTTTGGTATTTGTGTGCTCTCAACTCATCAACTGTTGCTGATTTTGTACTATAGAATTTATCTTTTATGTATTCCCATAAAAAATAAAAAGTCTAGTGGCACTTTAGGATAAATTTTCTTCGTTCAAAGCTTTTAGTCTGGCTTCACCCATTATTTCAAACTAGAAGCCCGGTGCACGAAATTTGTGCACGGCGGGGGGTTGTCCCTCAGCCCAGCCTGTACCCTCTCCAATCTCGGACTCCTGGAGGGATGTCCGACTGCCCGTTTAGGCCCGATCCTGGTGGGATCGGGCCTAAACGGGCAGTCGGACATCCCTCTCACAATCCAGGACTGCTGGCTCCCAACTGCTTGCCTGCCTGCCTTCCTGATTGCCCCTAACCACTTCTGCCTGCCAGCCTGATCACCCCCTAACCACTCTGCTGCCAGCCTGGTTGATGCTTAACTGCTCCCCTGCCAGCCTGTTTGCCCCCAACTTCCCTCCTCTGCCAGCCTGGTCACCCCTAACTGCCCTCTCCTGCAGGGTTGATCACCTCCAACTGCCCTCCCTTGCAAGCCTGGTCCCTCTCAACTGCCCTCCCTTGCAGACCTGGTCCCTCACAACTGCCCTCCCTTGCAGGCCGGGTGCCTCCCAACTGCCCTCTCCTGCTGGCCATCTTGTAGTGGCCATCTTGTGTCCACATGGGGGCAGGATCTTTGACCACATGGGGGCAGCTATATTGTGTGTTGCAGTGATGATCAATCTGCATATTACTCTTTTATTAGATAGGATAGAGGCCTGGTACAGGGGTGGGGGCCAGCTGGTTTGCCCTGAAGGGTGTCACAGATAAGGGTGGGGGTTCCCTTGGGGTGTGGGGCGGCCTGAGCGAGGGGCCTGTGGTGGTTTGCAGGCCGGCCACGCCCCCTGGCAACCCAAGGGGAGGCCCTGGTATCTGGAATTTATTTTCCTTCTACAATTGAAACTTTGTAGCCTGGGGTGGCAGCCATTTCTGGGGCGGCAGCCATTTCTCTGGCAGTTAATTCACCTTCTACAATTGAAACTTTGTAGCCTTAAGCGGGTGAGCCCGGCCAGGGTGTGCGGAAAGCTTTGCTTCTCGTTGCCGCCGGCAACGCTGGCCTGTTCTCTCAAGCTCCATTCTGCCGCCATTTGTTTGAATTTGTTTACCTTCTATAATTGAAACTTTGTAGCTTGAGTGGAGGCTTAGGCCTGCAACGGCTGGCAGAAAGCTTGGCTTCCTCTGTTACCTGGGAAACCTTGCTCTCTGTGGCTGTAGCCATCTTGGATTGGGGTTAATTTGCATACTTGCCCTGATTGGCTGGTGGGCGTGGCTTGGCTGGTGGGCATGGTTTATGTAGCGGAGTGATGGTTAATTTGCATATTACCATTTTATTAGAGAGGATCAGTTAAATCTGATAAAGAGTGAAAATTAAGTGAATTATCAGCTGTTAAAGCATGTGTACATTTTTGGGAGTACACCCTCTATATTTCTTGAGTTAGTGTTTTAATTTTCTTCAGCTAAATACCCAAAAGTGCAATTACTGATTTATATGGTAGTTCCCTTATAACAGTTTTTTGTTTTTTGTTTTTTTAGTAGAGTCCTTAGAGTTTTCTATATATCATATCATGTCATCTGCAATTAGTGAAAATTTTACTTCTTCCTTTATGATTTGGAATGTTAGAAATGGGCCTGTCATAAATGGCCTTAATTAGTTGTGTTAATTTCTACTATACCTCATTCATTAAGAGAAAGGCTGTTTAATTTTTACAAATTCTTTTTTCTGCATCTATTGAGATGATCATAAGATTTTTTTTCTTCATTTTGTTAAAATGGTATATCACATTGACTAATTTGTGGATATTGAACCATATTTGTGCCACTGGAATAAATTTATGTCCCTCTCAATCATGGTGTATGATCCTTTTAATGTATTGTTGAATTTGGTTAACTATTATTTATTGAGAATTTTTCATCTGTGTACACCAAGGATATTTGCTTGAAATTTTCTTTTTTCGTGTGTGGCATTCTTGTCTGGTTTTGGTAACAAGGTAATGCTGGTGTTATAAAAAGAGATTAGATATGTTGCTTCTATTTTTTTTTAAGTTTAAGAAGAATTGGTATTAATTTTTTAAATGTTTGGTAAAATTTACTAGTGAAGCCATCTGGTCCTGAACTTTCATTAGTTGGAAGTTTTTAATTACTGATCCAATGCCCTACTAGTAAACAGTTTGTCCAGATATATATTTCTTCATTCTTCAGTCTTAGTAGGTTCCTAAGAATTTATCCACTTCATTTATATTCTCCATTTATTTGGGCTGTAATTATTTATAGTCTCTTATGATTCTTTGTATTTCTATGGTATCAGTTGTAACATATCTTTCATTTCTGAGTTCATCTATTTGAGTCCTCTTCCTCTCTCTTATTTTTAAAGAGGATATGTGGGAGTTTAGCTATAGGTTATCAAGGTTTTCTCATTATGTTGATATTTTCAAAGAACCAGCTTTTAGTTTCTTTATTTTCTATTGCCTTTTGGTCTATTATTTATTTCTCCTATGAATTTTGAACTTCATTTGTTCTTCTTTTTCTAGTTCACTGAAGTGTAAAGTTAGGTTGTTTATTTGAGTCTGTTCTTGTTTCTCGAGGTAGGGATTTTATTGCTATGAATTTCCCTCTGAGAACTACTTTTGCTGCATCCAGTAAGTTTTAGCAATGTTGTATTTTCATTTTTTTATTACTGTTTTTATTTCTTCTTTGACCCATTGGTTGTTCATTAGTAAGATGTTTAATCCCCACATATATGTGAATTTTCCACTTTTCTTCTTGTTTTTGAGTTCTAGTTTTATACTCTTTGGTCAGAAAATATGCTTTATATTATTTAAATTTTCTTAAATTCATTGACTTGTACTGTGGGATAACATATGATCTATCCGGGAAAATATTCCATATGTGCTTAGATGGAATGTTCTGTGTATATCTAAGTCTAACTGGTCTAATGTACCATTTGAGATCAATGTTTCCTTATTGATTTTCTGACAGGGTGATCTATCCATTGCTAAACTTGGGATATTAAATTTCCCTAGTATTATTGTATTGATCTCTATACATACTTTGCAATAAATTCAAAATTCTGTGATATCAATGTATCATGAATTATTTAATCATTCATTCTTCTGACCTTATTTTTAAAAGATATTACAAAGAATGATATAATGGGAGCTATGGGTTTATGTGTATCTCCTTCTTTAGAATTTTTTCTACCTTGTTCTAAGTGTTCTCTTTGTAATAGAACACAACTGCATTATGCTTTTCATGCAATGTAACTTTTTCTATATGTAAGAAAATCCAAACCTTTTATATGATATCATGACAGACATTAGACTTATTTTTAACATTGTACTCTATGTTTAAAAAAATTATTAATATTTTACTGACTTTTCTTTTTAAAAATATAATGGTTTAATCAAATTTTAATTGTTCTATTTCTTCCTAATTTTTGGATATCCCTTATTCTATTACTAGAGGCCCGGTGCACAAAATTTATGCAATTGGGGGGATCCCTCAGCCCGGCCTGTGCCCTCTCACAGTCCAGGAGCCCTTGGGGGATATCTGACTGATGGTTTAGGCCCGCTCCCTGTGGGGAGTGGAACTAAGCAACAGCTGGACATCCTTAGCGCTGCCGCGGAGGTGGGACAGGCTCCCGCCGCTGCCATGGTGCTCGCCAGCCATGAGCCTGGCTTCTGGCTGAGTGGCGCTCCCCCTATGGGAGCGCACTGACCACCAGGGGGCAGCTCCTCCATTGATCATCTGCCTCCTGGTGGTCAGTGTGCATCATAGCAACTGGTCGTTCCACCTTTGGGCCAAAACTGGCTCTCTAACATCTGCTGAGGGGTCCCGGATTGCAAGAGGGCACAGGCCAGGCTCACGGACCCCAGTGGTGCATTATTGGGGCCAGAAAGGGATGCAGGAGGTTGGCCAGCACGGGAGGGACCATGGGAGGGCTCCAAGGTGTGTCCAGCCTGTCTCACTCAGTCCTGATTGGCTGGACCCCAGCAGCAAGCTAACCTGCCGGTTGGAGCATCTGCCCCCTGGTGGTCAGTGCACGTCATAGTGAGCAGTTGAGTGGCCTTAGCATATCATTAGCATATTATGCTTTGATTGGTTGAATGGCCAACCAGACAACTGGACACTTAGCATATTAGGCTTTTATTATATAGGATTGTTTTATTTGCCTTCTCTCATATTGCCCTCATTAATAAAATATAAATTCCTATATCATAATATAAAAAATACTATTTCTCCTACTATTTCTTGACTTGTACTAATTCCCATTCATAGGGAGAAATTGAAATATCTATTCAGTTTTCCCTTGGCCTCTTTGGGACCAGAGAGTGTGGTGGCCTTCAGTAGAGCCTGTGTCACAGCTCCAAAGATCTCTGTCCAGCCTCTTTCCCGTATCTTCAGCTTTCTCACCTTAGTCTGTCTTCTCTGACACTTTTCTCTAGATTCTGACCCAGTGCCCTGAAGAGAAAGTCCCATACAAGTGCTCTAAGCTGGCCTTAACATCTAACATCTCACTTTCTCAGTCTTGACAAGTCTGAGAATCTGTTTGGAAGTGGATAGGAAAAATCCATATTTATTTCTCCTCTTTCCCATTATTCACACATACACATACATACACAGGGTGTTCCCCAAAAAGCTATATATACTTTAACAGCTGATAGCTCAATTTTGAAAATAAAATGTATTTTAATAAACACTGCCTTTATAATTATTCAAAGTGTGTATATACATTTTTGGGGATGCCCTATATATAGTAATTTGACTATATGTGACAAGCATATAAATGCATTTAGTGATTTGAATAAAATAGCTATTAATTGAAAGGAAATTGAATAGTAATTTTTCATAAACTGATAAAATTAAAATTTCCATGTATAGATATTTAAGATGATGTTACTCTATGGAATTTAATGACAAGAGGTATAACCCCTTTTATCATCATTAGCCTACATATCAATCTTTACTATGTGTATAATACTACATATTGAGATATATCCAAATCAATCAGAATTCTTTTCTCTAAGTTCACTCAGAGCTTACTTTGTAAAATAAAATGTACATTTACATTGGTGGCCTAGGACAATTCTTAAAACATAAATTTTGTAACTAGGTATAATGTTTAATTCATCTTAAGTAAAAGATCAGTTTAAAGTGAAGTTAAAATTTCCCATGAAACCAAGGTATCATTGGAGAATGTAGCCAATGTCTTTGTATTTAAATAAAAAGAGGTTGATTTTCCTGTTGCTTGAAATTGGTAGTCTATATACTATATCTCTGTATTTAGAGACAATCTGTTCTAATTCTGTGAATTTAAATTAAAAATGAAAAATTCCAAAGATTTAAATTTGGATATATTTTTTAATGTTTTTATTGATTTCAGACAGGAAGGGAGAAGGAGAAATAGAAACATCAATGATGACAATGATGAGAAAGAATCATTGATTGGCTGCCTCCTGTCCGCCCCCTACTGGGGATGACCCGCAACAAGAGCATGTGCCCTGACCAGCAATCTAACCATGACTCCTGGTTAGGTCCATGCTCAACTACTGAGCCACACTGGCTAGGCAATCTTTGGGATTTTTTTTACATCATCCATTTAATTTTGCTAACATGGCAGTGTAAAAAGCAGATAATAAAATTAGATTTGCGGTTTTCTTTAATGTATTTGCACAGTACATGACAAGTATAGAGGTAGAATAATCAGTAATTATCTCCTTTCTTTTAGTTCTAGAGAGATATAGAAATATACCCTTTATTTAATGTGTGAGTTAGTTCATGTTTGAAAGTTAATTCATGCTTATAATTTCTAGAAAGACAAAGGTTAACATGACAACATTTAGAATATACCAAAGAATATTTTTTCTTGGAATTACATTATATTCAATAATAGTTATAACTTAAGTACAAGTTATTTTAAGTAATATTTTAAGTAATATTTCTTACAAAAATATACTTATACTTTAAATTGCATTTTCATGTTTTATTTATTATTTATTGAGTAACTGATGAGGAGTTATGAAGCAAAGCATAACATTTTTCTTCTGCTGTTAGGGTAAAGACAGTCTGATTCAGAGGGCAGACACAAAATGCCAGGTATAGGACAATTAACTCTACTTAGGAGATTCAACGATGCCTCCACAGAGAAGACTTTTCATTTGGTATTTAATGATACATATGAGTTTTCCAGAAAGAATTTAGGAAAGGTAATTAAAGAAAGCAATTAAAGAAGAGTAAAGCACATGTGTAGCCATAAAGGAAAGAATGTTCACAATGTTTTAGAAATGAGAAGTTTAGTGTGATTGTAGCATATTGTGCCAAGGCTATGTAGTGAAGGCTACAACTTCTGTATAGCTAAACAATTAGGTGACTTGATGATGAGAATTTTTACATACTTTTGATGAGGAAACATTCTCTTCAAGTTTCACACACATTAAATGTTTAATAAAATGAAATGTTTTTTAAAACTACATAGCCCAATGTGAAATCAAAGAAACAGGACCTGCCAAGAATCAGAGGAGAAATGATTAAGAAGGCTAAAAGTGAGATAATTGAACCTGTAAGGTTATAGTGCTGGTGAAACCTGGCATACCCTCAGGAGTAAAGAGCTAGTATATTAAAGGCAAAAGAGGATTTTTCCTCTATCAACTGTACAAGGCACAATTGAAATTCTCATGCTGGCTTACAACTAGGAGGCATTTTCCAGTTATTCCGAGCAAATAAATTAATTTAAAGCTAGTTCAGAAATGGAGTAATATATGGAATCCTGGCAGTAGCAAATAAAAACAACCATACAGGGTGCCACTAGAACACAGAAACCATACTACTTTAATTTAAAAATTGCCATTCTGAAGATGAGTTCACAGTAAAAAATTACAAACCACATAATTATTATTATTAAGAAGAAATACTTTAGGGTAAAAAAAGAAGAATTCTCACACAGACACATTATAAGGAAACTGAAGAAAACCAATGAAAATGAGAACAATTAAAAAGTAATCAGAACTTACCTATAAAATGATAATTAGACTGAACTGCATTGCTCATTAGCACAAGTAGGATTCAGAGGGTAATTATATAATATTTTCAAAGTTAAAAACCATTCCAGGTTCTGGTAATAAAAGAATAGGTTATATTAGACTAAACCTCTCTCTGATAACAACTGTAAACTCTGGACAAAATATTTTAAAACTCAACAGCTTGAAGGCATTGCAGAGCAACTAAATACTGGCAGATATTGGAGTTGGTTTGACCTTTGAAGGAACAAACAAAACAAGGTGAGAGCTATATTTATATAGTTCAGAGGGCACTCCTCAGTTCACATGGAGTGGGTCAGCTAAACACAAAATTCCAGTCTTTTTGGCCTGAGGCATTAGAGTGGAGAATTTGGAACTACCAGTAGGGTAGAAATTGAGGAGGAGATGCTCAGAAATGAAGATAGTTCAGGAAATAAAGGTCCAAAACTGACGTATAAACTATCCTCAAATTCTTGGCTGACTTTTGAAATATGAATGTACAGGGCCCTACAAGTGCACAAGGAAAACAACTGAAAATATGAACAGCTGAAAAGCTAAGCAGAAAGTTTAGCTTCAACTTTGTCTTAAACAAAGACAATAGTAATTCCACATTATTGTTCAGAGTTGGACTTAAATGGTTTGTTTCCTAAAAACAGATGATTTGTTCTCAAACAGGTTGTGTCAGCCAGGAAAGAACCTCTCAATGGGGGTGAATATAAATATCTATATATATATATAAAAGCCTAATATGCAAAGTATCCCCTCAGGAGTTTGACCAACTGGGAGTTCCATCAGTAGCTAGGACGTGCGCTGAGCACCAGGGGGTGGTGCAGAATGAAGGGAGGCCCCAGCCGGTGGCTGGCAGCCAGGGAAGCGTGGCCCTAGCCTGCATCCAGCAGCCACTAGGGACCCTACCCGTGCACGAATTTCATGCACTGGGCCTCTAGTGAAAGCATAAAATGCTTATAGCATTTCAGTCAAATCTCAAACGTTACGCAAGTATATAAACTTAGAATACTGTAGCATACATATCATCACAAACTCTAGCACAAGTTTTTATCTAGTAAATAAAGGTATTTTTCTGCCAATAGGCCCTAACACCATCTGTTTTTGTCTCCCTCCTCCACAAATTAATATCTCTACCTTCCCTTCAAACTTGTGTACAAAATTCTACCACATGGAAACCTTATAGCAAAACCTTATATCAAGCCCATATAAAACCTCATGTTGGAATCTTTTCAGTTCCTCTGGAAGAATGTATAGCTATATAATTTTGATATTACATATAATTATAGTTTGCCTTCATATTTCTTTTGCTATATTTATGTTTTCATACTAGTAAGCAGACATATATTAGTAATCAATGCCTAGGAAAGATTTAATTCATCACAATATAGAAACAGTAAATTCTATTAGGCTCTTCAAATATGTTAGTGTCTTATTATTGTCATAAGAACTGCAAAAGCTAAAAGAAAAGCAACTACCACATATATTATTTCTACATGTTTTTTTATTTGCTGGCTTTTATTTATATTTATTTTATTCATTGTGGTACAATTAACATACATTTTATTATTTTCAGGTCTACAATGTAATAATTTGATATTTGTGCAATGTCTATTTAACATCCATCATCATACATTTTAAGATTTAATCTCTTAACATCTTTCAAATATGCAATAGAGTATTATTAACTACTAGAGGCCCAGTGCATGAAATTCATGCATGGGGGGAAGCAGGATCCCTCAGCTTGGCCTGTGCCCTGTCGCAATCGGGACCCCTCAAGGGATGTCCGACTGCTGGTTAGAGGTTAGAAAAAAAAAAAAAAACCTTGTGAAAGAAAAACAAAACAAAGGCCACTCCAACGAGGGTGGGTTCTGAGGGCCTGGGGTTAACTTTCTGTGTGAAGATTCACAAGGCTAGGGAACAAGGGAGGAAGGAGTGAGTGAGTGTGTGTGTGTGTGTGTGTGTGTGTGTGTGTGTGTGTGTGTATGTGACAGAGAGAGAAAGAGAAAGAGTAAGAGAGAGAGAGACTCCCAAAGACTCTAGACTCTTTTGTTTTAAAGCACAAAACTTTGCTTTCCCCACATTTATCGCATTTCTAAACACAAACCATCATGTACTTCAAGCAACATGTGCTAGGGAAGGAGAATGCAGCTTTAAAGGAAAGGGTGGGGGTGTTAGAAGTGAGTAACTCCTCTCGTCCCCCAGCTGAAGCTCCTCGGGGCCTGCCCCTTTGTGAATCCACATTTATCTCTTGGTGCATGGGAGGTTAGGGAGCGCACCATTATCTGGGAGGGGAAGGTCACGGGGACTGAATCCATGGTACTTGCACCAAGTTTCATTTCCTCAACCTCCTGGTTTGCTTTCCACCCCACCACTGATCCAGGTAATGTGGTGGGAGGTCTGCAGCTGGACACCTCTAAGTGGAGAGCACGCTGGGGCCGGGTGGTCCAGCTCCGAGGCCTCTGCATCCATGCCCCACCCCTGCCAGCTTCCTACCTGTGGGAAGTGGCTTGGGGTGTTGCGCCCTGTCATGCACCAGACTCAATCTGACTGGGTGCTGGGAGAGATTGGGCGGCTCCATGGCTAGTGCCTTTGAATTGTGCGCTGCTGGGGGGAAAAGAAAAGCCTCCCCAGAAAGAGGTTTTTAAAAAGTTTTCAGGGACCGGGAGGTTGGTCATCTGGGGCCTTTCTTCCCCTGGCTGGCAGCTATAGGCCAGGGCCCTCCTTCCCCCGGCTCCAGGCAGCCAGCCCCAACCCCCTGCCTGCACCCGCCTTGGCCTGGCGCTGCCTGTGTTCACAACTACCCCTGGTTCCCCATTCTCTATAGGCTATCCGCACCTGCTGGCTGGGGGGAAGGACTGGGAGGATGTCAAGCAGGCCCCAATAAGGTGATTGGGGTGGTCAATGTGCATCATAGTGACCAGTCATTCTGGTTGTTCTGTTGTTTTGCCCTAATGGTCGCTTAGGCTTTTATATATATAAACTAGTGACCCGGTGCAAGAAATTCGTGCATGGGGGGTTGTCCCTCAGCCCAGCCTGCACCCTCTCCAATCTGGGACTTCTTGGGGGATATCAGGGATTGGGCCTAAACCAGCAGTTGGACATTCCTCTTGCAATCCGGGACCACTGGCTCCTAATTGCTCACCTGCCTGCCTGCCTGATCGCCCCTAACCACTCTGCCTGCCAGCTTGCTTGCCCCCAACTGCCCCTCCCACTGGCCTTCTCGCCCCCAACTGCCCACCCTTGCTGGCCTGATCGCCCCCAACTGCCACCCCCCGCCGGCCTGATTGCCCCTAACTGACCTCCCCTTGCCAGCCTGCTCACCCCCAACTGCCTTGCCTGCCGGCCTGGTCACCCCATGCAGCCTGCTGTTCAGTCATTTGGTGGTCCCTCACTAATCCCCCTGGTGGCCTGGTTGCCCCATGCAGCCTGGTGTTCAGTGGTTTGGTCATCCCTCACTAACGCCCCTGCCGGCCTGGTTGCCCCACACAGCCTGCTGTTCAGTCGTTTGGTCGTCCCTCACTAATCCCCCTGCCGGCCTTGTCGCCCCACACAGCCTGCTGTTCGGTTGTTACTGTTACTGTGATGGTATCCTGGACAATTTGCATAGTCCTCTATTATTAGTATATATTATAGTCTTCATTTGTGACTGGTGCTTTTTCATGGTTTCTCTCTTTGGGTAAGTTCTGAATTCACCTATTCTTCCCCTGAGTACACTGAGTATCCTTACGACTAGTGTTTTGAACTCTGTATCTGGTAGATTGCTTGTCTCCAATTCATTCAGCTTTTATTTCTGGAATTTGTCCTGTTCTTTCATGTGGGACATGTTTCTTAGTCTCCTCATTTTGGTTGACTGCCTATGTTTGTTTATATATGTAGAAATGCCCTTATGTTGTAGGTGTCATGTGAGGCTTAGTGGCACAGTTTCCCTGGTCACTTGAACTGGGTGTTACAGGGGTATCTGTTGTGGTGGATGTATATACCCTCTAGTTGCAATTGAGCCTTGTTTTTTGGCACCTTAGTGAGTGGGATTGATTCTCAGGCTGACTGGCTATGAGGATTAGCCATGACGACAGTGTATGAGCTATTGTGTAGGACAGTGGTCGGCAAATTGTGGCTCGCGAGTCACATGTGGCTCTTTGGCCCCTTGAGTGTGGCTCTTCCACAAAATACCATGGCCTGGGCGAGTCTATTTTGAAGAAGTGGCATTAGAAGAAGTTTAAGTTTAAAAAATTTGGCTCTCAAAAGAAATTTCAATAGTTGTACTGTTGATATTTGGCTCTGTTGACTAATGAGTTTGCTGACCACTGGTGTAGGAGATGACCCCATGAAGTATGCTTTACTCTTGTGGGGTTCTGGCGCCTGCAGAGACTACCCTCTGGGTGTGTTATTTGTGGAGCTAGTTGCATGATATTCTGGTGTAGTCTGAAGCAGCCACCAGTTATGTTGGGTCTGGGGAGTCCTACGAGGGGATCCAATGCAGATGAATGTCAGCTGCTACTTGTGCTTGCACCTGGGCTCGCTGGTAGGACCTACAATGAAATTTTGGTTGGTAGCTGCCTGTGCTGGGCTTGGAGACATCTGGGATAGGCTATGCTGTGAACTGAGACTGACTGCCACTAATTCTGAGCTTTGATCCACTAAGCAAGAGGTACAGAACACACTGAGCCTATCCATTGCTTGTTAGGGGTTTGTGAACCTCTGAGAGATTTTAGGAAAGTCTTCAGGATGGTGGCTAGACATAGGGTTGGCTGCTTGTGTGGAACAGCTGCTGAAAGAGGTTCATGCAGGGCATGTGAGTTGCATGGGGAGGGGTTTGATTGGGCAGTCACCAGAGTGGGGTGAGTGATGTTAGCCAGGTTAATGGAGACTTACATTTGGTGACCACATTTGCCTGTGTGTGGGAGGGCTCAACCTAGGATCAATGGCACCTGACAGCACTTCAGTCGGGAGGAGAGATACCCCTCCACTCCGCGCCCTGAAGCTGGACAATTCAGTTTCTCCTTATATGTCCCCGGTGCTTTTTGAGCTGCTGTGGCAGCACTGGAGCTTGGGGAGAGCGTTCATGATCGAGTAAGTCTGTGCTTGGGCTATGTAACAGGCCACCGTGTCTGTAGCAGCCCTCCCTCTCACTCAGATGAAACCGACCCTGATTTTCACAGCCAGATGTTGTGTGGACTCTTCCCAGGACTGGTGCCACAGGCTTAGGAGCCAGGTATCGGGCTACAGCCCTTTGCTCCTATGGAGGCCCTCTGCAGCCGAGACATCCCTCCCAACTCTTAAGCATCACATGAGGATGTGGGATCAGACCCTTTCATGTCCCCACCCTTTTGTTATAAGTTCTGTTCAGCTAGTCTCCAGGTTGAGGGTGGTTGTACTATAATTCAGTTGTGGCAGGAGGCAAGCACAGAGTTTACCTTCTCCACCATCCAGACCAGAAGTCCCTCCCCCTTTTATTTCTGATTTTAGTTGAGTCTTCTCTCTGTTTTCCTTTGTGAGTTGGGCCAGAGGTTTGTCTGTTTTGTTTATGTTTTCAAAGAAGCAGCTCTTTGATCCATTTTGTTCTATTATCTTTTTGTTTTCTCCTTCACTTATTTTCTCTCTGATTTTTATTTCCTTCCTTCTACTGACTTTGGGATTTGTTTGTTCTTTTAGTTTAATTTTTTAATTACAGTTTACTTTCAATATTATTTTGTATTGCTTTCAGGTATATAGCATAGTGGTTAGACAATCATATACTTTACAAAGTGCCCCCCTCCCCATAATTCAAGTACCCACCTAGCACCATACATAGTTATTACAATATTATTGACTATATTCCCTATGCTGTATTTTATAACCCACGACTTATTTTTAACTACCAATTTGTACTTCTTAATCCCTTCACCATTTTTTACCAAACACCCCCTTCCCTCTCTCAAACATCAGTCTTGTCCTCTGTATTTATGAATCTGTTTCTACTTTGTTTATTTGTTTTATTCTTTAAATTCCACATATAAGTGAAATCATATGGTATTTGTCTTTGTCTGTCTTATTTCACTTAGCATAATACCTTTTAGGTCCTTCCATGCTGTCACAAATTGTAATATTTCATTATATTTTGTGGCTGAGTTCCTCTTTTTCTAATTCTTTAGGTTATATATTAGATTGTTCACTTGAGATTTTTCTTGTTTCTTGAGGTAGGCCTGTAATGCTATAAACTTCCTTCTTAATACCACATTTCTGAATCCAAAAATTTTTGGTATGTCATATTTTCCTCTATGAATCTTTTGATTTTTTATTTCTTCGTTGACCCAATAGTTGTTTACTAGCATGTATTTTAAACTCTGCATATGTGTGGTTTGTCCAACTTTCTTCTTGTAGTTGATTTCCAGATTCATACCATTATAGGCAGAAAATATGCTTGGTATTATTTCAATCTTCTTTTATTAATACTAGGGATGTTGCTTCTTCCCCTCCTACCCTCTGGACCATAGTATGAGCACTGCAGCTCAACTCCTCCACCACTCTGTGTCATCTGGTGCCAAGACAGGTGCTGAACTGCATCTGCAGCCACCATCTCTGTCCTTCTCCCACATCCTGCCTCCCCTTCTCATTCCAATGTGCCCACCTTCAGATGTACTGATACTTGGATCTCTCAGATGTGGTTGTGTGTTAAGCAGAGGATCCTTTGTTGAATTATAATTGTGTGACTTGTAAATTTAAGGGGCAATATAGTGGGGTTTTCTTATTCCAGCATGATGCTGACATCCTAGCATTAGAATATTTTAAAAAATATAACTTTATAAATGACAGTCTCTTGAAAAGAAGAGGAACATGTGTATGTAAATATATATCTAACTAGATATGCTGTTGCTTAACTTATTGAAAATGGGTTTAAGAGCATAAAGACCAAGTTGTATAAAAACATTGACTCATAAATTCCTTACTTTCACAGCTTAAAATACTCCAGATACAAACTGCATACCATTAACTATCTAGGCTATTTGTGAGAATGATTAAATTGTTTTATCTTTTTATTGTATCATGACACATCTTAAAATTTTCATGTAGTCTATTTAAAATTAGTGAACCTGACCCACAGATGAATTTCTTGCATTTTATATTGTTACCTTAAATCTGAGTTGTTGAAATTTTATAGACATTTACTTAAGATATTAATTGGGCATCATTAATTGGGAATGTATTATATATATACATATATAATTCCTACTTTCTGGTTATAGTAATTAACTACCACAGGCAATTCAAAGTTTTATTTGATGAATTATATTCACACACGGTAGTATGCTATATTACATAAAGATTAAATGACTTAAATAATGTGTGATGCAGAGAGATGTTTGAAATTATTCACTAAAATCTTTTAAAATGTTTTGAGTGACACTGAAACTTACAGAAATGCTTTATCTTTTTCAAAAAATATATTTTACATATGTATGAGTAAATTTGGTAGTTATTAATAGTGAAACTGAACTTTGAAAATATCATTTGCCCAAATAACAGCTGACCCATTTTTTAATTGTGACATTGTTTACCAGAAATAGAAATAAAACAATGTCCCAAAATACAGACTTTAAATAGTCTCAATGTGGAGTTGAGACTAATTTTTTAAAATCTTTATTGTTGAAAATATTATATATGTTCCCTTTTTCCACCATTGACCCCTTCTAGCCCACCCCACCCCCACCCCAGAATAATTTTTAATGTGTACTTCAAAGTTGCCTATTAAAAGTATATAGCTACTTTTAACTTTATTGGTGAAAATAATTTTATGCCGAAGAGACCATTCTGCTACTTACATTTTATACTTAAAACTAGAGGCCCAGTGCATGAATTGTCATGCACTGGAGGGAGGTCTCTCAGCCCGGCCTGCCCCCTCTTACAGTCTAGGAGCCCTCAGGGGCGGGAGGCGACCCAGTTATCAGGGGGAGGTGACGCCCCCATCACACCTCTGCTGCTGCCACTGCTGGCAGCGCAAGCCTCAGCCGGCCCTGGTTACCTGAGCCTTGGGTGGCCCTGGGCGGCTGGGCAGCTGCCATCTGAGACTTGCCTGTGCCTCAAGCATCGGCTGGGCAGCCACCATCCAAGGCTTGCCTGCGCCTCTGGCCGGCCCTGGTGGCTGGGGGGCTGAGGGCACTGGGGGACTCTGGAGGCAGGCGCGCAGAGCAGCCGGTCCTGCCTTGCCATGCGCCTGCTGCCCTGGTGGGGCTGAAGGGACTGGGCGCCACCATCTTGTGGTTGTGGGCACTGCCATATTTGAGGGTGGGACAGTCAATTAGCATATTCCCTCCTTATTGACTGTGGGCGTCGCCATCTTTGTGATGGCATGAGGGTCAATTAGCATATTCCCTCTTTATTAGATAGGATCTAGATTATGAAGACTGTCTGGGGTTGGGCAGGATTGGGACAGTTATGCTGAAGGCTAAATAAGGCAGTGTCTTTTACTTGTCTGGCATGGTCCAGGGTTTTATGTGTGTATGGCAGATACATATATACACACACTTATTATTTCAGCTAATGAACTTTAGCTTTGCCCCCACAGTACTTGCCTTGGGTATCCAGCTGCTGACAACTTTTCTGAGAGCCCTTTTGGTCAAATATTCATTGTAGTTAGAAGGTTGGTTTTTTAAAATATATATCTTAAGTTTAATGGTAATAGGTGTTTCCTAATTTCATGAATGATGGAGTTTCAGTTTCTCATTTTTTCTTGTTGTTTAGTAATGGCTTAAAATAAAGAAAAAGTAAGATAAATTGTTATATATACCAGGCAAATTGTATATGTTGCTAAATTAATATCTATAGAGTAAAAATAGTGCTATAGCTGAAAGTTATCGAGCTGCCATGCAATGTCTCAATAAATAATATGGTCAAAGAAAAAAATTGGACCAGACCAAGACTTTATTCAAGGCTATTACAATGGATAACAGTGGCCAGAATGCAGTCTGAACCCAACTCTGCTGATGGGAAAGGTATTAAAGGCTGGGGTGAACTTCTGAAAAGTATTAGAGAACATTGGGGAGGAAGTTAATCAGTGGATTATGTTAAGCACATTGACTTAGTCCCAAATTTGCAAATATTTCCCTTTGGGATTTGGCCATCTGTATTGGCTAATTGGCATCCAATAAAGATAGACTCCTACCCTCCCAACAGAGATTGAAAGATAAGGGAACTATCCTCATTGATGATCATTTTTTAAAGCGATGGCTCCCAGGTCCTTGAGAAGGACTTTCCTAGGTTATAAAACTGCCAAGAGGCTTTAAAAAAAGAAGTATTTATGTATTTCATAAATACAAGATGTATTTCAGGGACGAGAGCCAGGGAGAAGCCTGTATAAGTTTAGTTACATTTATGGAAAATGTTAAGGCTATCTTGATCAACATAAGATTGAATTATGGTAATTCTGCAAAAAATAATTCTGTGCATAATTATCCTTTAGAATATCACTGTGCTAAGATCCTATCCCTGTTTACATGTATCCAATGTTGTAAACTGCTAGTTTTAATGATAAAACTAAATGAAAACAAATAACACTTATTGAAAAAGGATCAATTTCAGCACTATATAATGCAATTTCAAATTAAGATCTAATTGAATTTTTAGTATAGGGAAGAATATTTCAGTTTTTTACTTCCAACTCAAATATATAAATTATTAAATAGTTAATTAACATTTCTACTTTTCAATTTATATTTGGCCAACTTGAAGTAAAAATCTTAATATAGTATGGCCTCAGATAACATAATTGTATTCAGCGTTATTTTGTTACAATGTTGATGAGATACCATAGGAATTTAACTCTTATTAAATCAATTAGTTTATGGCAAGACTGGTTTTGTTATGTCATTTACAGTTTAAAAAACCTATCAACAATGTTCAGTGAGGACTTACTGTACCATACATGGATACATTAATTACCAGTATGCTGGCAGTTGACTATTTTTTACAAATCTATCTTTATAGTCTTCTAGATCTATTACTCTCACTTATTAGTCCTTGTTCATCTATCTAGCTACATGAGGAAGGACCTAGCAGAGAAGAGAACCAAAGTTTATATACAGTGTTATTTCCATGAAGTTTCTATCCAATTATATTAAATTTTTACAATACTTGGTTTCATCAAAGATCTCCCTGGGGTCTTTTATTTCCCAGCATCTAGGTGAGTAAGCTAACCAGAACTAAAGGCAGAACTGAGTATAGTCCTATTTCTCACTGATCTTGTGAGTAATGACCTTCTAGCTGTGAGCTGGCATAACCTACTTTAGTTTTTTTCTCTGGTGAATATTTATGTCTAACTTGTCAGGAGAATGAAATACTTCAATAAAAAATTATATAGGTCAAGATGGTGGAGTAAGTAAATACTGTGATTGCCTCCCTGCCACGATCACATCAAAATTGCTACTAAATTACAGAACCATCATTGAGAACCACCTGAAGACTACGTGAACAGAAGTCCTATAACTAAGGATATAAAGAAGCATGATGAGATTGGTAAGAGGGAAGAAGACACATGATGGGCAGGCCCCACTTCCATGCAGTGATGGTTAAGAATTAGGAGGGATATTTGGGCTACAGAGATTCCCCCAAGGAAAGAAGTGTCCTAGCTTCACACCCAGCACCAGAAAGATGAGTCCCCATAGCATCTGGCTGTTAAAAGAAGTGGGAATTACACATGAGTAAGTCTGAGGGCTGCTGTAGTCTCAGGCATTGCTCTTGAGGGTCCTACACAGGGGCAGCTTGAGGAGAGGGGACATGTGGAGAGGAACTAAATTGACTAGCTTCAGGGCAGGGCTGGAGGAGCACATCTATCCAGGGACAGGAGCCACTGCTCCTTTATTGAGCATCCCTCCCTCCTCGCCAGGCTGTTGCAGGCTGGCACCAAAGCTGAGCTTGCTCTCCATTAACCTGGCTAACACTGTTAGCTCCCATTGGTGGTTCCTTAAGATCCTGCCCCACCCAATTCAAACCTCTTCCAGCAACTTTTCACCATGAGCAGCCTGCCTGTTATTTCCCTAAAAATCTCTCAAAGACCCACAAACCCTAACAAGCAGTGGCTGGCCCCAGCATGCTCTATGCCTCTTTCTAAGTGACTCTAAGATCAACACTAAGGGCAACTGGTCTTTGCTTACAGCACAGCCTCTCCCAAGTACTTCCAAGTCCAGCAGCAAACAACCACAGATCACTTTCCAGTTACTACCTGGTGGCCCCAAGCCAGACACAAATGGCAACTGACATTGACCTGCAATGGATCCCCTCCCAAGAGCCAGTTCACCTGGTGGCCAGCTTCAGACTATACAAGAGCACCATATTGGCAGATTCAGCTGATATTAAAGCCCGGCTAAAGTGACTCATGGTCCTTGGAGTCAGCTTCAGCATAGCAGCTGGTCTGCTATAGTCACACCAGCCCTCACAGTGAGTCATCTTAAAGCGCAATCCCACCCACTGATGTGCCAACAGCAATCAAGGCTCAATTACAAGACAACATGCTCAAGGGATGCCCTGAACACCCACTCAGGTGACCAAGGAGACTGCATGTCTGGGTGCACCTACTACAGAAGGCCACTCTGTCAAGATAGGGAGATGTAGCAGATCTATCTAATGCATAGAAATAAACACAAGAAGTCAGCCAAAGTAAGGATATAGAGAAACATGCCCCAAATGAAAAAACAGAATAAATTAAAAATTTTAAAAATAAATGAAATGGAGACAAGCAATGTACCAGGTATAGAGTTCAAAACACTGGTTACAAGGATGCTCAATGAACTTAAGAAAAGAAATAGATGAACTCAGTGAGAACTTACACAAATAGATAAAAAACATTAAAAAGGAACATTCAGAAATGAAGAACATAATAACTGAAATAGAGACTACATTAAAGGGAATCAATAGCAGATTAGGTAAAGCAGACAACTGAATTACCATCTTGGAAGATAAGGTAGCAGAAGACACCTGATTAGAAAAAACAAACAGAAAAAAAAAGGAATTTAAAAAATGAGGATCGTTTAGGGCACCTTTGAGACACCATTAAGCATAACAGCATTTGCATTATAGGGGTACCAGAAGAGAGAGAGAGCAAGGAATTGAAAACCTATTTGAAGAAATAATGATAGAAATATTCCCTTACCTGGCAATGGAAATAAACATACCAATCCAGAAACATAGAGAGGCCTATATGAAGACATGTCATAAATCAAATGCCAATGGTTAAAGACAAAGAGAGTATCTCAAAAGTAGCAAGAGAAAATCAGTTACATAAAAGGGAGCTCCCATCAGACTATCAGCTGTTATTTCAGCAGAAACTTTGCAGGCTAGAAGAGAGTGGCACAAAATATTCAAAGTAATGATAACCAAGAACCTACAACCAAGATTATTCTACCCATCAATGCTATCATTTAGAATTGAAAGAAAGATAAAACATTTTCCAGAAAAGAAACAGCTAATGTAGCTCATCACCACTAAACCAGTATTATAAGAAATGTTAAAGGGACTTTTTTTTTTTTTTTTAGTAGAAAGGAAAATATAAAAATAGGAATAAGATAATATAGGAAGCAAAAAACTTATCACTGACCAAGGAGAATCCTATCTAATAAAAGAGTAAGATGCAAATTGACCGTACATCCACTACACCCACCAGCCACACCCACCAGCCAATGAGGAGCGAGTATGCAAATTAACCCAACCAAGATGGCTGCAACCACAGAGAGCAGAAGGGAGGCTTGGGTTTCCCCGGCAATGAAGGAAGCCAAGCTTTCTGCCTGCCCTTGCCGGCCTAGGCCTCCATTCATGGCTACAAAGTTTCAATGATAGAAGATAAATCCAAACAGAAATGGCGGCAGCCACGGCAGCCACGGAGCTGGAAAGAGAAGGAGGCTAGGGTTGCCCCCAGCAATGGAGGAAGCCAAGCTTCTGAAGCCCTGGCCTGCCTTGGCCTCCGCTCTAGGCTACAAAGTTTCAATTATAGAAGATACATAAATCCCAACAGAAATGGCTGCTGCCATGGAGCAAGCAGGAGGCTTGGCTCCACTCCAGACAACAAAGTTTCAATTGTAGAAGATAAATAAATCCCAGATACCAGGGCCTCCACTTGGGTCGCCGTGGGGCATGGCCGGCCTGCAAACCACCACAGGCCCCTTGCCCAGGCTGCGCCACACCCCAAGGGAACCCCCACCCTGATCTGGGACACCCTTCAGGGAAAACCAGCTGGCCCCCACCCATGCACCAGGCCTCTATCCTATCTAATAAAAGAGTAATATGCAGATTGACCATCACTCCAACACACAAGATGGCTGACCCCATGTGGTCAAAGATCCTGCCCCCATGTGGACACAAGATGGCCACCACAAGATGGCCAGCAGGGGAGGGCAATTGGGAGGGACCAAGCCTGCAAGGGAGGGCAGTTGGGGGTGATCAAGCCAGCAGAGGAGGGAAGTTGGGGGTGACCAGGCCTGCAGGGTAGGGCAGTTGGGGGTGACCCAGGCCTGCAGTGGAGAATAGTTGGGGGGGGACCAGCCCTGCAGGGGAGAGCAGTTAGGGGTGACCAGGCCTGCAGGGAGCGGCAGTTAGGGGTGACCTGGCCTGCAGGGGACGGCAGTTAGGGGCAAACAGGGTAGCAGGGGAGCAGTTAGGCATCAATCAGGCTGGCAGTGGAGTGGTTAGGGGGTGATCAGGCTGGCAGGCAGAAGCGTTTAGGGGCAATCAGGAAGGCAGGCAGGAGAGCAATTGGGAGCCAGCAGTCCTGGATTGTGAGAGGGATGTCTGACTGCCTGTTTAGGCCCGATCCCACTGGGCCTCCACTCAAGGCTACAAAGTTAGAAGAGGATCGGGCCTAAAGGGGCAGTCGGACATCCCTCGAGGGGTCCCAGATTGGAGAGGGTGCAGGCTGGGCTGAGGGACACCCCTCCCTCCATGCACGAATTTCGTGCACCGGGCCTCTAGTACATAATAAAAGCAGTACAAACATTAAAAGACAATGTAGGAAGATCATGTACAATTACAATAAACTAAGAGATACAAACACACAAAAGAAGTAAAACAGAATGACAAAAAGCATAAACATGGAAGGAGTGAGTAAAAATGATAGTGATTTTAGAATGTATTTTAACTTAAGCACCCACCAACTTAAAGTAGACTGCTATAAACATATTTTGATATAATCTGAAGCACATGGTAACCACAAACAAACAAAAAATCTATAAGAGATATAGAAAAAATAGAGAAAGTAATCCAAACACAGCATTATAAAAGTCATTACAGTACAAGAGAATGAGAAAGGAACAGAGAACTACAAAAATAGGGAATGATAAAATGGTTATAACTACATACCTACCAATAGTTACTTAAATATAAAATGGACTAAATATTCCAATCAAAAGGGTGGCTGAATGGATAAGAAAACAAGACCCATACATGTGTTGCCTATAACAAAACCACTTCATATTGAAAGACATTCACAGACTGAAAACAAATTTAAAAAATACATTTCATACAAATGGAATGAAAAACAGTTGGGGTTGTAAGACTCATATAAGATAAAATAAACTTTAAAACAATGGCTGTGACAAGAGACAAAGACAAGAATTTCATGATAAAGGTATCAATCAAACAGAAAAAAAAATGAATACTATTTGATTTCTCTTATATGTAGAATCTAAACAAATGAACAAAACAGAAACAGACTCAAATATCAGAGAACAAAATGATGGTTGCCAGATGAAAAGGGTGTGGGCGGCTGGGTGAAAGTGGTAAAGGGATTAAGAAGTACAAATTAGTCACCTGGGTGTAAAATGAAGCATGGGGAACATAGCCAATAATATTGTAATAACTATGTATGTGCCAGGTGGGTACTAGACTTATCCAGGGTTTTACTTCATAAGTTATATAAATGTCTAACCACTATGTTGTATACCTGAAATGTTGAATGTCAACTGTAATTGAAAAAAAAAGTAAAAAAAATGAAAGTAATGAAGTTTACTACAATAATGAATGATTTCTCAAATAATAAGTAAGAAAATAAACCTAATGGATATAATAGTCATATGCAAATTTGGTTGAATAATATTAAGAATATAATTATGTAACTAATAAAATTAATAAAATAGTTAAGTATATAACTACAGAATTTTAGAGCATGTTATAAAAGACTCTACAGTAATAAGTTAAGCATTTCATTAAAATGTAATTATATAATATGTATATATTGCCAAAATTGTCAAAATAAGTAAAAAAATGGAAATAGAAAAAGTAGTGATTTGATATGTATCTTTCAATATACTTGTCATCAAGTGTAGTTTTAGTATGTAAGGTTTAGTATAAAAATAATAGTGTATACAATTTCAGAGATGAATATATTCATATATGCAAGTAACAGATAATTCCAAAATAAAAAAAACATTATATACTGACATATGTGCTATATGAAATCCCAAATTAACTTGATAAAGAATCAAAGCCGAGTTTCAAAGGCTTTTTTAAAATAGAACCACATAATTGGCAGACCTTTGAGATCATCCAGCTCAAATGCTACAATGCTGCAGAGACCAGTATGGCAATATCCCAGGCATATTGGCACCCATACTCTGGCTGCTTCCAATGACAGGTTGCTCATGATTATCTCAGAACATAGTCTCTTCCATAGTTGGGCAGTTAAATTTATAAGGAAATTTGTCCTTAATCTGAGATGAAGCCACTTGAGTATAATTGTTCCAGAATGCCAGTTCATTACTTTTCATTTAGACATTTAATACTTATTCCCTACAATATTTTCAGTTTTTAATACCTCAAAATGTCCTCATTTAAAATAGCTTCAAAATCTTGGTCACCCATCTCAGAACATATTTGTGCACCTGTTTATGTTCTCTTAAATATAATGACGGAACTGAAAATGATACTCCACACGATGTATGATTGATGCACAAAGCAGTGTAACAATCTCCTTCTTTATTCTGAACACTACATTTCTATTAATAAAACCTAATATTGGCATTTGCTATCTTTTGACAGTCGTGCCACTCTGTTGGCTCTCATGGAAATCGTGGTTATTCAAACGTCTAGCTAGTTTACATATGGAAAGTAATTAAATCCAACTCCATTTTAAGCTTAAGAAAAATGAATAAGAATAAAGGGGTAATTTCTCAGAAGGAGTTCAGATAAACAATTGTGAGTAATCCTGATGATGTTATTTTAAAAAAGAAAAGGAGGGAAAGTAACTTCAAAGATAATAGATAACTTTTCCCTGACATTACAGGACAAAATGGGTACATGTAGAGTACTGGATAAGGTACTTTTGATTAGTATTAACATGCTATATCTTTTTCATTCCTTTACTTTTAACCTATCAGAGTTTTAAATTAATTTTTGTTACTTTTTGTAGAGAACCTACTTATATAATTTGAGAATATCTGTGTTTAATAGCTGCATTTAGATCACTAATATTTACAGTGCTTATTATAATAGGTTAATATATACAATCTATGACTGTTTTTTATTTGTTGCATTTCTTGCTTCTTTTTTCATTTTTTCTTATCTCATTTAATTAAGAGTTTAATATGATTCAATTATATCTGCTCTCTTAGCATGCTATTTATGCTTTGTATTTTTTGTTTCCCTTGAGTTTACAATATGCATTTTTAATTATTTAAGTCCACCTTCAAATACACTTTATAATTTCACATATAGCATATGGACGTTATGACAGAATATCCCAATTCCACCCTCCTATCCCTTGTGACATTGCCATCATTCATTGCACTGCACTTATCTATATAACACAATACATTGCAGCAATTATTGATTTACAGTTATATTTTAGATAAAAATTAAAGAATAAAAATATTATATTTTATTTTTATTTATTCTCTGACACTCTTCCTTTCTTTATTTAGATAAAAATTTCTGATTTGTATAATTTTCCTTCTCACTGAAGTACTTCTTTCAATACTACTTGCAGGACAAGCCTATCAAGCCTATAGTAATTAATTGCTCCAATTTTTGTTTTTAAAGGAGAGTCTCTCTTCAATTTTGCAAGGTAATTTCACTGGATACAGAATTTTAGGATTTTGTGTTTTGTTTCATTTTTTACTTTCAATACTTTAAATATATCACTGTACATTTTTCTTACCTGCAGATTTCTGAAGAGAAGTCTGATGTGATGGAATTCTTATTTTCATTCCTCTATGGCTAAATATTTTGTTTTGCCTTGATTACCCTCAAGATTTTCTCTTTGCTTATGGTCTCCTGCAAACTGAATGTGTTATGTCTAGGTAGTGCGTGTGTTTGTGTGTTTTGTATTTCTTCCAAGCTCTTTGCACATGTTGGAGCTGCAAGGAGAAGCCCACATGTTCTGTTATCTCAGCTTCCAGTTGGAATGATGAAAATAGTAAATGCATGACATATGTATGTGCTACTATGTGCTAGGCCCTGTTATAGATATATACATACTAAAAGCCCGATGCACGCACGAAGATTCGTGAAAGAATAGGCCTTCCTTCCCCTGGCTGCCGACACCGCCTTCACTCTGGCCAGAGCCACCTTCCGCCTCTTGACTTGTCGTGTCTATTTGCATATTCCCTCCTTATTGGTTGTGGGCACTGCCATCTTTGTCGTGGAGTTATGGTCAATTTGCGCATTCTGTCTTTATTATATAGGATAGGTATGTGTGAATAGATTCACTTAATCCTTATAACTCTACTAGAGGCCCAGTGCACAAATTTGTGCATGGGGTTGGGAGGAGGGACCATGGGAGGTTGGCCAGCCAGGGTGGAGATTAGGAGGGACCTCAGGAAGTTGGCGGCCAGCTCCAAGGAGGGAGCTGGCCCTTGGCCCCCCTGGGAAAGGGGCCACATCTTCCACCACCCACCCCTGAAGGCCCCAGTGGGGTTGGGAAAGGAGGCGACAGTCGCTGGGCTGGGCATGGAAGGAATGGACACCAGATGCTGACGCTGCCCCGCCACAGCGCAGTTCCCTGCCTCCCCCCTCCTCCTTCCCTTGCCACGTGCTACCACCGCGGCAGGCAGGTGGCCCCCGGGGAAGGGTGAGGAGGGCAGCGAGACAAACCCGTGTTGAGGGCTGACTATCAGTAGATCACAGCAAGGGAGCTGTTTTGCTACATATGAAACCCCGACCCAGAAGCAGGTTGTCCACAAATGGTTTAGCAACAGGGGCCAATGTGGGCCAGCCAGCCAGGGGTAGGGACCGCAGGTGGTTGGCCAGCCATGGGAGGTTGGCTGTGGGAGTGCACTGACCACCAGGGGGCAGCTCCTATATTGAACATCTGCCCCCTGGTGGTCAGTGCGCATCATAGCGACTGGTCGACAGGTCATTCCAGTCTTTTTGGTTGTTTGGTTGTAACAGTTGCTTAGGGTTTTATATATAGAGATTAGATAGTTATTGCACCCATTTCATAAATATAGAAAATAAAACCTCAAGAGAGAGGTTTAACAACTTGCCAAGTCCACAAAGCTAAATAACTGGCAGAGACTGAGTTCAAACATAGGCAGTCAAAATTTATAATTTGTGCTGTATAATCACTATTTTAGTGCCTATGCAACCAAATACACAAGTAGTTCCTAGCTCCACACCACAGGTAGAAACTGCCTGAGTACCATCCACAAGTCAGAACTTCTGAGAAGCTGAGATTATACCCGAACCCAGAAAGTGGGTTAATGTGCAACTATCCTTGATAGGTGCTCTCCCCATACCTGAAGGGCTGAGAAACAACCTTGCACAAGAGTTGTAAAATCCAGAGTCAAAAAACCATGTAACAAATCTTGTGTACTAATTTACTATCCAAGCCCAAACGTTGTTTAGATTCCTCTCTGATGAATATCCAGCCCTGCTTCGATTCCTTTCTAATGAGCACTAACTTTTTTAGTCCTGTCAGCTTCTCACAAATTTATTGTTTTTTTGTCTAAAAAGTATCAAAAGATGCCTAGTTCACCTTTTTGAGCCTTTTTTTTTTATGATCTGAGCATCATATTGTGATTCTCCCATGTGCATGTATTAAATTCCTTATTTCTTCTCTTGTTAATCTAGTGTTGTGTCAATTTTATCATTTTATAGTTAGTCTAGCTAATAGACTTAAGGAAGGGTAGAATGGGGAAATTTTCCCCATTCTCCAAGAAGCTCATGTGTTATGACCCACATAAATTATTAAATCAATTTAATCAGACAAATTCATATAGTCCAGCAAGGAGCTAGAGAATGTAATCTAAATATGTCATTTCAAGAAATTAAACCAAGCTGAGATATGAAAGAATCAGGTAGGGAGAATAAGGAACCTGCCTGGCAATGAATGTTGGGACTAAGGGTAAAATGCAAGAACCCCACTAATGGTTTTCCATAGTAGAGTTTAGATAAAAGTGCTGACTCAAGTCAAAGTGGGAGTTGAAACCTACATTTTTAAAATCAAGGCTGTACTTCAAACCTATGTGCCTTAGGGGCAGGGCCTTATTATCCCAGAGGAATGTCTGCCCAGAACATCTTTTTCTAACTCAGATAAAGTTGTTTTTTCTACTATCCCCTACGATAATGACAGAGCCCATGACCTGTAGATCAGGGTGCAGAGAGCTGCATAGTAAAGGAAGGCAGGGAGTAAGATACAAATAGAGGGTGTCCCAAAAAATGTATCTACACTGTAACACTTTATAGCTCAATTGGTATTTCTTTCTTTCAGATTTAACCCATTGCAATTAATAATTATTCAAAGTGTGTATACATTTTTTTGGGACACCCTGTATTGGATATGTTGGAATCTTTTTCATCTGAATCTTTAACAATTGTTCTAAGCACACTGGTTTGAATAGATTTTGAATCCTACTCTACATTTTACTTATATCTTTCACATATGTAGTATAAATAACATCCATGATAACATTTGGTCTTCCATGCTTGTTCTCTGTTAAGGGCAGTTAAAGAGGGAATGTCACATTATTTAGTTTAGACTTCTATGGTAATCTTAAGAGACAAAATAACTTGGAAGTGTTCTCTGTACATACCCTTCTTACACAGTACAGACTACAAAATCTATAAACAGATGAAAAATTATTAGAAAATTGTCTTCTTTTCCTTGTGCCTGTATAAGATTAAGATTCTTTGACAAAATCCAAATCAAAGGCACATTCTATGTTATCACACACCCTTTCCTAGTAGAGGTAACAGACTGATGCAGGCAATTAAAAAGAGGGCCTAATATGTGAGATCATAACAAGTATGTCTTTTTAAAAAGAACTTACCCAAGGAGTTACTATCAAAAAATTTATAAAGAACCCATACAACGCAACACCAAAAATACAAACAGACATAATGGTAACCTCACAAAAAAACAAACAAACAAAAAAAACTGAGATGTATAAAAATCCACTGCATTCCTACATACTAACAATGACATTTCAGAAAAAGAAATGAAAAAATTTTCATTTGCAATTGCAACAAAATGAAAATAATACCTAGGAATAAACTTAACAAAGGATGTGAATGACCTATATACTGAGACACATAACTTAAGAAAAGAGGAAATAGAGGAAAAATGTATGAAATACTGCTAGACAAAAACAACAGCCAGAAACACAAAGGACAGAACCAATGGAGGCACAGAGCTACCAGAAAACAAAAGATAAATGGCTATAGGGAATCCTCATACATCAATAATTACCCTAAATGTAAATGTAAATGTAAATGGACTGAATTCACCAATAAAGAGGCACAGAGTATCAGATTGGATAAAAAAAACAAAACCCAACCATATGCTTCCTTCAGAAAACACAGATAGCTGCAAAGACAGAGGTAGGTTCAAGTGGAAGGGTGGGAAATGATTCTCCACACAAATAACATCCACAGGAAAGCAGATGAAGCTATACTTTTATCAGACAAAATAGGTTACAAGATAACAAAGGTAACAAGAGACAAAGATGGACATTTTATAACTAGAGGCCTGATGCACGAAATTCATGCACGGGTAGGGTCCCTAGGCCTGGCTGGCGATCAGGGCCGATAGGGGCCTTTTGGCTGCTGGCTGGGGCCTTCCTTCCCCATTGCCGGCTGCCAGCCAGGGCCTCCCTTCCCTGATTGCTGGCTGCCAGCTGGGGCCGTCCTTCATTCTGTGCCACCCCCTGGTGGTCAGGGCACATCATAGCGATCGATGGAACTCCTGGTCTCCTGGTCGAACTCCCGAGGGGACAATTTGCATATTAGGCTTTTATATATAGAGATGATAAAGGGATATTGCATTAAGTAGACATAACACTTCTTAATATGTATGCACCCATCAGGGAGCACCAAATATATAAAGCAACTACTAACAGAACTAAAAGGAGAAACAGACAAGAACACAATCATAGTTGAGGACCTTAACATTACACTAGACAGTGCTAGACAGATCATCTAAACAGAAAATCAACAAAGAAATATTGGCCTTCATGCAGTTATGACCAAATGGACATCAAAGCCCTTCATTTCAGAACATCAGATTATACATTTTTCTCCAGTGCACATGGAACATTCTCAAGAATAGACTGTATGTCAGGCCATAATACTAGTCTCAACAAATTCAAGAAGACTGAAATTGTACCAAGCATATCTTCTGACCACAGGAATGAAATTAGAAAACAACTGCAAAAAGGAAGTGAAGAAACCCACATATATGGGGTAGTATGCAGCACAAGCAGTAATAAGAGGGGAGTTTATATCATTACAGGCCTACTCAAGAAACAAGAAAAATGTCAAGCAACCTAACATTAAATCTTAAAGACCTAGAAAAAGAAGAACAAAAGCAGCCCAAAGTCAGAAAAAGAAAAGGAAATAATAAAAGTTAGAGTAGAATTAAATGAAATAAGAAACAAAAAGACTATACAAAAAATTATATTGCCATTATACCACTTCCCTAACTATATTTAAAATAAGATGTATGTCTGGTATGCATGATTAGAGCCAAAACCTTTTACCTTAGAGGTAAAAGCTCTAAGGAAACAGGAAATTTGATTAGTGACATAGTCTATATTACTTACTTGTTCACATTGGATGTTGACTTTTTAAATGCCCTTTGCTTAATAAAATGCCTTAAAATTATTCTTTATAATGCTTAGATATGAATTCTACAAGTGAGTAGCATTTTAGGGCTGTCAAATATGGTGAGGGAATATCTATGTGGATGAACAAAAATTTCTGCTTCCCAAGCTGTAAAAACCACATTGCAATAATTATCTTGTCTGATCATACACATATTTATTTCCTATGAAATAATGCTTAATATATTTTCTTAAATAATTGGAATTGAGGAGTCTGTATGATACATGTACATGGATATGAAAAGTTAGTTGGTTTATTTGAATTTTTATTCAGTTGCCTTATAAGAGGCTTTTTCTCTCTATTTGGTTCCATTCAATTAAAAATATTTTAATTAGCTGCAGAACTATAGTCCAGTTTGTACTACCCATTGTGCATGTGTATTTTTAAAACTACATATGTGAAACGCTGTCTTTAACTGAGCACAAAGTATCCTGTTGCTAAACATTGGCTTAATCTTAGGATAGCAGGGATGTACAAGTAAAGAACTAGGCAAACCTAAATAGTCAGAGACTGTTGAGTGCTTCAATTCACCTGCAGCTAACCCACCAAGTGGGACACCTTATTTGTTGAGAAATGCTGTGCCAAGGATATCACATTTAATGGCTTTGGCAAGAAGGATGATTTTCATCAGCTGTAACAAACAAGTTCCTCATCTCCAACCCTACCATCTGTCCTCCTGGTTTCCACCCAGAGCTCTATATATGGGCTCAATTGAACAGGTTTCAGACTGCCTAAGGTCACTGCACAATCAACCTTAACAGATGGCATCACAGCAAACATCTAAACTGTAGCAGTGGCCAAATGCAGAGGATAATCCTCATTGCTGAGGAAGAATGCCCTCTGTGCATGCCGCCCTGATGTTCTGATTCTACTAAACATTTCATGTGAAAATAAGGCTCCATAGTCTTTATATTAATAGCTTAAGTGGATTGGTCTTTGCACTAATTTCCCCATGCATATTTTATCTTAAACCTTTTTTTTTTTGTATTTTCCTTGATCTGGTATAATTAAAGGTAATACTCTGAGATAATATCTACTGTTAATGACCATCAGAATATTACATATGTATTTAAAAGGAGAAAGAGACTAAACCTTAGGGTGCTTTTTTCTTTACTTTTAACAGTGTGTACTGAAAACCGTACTGTTAGCTGTTAAAATATTCATACACAGTTTAAGATAACAATAGGTAATTAATGATAAACATGGCATCCTTTTAAATTGAAATTTAGTCGTCCTTAAGTCAGACCCATGTGCCCATACTTATCCCCAGCTGACTGATATTCTCACATCTTTTCTCAACATCACTTTAATTCAATAGCAAAGGGCATTATTCTCAAATTAGCTTTAATCCCTAATTTCCATATTTCTGTTACAAATACTTTTATTTCACCCTTTGCCTAGTTTCAATATTTGGAGACAAAGGACACAAGAATTTAAAGTTTATGCAGTCTGTTTTCTCCCCTCAATATTAACTCCCCTAGCCACATATCCCATCATGCTCCAAGAATTCTGGAAGGCAAGTTTATATGTTCCATGTGGAAATTAGGGACATCTATTCCGAAGAAGAAGCCCAGCCCAGAGAAAAGACAAATAGACTGAAATCCTGTAATTCCCAATGAAAAGGGTCGGAGAGAATTTTCTATAGTAAAAACTTCTATTCACAAGTCCTGTTATGCATATTGAAGAATGGAAGATACAGTGAGGAAAAAATATTTAAAATTAAAATAAGAATTAAGTCAGTGGAAAATAGGAGACAACATTTAAAGAAACTATAGCAGCAGCTCAAGAATATCAAAAGCTGAATAATGAGAGCCATCTAGAAACAAAAGTAGAAGATTATTAAGAAAAAGAATTTAAATAAATTTCCTAGAACTTAGGGACATTAATTTTTCAGACTATAAGGGTTTGTCTAGGGACCCTGAAGTCGTATACTACTATACTATGGCATTTTATCACAAAAGTTCAGGACAGTAGGGCCCTGGAGAAGATCATAAAAACTGCCATAGACTACAGAATGGCTCACATATAAAAATCAAGAGTCAGAATAGCAGCACCGGAAGCTGGGTGACAATAAATAAATGCCTTTCTGTTTTGAGAGGATTACTTTAGAAATCAGAAAATAGGCAATCAATTAAGGGTATGAGAACAATAAAGATGCATTCTGATAAACTATCAAAAATTTACCTCCAGAAGTTTCAGAGGTTCTTCTCCATATAAGTAGGTTATAAACCAAGAAATAGAAGGACATAGTATGAAGCCACTAGTCCAGTGGTCGGCAAACTGCGGCTCGCGAGCCACATGCGGCTCTTTGGCCCCTTGAGTGTGACTCTTCCACAAAATACCACGGCCTGGGCAAGTCTATTTTGAAGAAGTTTAAGTTTAAAAAATTTGGCTCTCAAAAGAAATTTCAGTCGTTGTACTGGTGATATTTGGCTCTGTTGACTGATGAGTTTGCCGACCACTGCGACTAGTCCATATCAAAGGAAGGTGAAAGAAGGTCTTCAAGAAAATTGAATAGAATTAAAGAAACAAAACAAAACATTGCATAGCCCATGAGGTGTTTAACTACGTGTAAGATAATATTCAGAGAGATTTTACAATTCTCTTCTAAATTTTGAAAAATTACATAGAAAATTAAGCAAAGAGAGAACATGAGGTTATAAAGTGGGAATAACAAAAGAAAGGGAACCTTAGTACATTAGTGTCTTAATTAATCAGTGATAGTTAATATAGAGTAAACATTACATATTTGTTTAATCAAAAATTGCAATACACTTTATTGGGAGGAGAAAGGGGAGTTAAGTAGAAACCTCAGGATGATAGTTCAGTAAGCTAAATTCTTATTACCACAGTGGGAAATCAATAAAAAATGCCTAAAGTTAAAACAACATTATTTGAAGAATACATTTTATGAATATGGAAATAGGTACCAGAATGAACAGATTAGAGATTGGATGAAGAGAGCACATAGTGTTAGAAAGATGGAAGTAGATTATTAGTCTTAGAGTATAATTTTCCTTAAAATAGTGTTTCTCTCTTGTTAGAAAACATAATTATAAACATAAATGGAAATTAATAAAAATATAAAATTAAAACATAACAATGCAGGAGCTGCCCCCTGGTGGCCTGTGCCCTCTCTCAATCTGGGACCCTTTGGGGGATGTTGGAGAGCCAGTTTTGGCCAGATCCTGCTCAATTCAGGAGCTGCCCCCTGGTGGTCAGTGCACTCCCACAGGAGGAGCGCTGCTCAGCCAGAAGCCAGGCCCATGACTGGCAAGTGCAGTGGCGGTGGTGGGAGCCTCTTCCGCCTCTGCAGCAGCACTAAGGATGTCTGACTGCCAGCTTAGGCCCACTCCGGAGCAGGCCTAAATCAGCAGTCGGACATCCCCCAAGGGCTGCTGACTGCAAGAGGGCACAGGCCAGGCTGAGAGACCCTCCCCCAGTGCATGAATTTTGTGCACCAGGGCTCTAGTTACAAAATAAGGAAGGACTCTAATAAGTCAATTACCTTCACCTGTGCTAGAGGAGGAATAGGATGGACAAGGGACAGAGAAGGGAGAGAGGGCGAGAGCTCAAGAAAACATAAAGAAATAGCATTATAAAAATATAAGTGTCCCAGTAGTAACAGGTTTAGCAAGCTATGGGTAAGTTATTAGAGTGGGGGTGAAATGGGATATAATGGCTTTCAATATTTGTTCTTGTGTGAAACTCTAACCAATATCTCCATCATTGCATTGTCGAGTACAATTACAGGAAAGGATAGACCATTTTTTAAAGTACATACAAAATAATGCTATATTAAATTAGTAAAAGTTGAATTGTCTTGGCTGAAGTGGGAATGTAACCTTCAATTACTCTTTCCCATTCACTCCCCCTCGCCACCCCACAACATACACCAAGATAGTTGTTATACTAATCTAAAACCACAGATCTCTTGGAATTCTGAGAACTCAATGGTAAAACAGTAATCTGGCAAAATGCAGAATTTGTATTTGAAATAACTGAGCATGAAGTGTACATATGGTTTGTCCAGGTTTTTTCAGAAATCTAGTAAAATGTAGTAACCCAGAACTATGTTTTGTCACCAAATGCCTCTTTTATTTCTCTTTTTCATTCAACTCAGTTTTTATTTAGGACTCTTAGTCGGTCTCTTAATTTAACCTCTTCCAAACAAAATATTTTTCATACTTCTGGACTAACTCCATTTTTCTAAAATGCTATTTCTAACATGACATGTAGCTTTTTTGTTCTTGTTGTTGTTTTCTGCTCTTGCTTACCTTGTCAGACTCAAGATTCAGGTTATGCTAGTGCTAATGCAATAGTTTGCATACTGCTAGTCTTTTTTATACTATTGAAAATAAATGTAATCTGGTTCCTGAAGTTTTCCAAATAATTTCCTATAAATGTAATGTACCATTTTTGTATTTAACTGAATGTTAATAGAAGTATTCATAGCTATTGCTCAGGTTTTTTTTAATATTGTACTACATCAACATAAGGGAAAACAATGTATAGGTATTTCTAATTTATTATCATAAAAGGTGTTATTTTATATTTTATAATTGTTGTCATATCTGTTGTTATATTTCTTTTCTCTTATTTTTTATTATTTTGCTCTTATTTTTTCTTTAATTGAATTTGTTGGTATTGTCTACTAGTTTTTTCAAAACTAGTAGACAAAGAGAGCCAAAAACAGACAAAAATTACAGAAAAAAAATGTTACTTGTTTTACAAAGTGGAGAACATACTCTACAAACTTTTATTTTGACTTAATATACTAGTATTAAGGATTTATTTAAAAATCCATATGTGCTGTATTTATAACTTAATACCAAAAAATCTTCTAATAAATATTGTAAGAATGTATCTCTATTTATTTTACCAGTCCAGGTTTTTTTGTTGTTGTTGTTTTTGACATTTTAGTTGTTTATAATTTCTCAGTTTAATTAATATCCCACTAAAATTAACACCTTGATAGATAAATTTTTGCCTACCTGGACAAATATATATTTAGGAAATACTCTTAAAAAGTAAATTTTCATCCAGAAACTGAACAACCAAAAGGTCAGAGAAGAAATCAAAAGTGAAAAAAAAAAATACCTTGCCAGGCCAGTGGGACTCAGTGGTGGAGCATCTGAACCAGGAGGTCATGGTTTGAGTCCTGGTTAGGGCACATGCCCAGGATGTGAGCTTGAGCCCTAGTGTGGGGCATGCAGGAGGCAGTCCATCAATTATTCTCTCTCATCATTTAAGTTTATATCTCTTTCTCCCTCTTCCTTCCTCTCTGAAATCCATAAAAATATATTTAAAATTTACCTTAACAAATGAAAATGAAAATCCAACATACCAAAACTTAAAAGAAGCAGCAAGTGTAGTTCTAAGTGGAAAGTTTATAACAATAAATGCCTACCTTGAGAAACAAGAACAATCTATATATATAAAAGCCAAGTGACCGTAATGACAGAACGACCAGAATGACTGGTCGCCATGATATGTACTGCAGCAGCCAATTAGCCTGATCGGGATACTGATCACCCCCCCCCCCCCAACCTCCCAAAGCCTATCTCCCAGGCTGGCCCCCAACCAGGCCCCCCCACCGTGATCAAGGCTCCTCCCCCTGGCTGGCCCCACCCTCAATCAGCCCCCCAACCTTGGTGGGGGGTGGGGCCAGCTGGCCAACCTCCTGTATTCCCCTCCCGCCGGCCCAGCCCCAATCAGCTCCCATCAGGGAGGGCCAGCCTGACCCTACCCATGCATAAATTCGTGCACCAGGCATCTAGTCTAAAATAAACAACCTAACTTTATACTGAAAGGAACTAGAAAAAGAAGAAACAATGAAGCCAAAAGTTAATAGAAGGAAGGAAATAAAGATCAGAGTGGAAAAAAATAAAATAGAAAAGATTAATGAAACTAAGAGCCAGTTCTTTGAAAATATAACAAAACTGCAAACCCTTAACTAGATTCACCAAGAAAAAAAAGAGAGAGGACTCAAATAAAGAAAATTAGAAATGATTAAAGTAAAATTATAATGCAGTCAATTTCAATGTTTGCCTTTATGTTTTGTAGTTTTAGTGAGATGTTTAGAAAGACCTACTTATATAAGATTACATAAATATTTGTTTATATTTTATTCTAATACTTTATTATTTTATTCTATCTTTCTGGAAATAATTTTGATCTGTTACTTAAGTATTATTTTAACTTAATTTGAACTAAAATGGTTTATTTTCCCCAAAATACCAGTGTATTAGCTATTAATTTTTCACTAATTTGCACCATATAATTTTATACCATCTATTTTTCTATGATATTAATTAGCTAACACCATTAACAAATGGGAGAATGATATCATTATAACATAGGAAACTCATTGGTTCATTATATGAACTTTTCAGCTCATTATATTCTAGGATATCAAGTAATAGTAACTGAACATAACAACAGCTAAACATGTTATGTCACATAGAAATACCCATTAACCACCTTACCCACTTACCCAGTTTTCTTCATTTTGTAACAATTTGTCCATTACTCTGTCTTGCCAGTGTTGTTCTTTCCAGTTGCTGTATATTTTTTTCTTATCTTTACAAATTAGCAGACTTAACACTTACTTACAAATTAAGTTTTGACCACTAGAGACATTCATGTGAGATTTAGAAGAAGGAAGTGAAATGGAGGACATATTCTTATTATTCTTGATGCCAGCTACCAAGGTTGTAGACTTGAGAATTGGGAGGCTATTGCAACAACCACATTCAACATGTCTGCCCAGACTCAGCATCAAGGATCTTGAGAGATGGTTTTAGTAGTAGACTAGGGGCTGTGGAAACTTTTGAGCTCTGGTTTGCAGCTATGAGATAAAATTCTCCAGTGATATACCATGACTTCTCCTTTCCAAGAATTTTGGAAACACCAATGCCTTCTATCATTGTACTTGTATTGTTTCAACTATCTAGAGTGATACCTATTTGCTGCACTGTCCATTAATTATATGCTATCTAATATGAGTCACTTTACTTATTAAACCATTAAAAATAAACAGCAACACTTGGTTGCATGGGTAAAATCCACAAGATAGAAAAATAAATGACATATTGGTTAAATCAGAATAGAGAAGGCCAGTTGACAATATAACTAGTGCTTTGGAATATATGAAAGATTGCTTACTCTGATAACAATAATGATAATCACTGAGTAAGAGGACTTGATTCATTGAAAATGAGAAAGATTCCATTGGATATTCAGAAAAAAAAATCTTGAGTCAATAAGGGACAAACAGCTAAGTGGCTAGTGACGTAGTTCATAAAATTTGGGTCCCTGAAGAGCTTCAATAAAAAAATCCCCAACAATCTGTCTTTAATTATGAGAATTATTTACAAAGATGGAAGGGGATCAGGATCCCTGACATTATTTCATTTCTATTGTTGAAGCATACAAAGGATAAAATTAATACTTAAAAAGAAAATGCATGTACTTCTTTCTAACATATTTGTCATTTTTACCTGAAAAAAATTAGTGAAATTAGCAAAATATTTGTTTTGTGTTATGGTATAGACTTTATGGTCCATAATCTTCTAAAGAGAAATGCTTAGGGAAAAAATTTAAATCCCCAAAGGAAAACATTCAAAAAATTCAGGCAGCAAGTATTTTAAAGATGCTTATTATCTTATTTCAGTAATGATTGTTGATTATGGTAATTGATCATTTCAATAATTTCTTATATAGATAATTGGCAAGAGTAATTTAAGTGCACTTCTATTTTAAATATTCTTAATTAGTGAAGCACATTTAAATAAATTACCATATTATTGAAGGTCACACATAAGTATGGATCACCAAAATTTTATAAAGTTATAGTAAACTACTAGTATATTCTGTGAAATTTATCTTTAAGAGTAGCTAAGCAAAATATAAATCAGACATTTGATGGATAAACAGTTTTTGTTTTTTTAAATACATTTTTTATTGATTTCAGAGAGGAAGGGAGAGGGAAAGAGAGATAGAAACATCAATGATGAGAGAGAATCATTGATTGGCTGCCTCCTGCATACCCCCTACTGGGGATCGAGCCCGCAACCTGGGCATGTGCCCTAACCAGGAATCGAACCGTGACCTCCTGGTTCATAGGTCGACTCTCAACCACTGAACCATGCCAGCCAGGCAACAGTTTTTATAATGGAGCTTATTTGTCAATCATACAAACAAATCATAGTTGGCCACCAAATTTTATATACCTACTTTTGACCAAAAAAGTAGTCACTTTACACAGGAAGAGTAGTAATTTTTCCTATATGATTAGCAATGTCAATAGAAGTTGAGGGAAGATTTTGGAGAGAAGGATACAATGATGGACAAATAACTGAGCAAAAATGCACCTGTCTTTCTAGTCAGAACATCTAAATTAGCTAAGCTAATAAATTGTGTGACATATTAATAACATATGTTATTATGGGAGGTAATATTAGAGGAAAGATAATTATTATATACAGACTATATGTGAGGTAGTTTATAAAGGGTAGTAATATGATATAACTAATATAAACATAAAATGAAACAGACAAGGGAGCCATGAACACTCAATGGGGAAAGTAAAGTCTCTTCAACAAAGGATGTTTGGAATACTACACAGGCACATGGACAAAAATGAAATTAAATCCCTAGCTTACACCACTTACAAAATTTAACTCAAAGTGGATTAAAGTCTTAAACATAAAATCTAATACCATAAAAGGCCTAGAAGAAAACATAGAAAGACCTTGACTTTGGTCTTAGCATGAGTTGTTTTTTTTTATGTGATGCCAAAAGCACAAGCAACAAAAGCAAAACTAAACAAGTAGGACTGATTCAAACGAAAAAGCTTCTGCAGAGCAATAGATACAATCAACAAAATGAAAAGGCAACCATGAATTGAGAGAAAATATTTGCTAACTGTATATTGAATAAAGGGTTAATATTCAATATACAGCTCATACAACTTTATAACAAAACAAACAAAAAAAAAGGAACACCAATCAATCTGATTTTAAAATGGGCAGAGGAACCAAAGAGGCATTTTTCCAAAAACATACAAATGGTCAATAGGTTCATAAAAAGATGCTCAATGTCCCTAATCAATATGGTAACGCACACTGAAACCACAATGAGATATTTCACACCTGTTAGAATGGCAATCATCAAGCTGTATACCTGAAACTGAAACAAAATAATATTCAATATAAACTATAATTGACAAATAAAATTTAAAATAAAAAAGAAAACCAGAGATAATAAGCATGAACTAGACATGGAAAAAAGGGAAACTTTGTACATTGTTGGTGAGAATGTAAATTGGTAAAGTCACTATGAAAAACAGTATGGAGGTTCCTTGAAAAATTATAAATAGAACTACCATATGGTTCAGCAATCCCACTTCTGGGTATATAGTTAAAGAAAAGGAAAAAGTATATTTAAAAGATATCTGTACTCCCATGTTCATAGCCATATATGAAAACAACCTAATCAATGAATGAATGGATAAAGAATATCACACACACACACACACACACACACACACACACACACACACACAGGAATGAGAAAGAAGGAAAATCTGCCATTGCTGGCAACAAAGATGGATCTTGAAGGTATTATGCTAAGTGAGATGTCAGACAAAGAAAGATAATACTTCTTGTAAAATCTGAAAAAGTCAACCTTGTAAAAAGAGATAATAGAATGGTGGTTGTCAGGAACTGGTAGGTGAGGAATTGGAAAGATGTTTAAGGGTATAAACTTGAACCTAGTAGGTAAATAAGTCCCAGAGATCTAATGCACAGCAAAGTGATTATAGTCAACAGTTCAGTATTAGAAACTTCAAAACTGTTAACACTATATCTTAATTGTTCTCACCACACATGCAAAAAAATAATTATGTGACATAATAAGAGGTGCCAGCTAATGTTATGGTGACAATCATAATTGCAATATATAAATGTATCAAATCAACATGTTCTACACCTTAAACTTAATGTTATTTGTCAATTACACCTCAATAAAAACTAAAATAAATTTAATATTTTATAATCAGCATTTTAAAAATGAATTACAATAGGGCAGAATAATGCATTATACAGAAAGAGGACTATTTTTTTCTAGAAGCATTTATTATATATACTAGAGGCCTTCCTTCCCCTGGCTGCTGGCACTGGTTTTCCTCTGGCACCCAGGACCCAGGCCTTCGCTCTGGCCTCTGCCTTCTGCATTCGCTCTGGCCGCCGCCTTCTGTCTTCGCTCCAGCCAGAGTGTAGCCCCCCACTCTCCCCCTCATAGCAGGCGTCCTGCCCTGCCTGGCTGCTCTGTGCCTGCATGCTTGCTGCCCAGAGGTCCGGAGCAGCTGGGGGGCAGGGCCGCCACAATTTTTGTTAGGTTAATTTGCATACTCACTCCTAATTGGCTGGTGGATATTGTGAGGTGATGGTCAAATTGCATATTTCTCTTTTATTAGTGTAGATACTTACTGATTTAGAGAGGGATCATGAGTAAACATGTATGCCTTAAGTTATTGGACAAAAACGTCTGAAAATCACTGCTTTAAAAAAGAAAAATATATTTGACCATGTTTGGTAGTTAAAAGACTTGACTAGTTCTATTAAAGAATCAAAAACAAAGGGTAATAAGATGAAGTACCAAAACATTAATTAAAGAGAAATTTCTCTTACAACACCTTTTCTTCCTCTTTTCCTGAGAATACATACAGTATTATTATACCACTCTTTAGGACATGAAGTTAAAAATCCTCAGATCTTGCACTGGTATGACTTATATGAATGTGTCTTGATATCAATACTATTTAAGTATAAATCAAAGACCTACTTTTTCAAATTATTCCTCTGTAAGCTAGTACATTTTTTTAAGTTTATACTTAAGAGTCTGGAGGTAGACTACCCAGGTTCAGATCCCAGCTCTGCCATTTAATGACTATATAGGCAAGAGCTTTTAGATATATCAAGAGCTTAGATAACTCTAAGTCACAGTTTCTCATATATCAAGTGAGGATAATAGGAAGTTCTTCAGTTGTTTAAGAGGTAATGTATCTATAGTTAATGCAACATGAACAGTGTATTGCAAATTTTAAGCACTTCAGATGCATCATCCTACATAATAAAATGGTAATATGTAAATTACCATCACTCCGCTACGCCCACGATTGGGCCAGCAGGAGGCGCAGGGGGCGGGACTCAGGGTGGCCGGGGTAGCTGATTGGGCCAGAAGGCGTCTGTACCATGGCTGCCGGAGGCTTTCGGAAGGCCTGGGGTGCCTGCGGACAGCCAGCCACAGCCAGCCGGACAGGTCCCCCGCGATCAAAGGCCAAAGCGGGGGACCTGGCCGCCTGTCTGCTCCGGCGCAAGGCCTTTCGAAAGCCTCCGCAGAGCCGGAGGCTTTCGGAAGGCCTGGGGTGCCTGCGGACAGCCAGCCGGACAGGTCCCCCGCGATCAAAGGCCAAAGCGGGGGACCTGGCCGCCTGTCTGCTCCGGCGCAAGGCCTTTCGAAAGCCTCCGCAGCGCCGGAGGCTTTCGGAAGGCCTGGGGCGCCTGCGGACAGCCAGCCGGACAGGTCCCCCGCGATCAAAGGCCAAAGCGGGGGACCTGGCCGCCTGTCTGCTCCGGCGCAAGGCCTTTCGAAAGCCTCCGCAGCGCCGGAGGCTTTCGGAAGGCCTGGGGCGCCTGCGGACAGCCAGCCGGACAGGTCCCCCGCGATCAAAGGCCAAAGCGGGGGACCTGGCCGCCTGTCTGCTCCGGCGCAAGGCCTTTCGAAAGCCTCCGCAGCGCCAGAGGCTTTCGGAAGGCCTGGGGCACCGGCGGACAGCCGGACAGGTCCCCCGCGATCAAAGGCCAAAGCGGGGGACCTGGCCGCCTGTCTGCTCCGGCGCAAGGCCTTTCGAAAGCCTCCGCAGCGCCGGAGGCTTTCGGAAGGCCTGGGGCACCGGCGGACAGCCCGCTGGTGCACCAGGTGCATGATTAAATCATGCACTGGGCCTCTAGTCTGTTAATATTATTAGTAAATTAAAGGTGCCAATGGGAGAATACTTATGAACATGCAAATGTTTAAATTTGAATGCTAGTATCTTCAACCTCTTAATATATGAGAAAATAAAAATTACTAAGATAATAAGCTTGATTTAAATTTACTACATAATATTCAGTATAATTTTATTTTTAAAGAATATTTGTTGGTGTCTTGCTTTTACTAGGGATGGAAAAATCCACAAAATTTATTCTCTTCTTAACAACAACAAAATTCCAGATAATCTACACAATTATAACATTTTTAGCACATTAGAGAAAAGAGCTGGTAAGGCAGACAGATGAATGGAATTCTAAAGGATAAGTCCCTCTGGGGAGGGATAGGGCCCAAGAACTATTTCACCTTTGTCAGAGCATGGGAGAAGGAGGTGGAAGCTATTAAAAGCAGGGAAGCAAAGCAACCAAGATTTTAGAATAATCTTAAAGATAGTATATAGGCTAGCCTGAAAATGTGACCCCTGTATGAGCTTTTCTTAAAATTTATTTTATTTTTTAATTGAATGTATTGGGGTAGCATTGGTTAATAAAATTATATAACCTTCAGGTTTACAGTTCTAATACATCATCTGTATATTGAATTGCTTGTTCACCACCCCAAGTAAAGTCTTCTTTTATCACCATTTATTCCTCCTTTACTCCCCGCCCCCAATACCCACTCCTCTTTCCCTCTGGTTATTACCATACTGGAAACCACCACTAAGTTTGTTGTTGTTGTTGTTTATCCACTCATCTATTGATGGGCAATTGGGCTGCTTTCAAATCTTGGCTATTGTATATAGCACTGCAATAAATACAAGGGTACATATAATCTTACGAATTAGTGTTTCAGGTTTCTCTGGATATATTTCCAGAAGTGGAATCACTGGGTCATAAGGCAGTTCCACTTTTAATTTTTTGAGGAAACTCCATACTGCTTTCTAACAGTGGCTGCGCCAATCTGCATTCCCACCAACAGTGCACTAGGATTACCTTTTCTCCCTATCCCTGCCAACACTGGTTGTTTGTTGGTTTATTGATGATAGCTATTCTGATAGGTGTGAGAAGATACTAGTATATCATTGTGATTTTAATTTGCATTTCTCTGATGACCAGTGACTTTGAGCATCTTTTCATATGTCTATTGACCATCTGTATGTATGAGCTTTTGTTAATGGTCTTCCACCAGGCGTTGATAAGAGGATAAGAGAAGCTCTATTTTGTGGCAAGTGTATGCAAACCTTCATCAAAGAGAACTGAGATGACTAAAATTGTATCTAAGTAGACTTCAAAGAAAATAAAATTACCAGGTATCAACATTGATAAAGGAAAGAGATCATCAAACAGACAAAAACAATTGTAAATGTGTGTATATACTGACATAGGTTCACATTTATATATTTAATGGAGAAACATGCAAATTCATTATTATAGTTGTAGATTTCAACAGACCTCTCTGACTAATTAATAGAACAGCAGATTAAAAATTTAGTAAGGATATAGAATACAAACTATTAACTAACTTTACTATATTGACAATTATAGAATGAGTCATCTGAGTAGATAATATACATTATTTCTAAGTGAACATGCAACACCCAGCAAGATAAACCATATTCTAATATTTAAAACAAATCTCTACAACCTTAAATGGAATAAAAGCATGGAAAATAATTTCTTGCATGGAAATAATGAAAAAACATAAACTCAAAATCAATAACAAATATATATCTGTAAAATCTCCTAATGTTTAAAAATTAAAGAACATACTACTAAATAACCCATTAGTTATGGAAAAATATTGCAAGGGAAATTTGAAACATGAACTGAATAAAAATTAAAACAGAATTTATAGAAGTGGGTGGGTTTAGAATAAAACATATTTAGAAGGAAAAATAAAATATTAACTACTGTTAATGAAAAAAGTAAAAAAATAAAAGAAAGGGTTTTAGATCAATGATCTAAGCTTCCAACTTAAGAAGTTACAAAAGGAAAAGCAAATTAAACTCAAGGAAGCAGAAGAAAGGAAACAATAAAGATAAGAGCAGAAATAAATGGGGTGGGGGAAACAATAGGGAAAATCAATGAAACCAAAATCTCTATCTTGACTAAGAAGAAAAGAGAGTTGACACAAATTACCAATATCAGAAATGAAAGCGGTGGTATCACTACAGATTGTACAGATATTAAAAAGATAATAGATTATGAGCTACTTTATACCAATTTATTCAAGAAAGCAGATTAAATGGACTAATTTTTTAAAGACACTATCAAAACTCACTCAAGAAGAGATACTCTGAATAGCCTCATGCATATGAATTAAATTAAATTCATAGTTAAAAACACTGTCAACAAAGAACACTCCAGTCATGGGTCTTCACTGGTGAATTCTAATAAGCACTCATTATAGAAATAAAGCCAATTCTAAACTATTAAAAAATAAAGTTCAGCTACCATGTATTTAATAATTCTAACTTAATTCTAAAACCAGACAAAGAATTAGAAGAAACTGAACACCAAAATTCCTAATGAATACAGATGCAGAAGTCTTGAAGTATTTGAAAAATACATTTGTCAATATATTAAAAGTATATAAATAGCATGACAAAATGGGACTTTTTCCAGGAATATAAGTTTGGGTCAACTTTTTAAAATCAATGTAATTTACCCTATCAACTGACTAAAACATTTTTTAAAATATTTTTAGCTCAAAGAAGTAAAACATAGGACACATAGTCAATAATATTATAAAAACTACGTATGGTACCAGGTCGGTACTTGAATTATAGGTGGAACACTTTGTAAATTATATAATTGTCTAAGCACTATAATGTATACCTGAAACTAATCCTATATAATAAAAGTGTAATATGCAAATTGACCGAACTGCACAACAACTGGTCGCTATGATGTGCACTGACCACCAGGGTGCAGACGCTCAACACAGGAGCTTCCCCCTGGTGGTCAGTGTGCTCCTACAGGGGGAGTGCAGGTCAGCCAGAAACCAGACTCATGGCTGGCAAGTGTAGCGGCAGTGGCGGGAGCCTCTCCTGCCTCCATTGCAGACGGGCAGAAAGGAGCGAGGGGTCCCGAACTGTGAGAGCCCTGCACTGCGAGAGGGATATCTGACTGCTGGCTTAGGCCCGGTCCCTTGGGGATCTAGCCTAAGCCGGCAGGTGGACATCTCCCGAGGGGTCCCGAACTGTGAGAGGGTGCAGGCCGGACTGAGGGCCCCGCCCCCATCCAGTGCATGAATCTCGTTCACCGGGCCTCTAGTGTATAATAGTATTGAATATCAACTGAAAAAGAAAAAAAAAAAGTCATGGCTGATGTAATCAGTATATTTGTATTATCAAAATGGTTATTTTAGAACTTTTTTTAAATTTTCACAAACCATTTTAAATGCCTCATCCTACATAATAAAAAGGCAATATGCAAATTGCATCACTCCACTACGCCCACGATTGGGCCGGCTGGAGGCGCGGGGGGTGGGACTTAGAGTGGCCGATTGGCTGGCGGTAGGAGCAGGGGTGGGGACTCGCGAGTCCCCGACCCCCGCTCCTCCCGCCGGCCTAAACGGCCGATGCTGCGGAAGGACCCATGGGGCCGGCAGAAGACGCTGGTGGCGGAACTCGGGGTGGCCGATTGCGTGGCTGCTGGCACCAGTTTTCCGCCAGCAGCAGTTTTCCTCTGGCCACCCGCCGATCGGAGCGCCTCTGGGATTGGAGTTCCTCTTGGGGTAGCCGATCGCACTGGTGGGAGGCGCTCTGATCTGTGGGTGGCCAGAGGAAAACTGCTGCTGGCGGAAAACTGGTGCTGGCAGCCAGGTGAAGGAAAAGTCTATTGCATGAAACTTCGTGCAACGGGCTTCTAGTATAATTATAAACTTTTCATCCTTGAAATTTATGTGATAGGAATATTATTAAGCATATTTCACAAAGAAAGATCCAGGGGCTTAAACAGGTATGTTAAGTCACTTGCTGGAAGTTACTTAAGTTATAACAGGTCTAGAATATTTCGGCTTCTCTTAGATCTAACTCGTTTCCCTAATGACTACGCATGTTATTTGTGAAAGAGGCATAGAAATTATCTTCCCAATTTACAGATAAGGAAGCTGAATCCCAGGATGTTTTACAACTCGTCCAAAGTTAAGTAGGAGAACTAAAATTAGACTCTTAATTAAGACATTTCTTTGTCTATGGCTATTTTAATGTTATATGGCTTGTATAAAGATTTATTTTTGAAAGCCCAATTTTGTCATAAAGATATTTATATAAACAAAAGATTTTAAACAAAAACTGTTTAAAATTGAGCATATTAACTAAGTAAAATCTACCTATTTTTCCCTTACTTCTAAGAGATAAAAGTAAATTTGTTATTTTCAAGTCAAATTTATGCTACTGGAAAAACAATTAGTTATTATTTATATTTAATCCATTAAAAATAAGAAAGACACATAAGATAAATATCACCATTTCCACAATTGGATTATAAAGTCCAAAATCTGTCGAGTCTGGAAATATTTACTGTCCTGCCCTTTTTACATAATGAAGACAGTATCAGACAGTACTCTAAAAGTCTTACATTTAATATATACTTTAATTCCCACACTACTCTAAGGCACATAATCTTATTTCTCATCATTTTATAGATAGGGAAACAGAAGGCTTAGTCACATACCAAAATCATACAGCTAAAAAACTTAAAAGACTTTCAACCCCAAATCCATCTCCTTTTTTTTTTACTTTTTATCATATAGCTAACATTATTTCTTATCTCAGGAAGAGTGATACAAAGGAAGTAATCCTCTTCTATAATAGAGAGATAACATTTCACCTTTTAAAGGGTTGTTGGTTAAGTCACCAAGAGAACACATATTCAATTAATTATCAAAACACAGCTTAATTATGTTATCTCATTAATGAGTTTCAAAAGGTTAATAAGGTACTTCTACTTGTTACCACCAAGAGACACTCAAATCAGCATACTGGTCAGGACTTAATGAATATGGAAACTGGAAATTTACATTAATATAAATATACTTTAAGTCTTTAGAATTCCCTGCCATATCAATACACAGAGAATTAAAAATTTAGTTGTTGGTTGTTTTTTGGGTTTTTTTTTGATAGTCTACTGTCCCATGTAGTATGACTATATAACATAAAGTAGTTTAATTATACGTAGAATGACCTCTTCTACATGGGGCTTGAAGAATCAGTCTCATTATCATAGTTTTCCTGATTTTTGCCACACACAAAAAACAATTTCCTAATGTTGTTTCACCATTTTACTAATTAGCTTTGTTATAATGACTTGGGTTATTTATAAAATATGTATTTATCCTCAAAGTCAAGGTTTTTAAAATATTCAAATAAAGAAACAGTTTGTGGGTTTTTTTTAATGCAACAGGGGAATTTTTTAAATTGTGAGGAGAGAGATGACTGTAGATTAAGTGTATAATTTTGGAAGGCAACTATCTTGAAGCCATCAATTTTCATTCAGATCTATAATTTCTGATACACTTATTTTAAAAATATGGTCCATTTACTTTAAAACTGTATTCATAACTCAGAAGTTCAAAATGTTTAGTTTTTTGGATGTCATAATTGGCCAATAAGCCCAGTTCTAAACCCTTGGAAAGACATAGTAATAGTTTGTTTTTGCTACCTCTCCCCTCCCCCATTCATTCTCTATCTTTCTCAGCCTCTTCTATAATCAGGAAGACTGTGATCATCCATGTTAAGTTTTTTATTAGGTTCTGCCAAAGAAGTTACCAGCTGGAAGTCAGACTAGTGAAAAGAGAAGAGATTGGCATATTTATCTGCACCCCCACCTTACCCCATCAGGTCTCTGGGATTATCTAAAGCTCCATCCAGTTGGGTAGCCCCTCCATACCTCTGACTCTCACACTGCTCCATTTACATTATTTCCTTCCTTTATCCCTTCAGCCCTATGGGTAACAACTGCTTCCCATGTTGCTAATGTCTGGATGCCTCACCATCCCTTACTGGTTCTTTTAAATGGTTCATCCACTATAAGTAATCCTGCCATTAAATTACCTCCAGTGTAACACTTTGAGAGTTCCATGTGTTTATAGTACATGACTCATACATGTGGATACACAAAATATACAAATATATATTTAAATATGTATTATTGATTTTAGAGAGAGAGAGGATGGAAGCAGAAGGAGGAGAGGCAGAAGGAGAGGGGGAGGGGGGAGAGAAAGAGAGAGAGAGAGAGAGAGAGAGAGAGAGAGAGAGAGAGAGAGAGAGAATGAATCGGCTACCTCCTGCACACTCCATACTGGGGATGAGCCCTTATAGAAGTAAAGAAGAAACACAGACAAAATGCCTGTCCTCATGGAGTTCATGTTCTGATTGGGGAGACATTCGTCAAATATATAGTACACAGGATGGCAATAGTACACAGGACATAAATGATCTAAGGAAGGGGCATAGACTATGACATAGCTTGGTAATGTAATTCATATGATTGACTTTTTAGGCATGACTTCGCTGAGAATATGGCATTTGAGAAAATACTTAAAAGAAGTTGTGCAGATGTCTAAAATAAAAATATTTTTGGAGAAGAGACTTTCTTTAGTATTTCTAAAGAAATACTAAAGAAATACTAATATGTTTGTGCATAATAAATCCTCTCAGCCTTTGTTTAATTGACAAACTCACTTCGAAGGATAGCTTTAATGGATATAGAATTCCAGAATGATATTTTCCCAGCAATTTTAAATATATTGTTTCACTTATCTTGAAGCTTATTTTCCTTTTGCAAGTTTTAAGATTTTAAAATACAATCAATGTATGGTAAAATGGTAAATTTAATATTATCCATTTTTAACTCAAGGAATTAAAAAATAAAATAAGCCAGCAACAAAAAAGAATTTATTGAAGATAGTTAGCACGCCAGGACCTAAAGTTTTCAAGGTATGAAAAAGATTGATCATTTTCAATATCAGGATTACCCTTATATAAAAAGTGATTCTATATTAGATTAATTTAAATAATTTTAAAAATCTAAAAATTACAGATATAGTATTAAATGGAAAAAGCATAATTCCAAGAATTTGAGAACATGTTTGCCTTACAGATTTTAATTTTCACTGAAACTGGAAAAATATGATTTGCTGAGAATGCTAAGAAGAAGTTATGGCATATTTTGGTAAGAAAGCTGAAAAGAGAAATTTTGAAAAATATAGGAATGAGTTAATTGATAGATGTGTACATCACAGTTAAGATCCTTGGTTTGAGCTCTATGTTTTAGCACCAAACTATTGTGCCTTTGTCATTTTTATTTAGTAGTACCAAACACAATGTGTGCACGCAATAGATGACAAATATACAAATAAAAATATATATGAATGAAAAGATGTGCATTTAAGTTTTAGTGCACCCCACAAGTGCTCAAACACACATACACATAGACACACAATTATTCTGTATTTTATTTCTTTTATATATTACTAGAGGCCTGGTACACAAAATTCGTGCACTTGTGGGGGGGGGGGGTCCCCTCAGCCCGGCCTACACCATCTCACAGTCCGGGAGCCCTCAGGGGATATCTGACTGATGGCTTAGGCTCGCTCCCCACGGATGTCAGTTGGACATCCTTAGTGCTGCGGCAGAGGCAGGAGAGGCTCCTGCCACTGCCGCTGCACTCACCAGCCATGAGCCCAGCTTCTGGCTGAACGGCACTCCCCCTGTGGGAGTGCACTGACCACCAGGGGGCAGCTCCTGCATTGAGCATCTACCCTCTGGTGGTCAGTGCGTGTCATAGCAACCAGTTGTTCCACCATTCAGTCCATTTGCATATTAGCATTTTATTATATAGGATTCCACAAACTCATCCTATCTAATAAAAGAGTAATATGCAAATTGACTGTCACTCCAAGACACAAGATGGCCGCCCCCATGTGCTCAAAGATGGCTGCCCCCATGTGGACACAAGATGGCCACCATAAGATGGCCTGCAGGGAAGGGCAGTTGTGGGCAGTTGGGGGTGACCAGACTGGCAGAGGAGGGCAGTTGCGGGAGACCAGGCCAGCAAGGGAAGGCAGTTGGGGGGGACCCAGGCCTGCAGGGGAGGGCAGTTGGGGGGACCAGGATTGCAGGGGAGGGCAGTTGTGGGTGATCAGACCAGCAAGGAGGGCCGTTAGGAGTGACAGGGCCAGCAGAGGAGGGCAGTAGGGGAGACCAGGCAAGCAGGGGAGGGCAGTTGTGGGCGATCAGGCCAGCAGGGGAGGGCAGTTGGGGGGGACCAGGCCTGCAGGGAAGGACAGTTGGGGGGTGGGGAGACCTGCAGGGGAGGGCTGTTGGGGGGGACCAGGCCTGCAGGGGAGGGCAGTTGGGGGCAATAGGGCCGGCTGGGGAGCATTAAGGTGTTGATCAGGCTGGCAGGGGAGTGGTTAAGGGGTGATCAGGCTGGCAGGCAGAAGCGGTTAGGGGCAATCAGGCAGAGGCAGGTGAGTGGTTGGGAGCCAGCAGTCCTGGATTGTGAGAGGGATATCTGACCATCTATTTAGGCCTGATCCCACCTGGATCGGGCCTAAATAGATGGCCAGAAATCCCTCAAGGAGTCCCAGATTGGAGAGGGTGCAGGCTGGCCTAGGGACACCCCCCTCCCCCATGCACGAATTTTGTGCATTGGGCCTCTAGTTTAACATAGTCATCTAGCTACATTATTTTGCTTTAATTTGTCAGCAAGATTTCAAAGATTAGCATTTTTTGAGTTCACCATTATACAATTAACAGAACCCTAAAGTGATTCAAGTCCAGTCCACCCTGCCCCCCAGAGCTTAATACACACACATACACAAACTGCCTTGATTAAATGCACTCATATGAAAGGCACTCACCAAATGTTTGTGAAGGTATGCTGGATGAATACCAAGGAAAAGAGGGAGCCAAGAATAGAGGTCTTAAAAGTGTTGGTGCAGTTCTCTTCCATTATACCCCAGGATATTTTGCTAAGGCAATTATATAATTAACAACTAGGCTACGAATATGCTGCCTGAAAAGGTCCAGACATACTATGTGACTGATTCCCAGTTGAAGAAACTTAGTTTGTTTTACTAGTGTATTACAATAGTAGTGTATTACTTATACTGATATTTAACATTAATTTACAAAAGATTCCATACAGTAAAAATATAGTAGGTCCTTGGATAACATAATTTTATTCAATACTAGAGGCCCAGTACATGAAATTCATGCATGGAGGGGGGGGGGGGGTCCCCTCAGCCCAGCCTGCACCCTTGGGGGATGTCCGACTACCGGTTTAGGCCCGATCCTGGGGACCGAGCCTAAACCGGCAGTCGGACATCCCTCTCACAATCCTGGACTGCTGGCTCCTAATTGCTCACCTGCCTGCCTGCCTGGTCACCCCTAACTGCCCCCCTGCTGGCCTGGTCACCCCTTAATGCCCCCCCTCCAGCCTGGTCGCCCCCAACTGCCCTCCCCTGCCAGCCTGGTTGCCCCTCGTGCCCCCCCCCCCCCTGCCAGCCTGGTAGCCCCACACAGCCTGCTTGTTCAGTTGTTTGGTTGTCCCTCACTAACCCCCTGCTGGCCTGGTTGCCCCACACAGCCTTCTGTTCAGTCATTTGGTCATCCTTCACTAACCCCCCTGCCGACCTGGTCATCCCACGCAACATACTGTTCAGTCATTTGGTTGTCCTTCACTAACCCCCCTGCCAGCCTGGTCGTAGGCAGCCATCTTGTGAGGGCATGATGGTCAATTTGCATATTACCTCTTTATTATATAGGATAATGTTGATGAGATGCTATAGGAATTTAACCCTTGTTTATACAGTTAGCCCTGGGTTAAACTGGTTTTGCTATACCTAGTTTCACTGTAGATCCAATAACCTATCCATGCCACTAAGTGAGGACTTACTATATATGAGAGAGTCCTAATTGTTCATTGAAAATAAACTTAGAAAATGTATAATTTAAATTAATTTTTAATTTAAAAATTAAATTATCAATTTAATTTTTTTAAAATTAGAGGGAGCTGAAACTTGAATTTTCTGAATCTTATTCTAAATTATATTTTCAACTGTAACTCTATGTTTTCAATTCACAACTAACTGAATTCATAGTCTATAGTACTCATGACAATAGGAAGCAAATAAGAATTCTAAATGCATTTGTGCTAAGGACAATTCTTCATTTTCATCCTTTCAGGCTAATAAACAAAAAGGAGGGATAGTTTATAACAGAAGCTACACTGAATACTAATACCATGAGCTAAAGAAAAACCTCCTTAGCTCGGTGGCTGAATATATGTATCTCTTTGCCAATCATTGTTTTTGTTAATTAGATAATTAGCATTTTTATAATATTAAAAGAGCCTTAATTATATTAGTGCATATTTCAAGTTATAGGGAAGACTATAAATGTGGTTCATTTCAGAACAGAAGAGAAGGTTTATGCACTTGAGAATATTTGTTTACTTCCAAATTAAATTAAGATACAAAACTCAAAGGAACCACTAAACAAGATAAATCAAAGATTGACATTTAACCATCACAGCACTTAAAGCATATTAAATTGATGTGGGTAAAATGTTTTTAAATTAAAATACATGAATATTAACTCTGCCACTTTCATATACATGTATCTCTCTTTTTATATACACACATGCACAGAAGAATGAATGATATGTAACATATCATAGATCACATGCATATGGCAGAAATCTTCAATATATTTTAATACACTTTGAATTGTTTGTGACAGTGAACCCTCAATGATTCCATATGTCAGGAGCTCATGGCACTGTATCCATTCAGTGTGGTTCATCAAACACCAACAATGTGCTCTTCACATAAGAAATCTTACTTATCCTCTTCACTCATTGTTCTCTCTGACATTTCACGGTACATGTGAACTTGAATATTTCATTGATCTGTTAAATTATTGTTTCCCCAGTAACACCAACAGCTTCTTCAAGATGGAAATTGTGTCCCACACTTCATTATATACTTACAGTACTACAAAAGTGATCAGTGCTACTTCTTAAGTCAAATTGAGTTTAACCACAAACGAAAAGCAGTATAAAAATTTTAAAACAGAAACATTTTTTTACCATATTCCAACATATTACATCACCTGCTTGCTCTTCTCTTTCTGGAATAATCTAAACAAATTAAATCAGGTAGCTCAAAGGTTCCTCTGCTCTAATGTTTGACTTCCACACTGGCATCATGACACTGGACTCTCCATTGATTTCTAAATTGCTTTATTGTGTAATTTGGGAGAACTAGAGGAATAGAATCTACAATCAGAGGCAGCTGGTCGAAACAGGTGTTGCAGAAAATTATAATTCTACCTTGATTAATCCTGTTTTTTATAGCTGCCCTGCAGTTATGCATGACAGGTATCCAAATAATCAAACACAATCTTTATTGCAACAATCTGAGTTATTGTCAGGAGAAACATCAGGAATTATTGGAGCATTGATGCCAAAATAATGTGTGTTTTATGAAACAGACTTTTGTTATTCCATTATTCCTTGAATTTCTGGGGATAAATGTGTGTGTATGTGAATGTTATGTGTGTGATTTTCATTACAAATCTGTGCATTTTCTACTCGTAATAGTGGTTTTCAATAACCTACAAATTAAATTTTTGCCTTCCCAAAGTAATTTTAAAATGCAGCTTACTGTTAACAGGTCCATGGTAATTGTTTTATACAACATCTGGAATTATAAATACAACTATTAACAAGGCATATACAATTTAAGGACATTTCTGTAGGTATCAAAATACTATATTATTTTCATGTGTGTCAATATGCTGTTAAGTATTTCCTCTCCTGGTTGGCTTAATCCTTTCCAACATACAGCATCACCATAATGACTCAGAATGTCCAGCTTTTAGAATTTTTGAGAATGGTTCTGTTGATGTATTTGGTTTAGGATTAGCTCGTAATTGATTTTGTGGGGTTTGAAGCTAACACCTTCAGAACTGCCAAGGCATGAAAAAAATTTCCTGGCTTAATTTGTAAATCAACTCTACTTAAGTAAATGAATCACTGGGATAAATAAAAAAAGTTAAATTTTGTACAAACAATTGTGTAATTAGTAGGCTTACCTAGTGAAGTAACTTAGTATATGACTCTTTGATACAGCTATCCTTGTTAAAAATGAAAGCCAGGATCTTTTTGTGTCTTGAACAAATATGATGCTTTAGCAGTAGGAGGTGTTCACTCAAAGTTCTTAATATAGTATGAATATATTTCAATAAAGTATGCTCTCAATGTGAGGATTAAAAATTCAATACTACTAATGCCCTAAAATTATTGTTATTTCATTTAATGTTTCACAAAATGTTTTAACTTTTAACATTGCTTATATGGAATGCATGAGGGAACAATATATTATTTTGCATCTGAAAAAGAGATGCCCTTGATTTGATTAACACTGTCCTCATAATATCTAGTTAGACAGAACTATATGGGTTCAACTGTTTAGCAATTAATGGAAAGTTTTTAAATAAGGAAGTTTAAAATATCCCCTTAAAATAGCCATTTAACTGTTCTTGAGTTACTATCCTATCTAATAAAAGAGTAATATGCAAACTGACCGTACCTCCGCTACACCCACAAGCCAATCAGGAGCGAGTATGCAAATTAACCCAACAAAGTTGGCTGCGGCCATGGAGAGTGCAGGAGGCTTGGGTTTCCCCAGCGATGGAGGAAGCCAAGCTTCCCGCCTGCCCTGGCATGCCTTGGCCTCTGCTTAAGGCTACAAAGTTTCAATTATAGAAGATAAATAAATCCAAACAAAAATGGTGGCAGCCACGGAGCTGGAGAGAGCAGGAGCCTTGATCCGGGACACCCTTTAGGGAAAACCAGCTGGCCCCACCTGTGCACCAGGCCACTATCCTATCTAACCCTATCTAATAAAAGAATAATATGCAAATTGACCATTACTCCAACACACAAGATGGCTGCCCCCATGTGGACACAAGATGGCCGCCACAAGATGGCCAGCAGGGGAGGGCAGTTGGGGGTGACCAGGTCTGCAAGGGAGGGCAGTTGGGGGCAATCAAGCCTGCAGGGGAGGGCAGTTAGGGGTGACCAGGCTGGCAGAGGAGGGAAGTTGGGGGTGACTGGGCCTGCAGGGAAGGGCAGTTGGGGGGGGACCAGGCCTGCAGGGGAGGGCAGTTAGGGGCAAACAGACTGTCAGGGGAGCAGTTAGGCATCGATCAGGCTGTCAGGGGAGTGGTTATGGGGTGATCAGGCTGGCAGGCAGTAGTGGTTAGGGCCAATCAGGACAGCAGGCAGGCAAGCAGTTGGGAGCCAGCAGTCCTGGATTGTGAGAGGGATGTCTGACATCCCTCGAGGGGTCCCAGATTGGAGAGGGTGCAGGCTAGGCTGAGGGTCACACCCCTCCGTGCATGGATTTCATGCACCGGGTCTCTAGTTTTTAAATAAAGAGTTGAGAGGTACATAAAATATATATATAATTGAAAATTAAATGTTATAATTGTCACATATGATTAGTATCTGACCATATTAGTATCTGAACCAAGATAGACCTCATGCTTGTTATAATCTGATTCCATAAAAATGCTTTCATAATAGGGCTTCAAAGTTAAGCATCAACCTCATATTTAAATGTAAGATTCTGTCAAACCCTACTTTATTTAATGAATTTGGAGTCACAACCTAAACTGGTGTTTTCATAAAATATGAATCATCATTTATCTTCAACACAACTCTAAGAGCATTATTTTTAGAAAGCTCTTAAAATACTTGAAGACATTTTCTACTGTTTTTGAGAGAAATAATCAGGTTATTGTAACTTTATAATTAAAATAAATAAGTACAAAGTAAATGTAGAGATTTCTGTATTCACTGTCTCTCATATTTTCTCTTGAGCCAAATTTAATCACAATTTTTCCCCACACTAACACACAGAAAAGTTTATTGTCTAGGTCAACAGTGACCTCCTTAATCCAGTGGTCATCATTGTATACAGTCTATAATAAACTACTGGACAGAACAGCTCTTTCTTTCCTGGAATCATATTCTTCACTTGGATTCAAATATTCCATTCCCTCTGGATTGCTTCATAATATACTTGCTGTTTCTTCTTAATCTCCTCTCCTGATTCTTCTTCAAATTTCTGTCATCTAAACTTAGTGTACCCAAGGACTAAGTAATATAACCCCTTTATTCATTCTCATTCCCTTGGCCAACACATTTAATAATATATATGTATATAATATATATATAGTATATATGTCTACACATATACATATATATAATATATATTATATAATATATACATATATAATATATATTATATAATATATACATTATATATGTGTATACATATATATATGTATATGTATGTATATATATATATATATATATATATATATATATATATATATATAGAGAGAGAGAGAGAGAGAGAGAGAGAGATAGATATAACTAGAGGCCTGGTGCACAAAATTAATGTACAGGTAGGATTAGATAGGATAGAGGCCTGGTGCAAGGGTGGGGCTGGCTTGTTTGTCCTGAAGGGTGTCCTGGATCAGGGTGGAGGTTCCCTTGGGGCATGGGGCGGCCTGGGCGAGGGGCCTGTGATGGTTTGTAGGCTGGCCATGCCCCTCGGTCACCCAAGTGGAAGCCCTGGTATCTGGGACTTATTTATCTTCTATAATTGAAACTTTGTAGCCTTAAGCAGAGTCCAAGGCATGCCAGGGCAGGCAGGAAGCTTGGCTTCCTCCATCGCTGGCGAAACCCAAGCCTCCTGCTCTCTCAGTGGCCGCAGTCATCTTGGTTGGGTTAATTTGCATACTTGCTCCTCATTGACCGGAGGGTGTGGCTTGTGTGTAGCGGAGGTATGGTCAATTTGCATATTACTCTTTTATTAGATAGTATTAAAGATATCAGGTACCAGGATATTTTTAATATTATTACTTATGACTTCGTATGTATTTTATGTATTCCACAATTGTAAAACATATCACATTTTTATGGTCAATAACATTTTATTCCCTAGATTATATATCCATTACAAGACAAAGCAGGGAATTTTTAGTATCAGATAAGATAACATCAGGTTTCTGTCTTTGGCCCACTAGACTTTAATTTCTAAAGTGTAAAATGTTTTGCCTTGGCTGGGTGCCTCAGTTGGTTGACGCATACTCCCATAAACTAAAATTTTGAAGTTTTGATTCCCAATCTGGGCACTTATGGAAGGCAACCGATTGATGTTTCTCTCTCAAATCGATGTTTCTCTCTCTCTAAAAATAATCAATAAAAAATTTTAAAAGCACATATCCTAGGGTGAGGACATTTTTAAAAATGTTACCAATGGATACATATAATAAATAAAATTAAAGATAACTATATTTTCTTTTCTTTTTTTTTTTTTGTTAATCCTCACCTGAGGATATTTTTTCTATTGATTTATTTTATTTTATTTTATTTTTTAAAGTATTACAAGTAGTAGTACATATGTCTCTTTTTTCACCCCACTGACCTTTTCCCAGCTTCCCATACCCCGCAGCACATGTCCTTAACCCCCCCCAGTGTCTTGTGTCCATTGGTTATGCTTATATGCATGCATACAAGTCCTTCCGTTGATCTCTTACCCCCACAACACTCCCCAGAATTCCCACTGTAATTTGACTGTCTGTTCCATGCTTCTCTGCCTCTGTATCTGTCTTTTTGTTCATCCTATCTAATAAAAGAGTAATATGAAAATTAACCATTACTCCGCTACACCCACAAGCCATGCCCACCAAATAACCCAGCCAAGATGGCTACAGCCACGGAGAGAGCAGGAGGCTTGGGTTTCTCCAGCAATGGAGGAAGCCAAGCTTTCCGCACACCCTGGCGGGCCCAGGCCTCCACTTAAGGCTACAAAGTTTCAGTTATAGAAGATAGGTAAATTCCAACAAAAATGGCAGCAGCCATGGAGCTGGAGATTGCAGGAGGCTTGAGTTGCCCCTGGCGATGGAGGAAGCCAAGCTTCCACAGCCCTGGCCTGCCTTAGCCTCCACTTAAGGCTACAAAGTTTCAATTATAGAAGATAAATAAATCCGAACAGAAATGGCTGCGGCCACAGAGCAAGCAGGAGGCTTGGCACTGCTCAAGGCTACAAAGTTTCAATTATAGAAGATAAATAAATCCCTAATACCAGGGCCTTTGCTTAGGTCACCGGGGCGCGTGGCCGGCCTGCAAACCACTACAGGCCCCTTGCTCAGGCCACCCCACGCCCCAAGGGAACCCCCACCCTGATCCGGGACACCCTCAGGGAAAACCAGCTGGCCCCCACCCATGCACCAGGCCTCTATCCTATCTAATGAAAGAGTAATATGCAAATTGACCATCACTCCAACACACAAGATGGCTGCCCCTATGTGGTCAAAGTTCCGGCCCCGATGTGGACACAACATGGCCACCACAACATGGCCAGCAGGGGAGGGCAGTTGGTGGGGACCAGGCCTCCAATGGAGGGCAGTTAGGGGTGACCAGGCTGGCAGAGGAGGGAAGTTGGGGTGACAAGGCTTGCAGGGTATGGCAATTGCGGGGGACCAGGCCTGCAGGGGAGAGCAGTTGGGGGGGACCATGCCTGCAAGGGAGGGCAATTAGAGGTGACCAGGCCTACAGGTGAGGGCAGTTAGGGGCTATCAGGCTGGGAGGGGAGCAGTTAGGCATCAATCAGGCTGTCAGGGGAGTGGTTAGGGGATGATCAGGCTGGCAGGCAGTAGTGGTTAGGGCCAATCTGGACGGCAGGCAGGCGAGCAGTTGGGAGCCAGCAGTGCTGGATTGTGAGAGGGATGTCCGACTGCCCGTTTAGGATTGGGCCTAAACGGGCAGTCGGACATCCCTCGAGGGGTCCCATATTGGAGAGGGTACAGGCTGGGCTGAGGGACACTCCCCCTCCATTCACGAATTTTGTGCACTGGGCCTCTAGTCAGTTTATAATGTTCTTTATTGTCCATAAATGATTGAGATCATGTGGTATTTTTCTTTCATTGCCTGGGTTATTTCACTTAGCATAATGCTCTTCAGTTCCATCCCTGCAGCTGCAAATGGTAAGAATTCCTTCTTTTTACAGCAGCATAGTATTCCATTATGTAGATGTACCACAGTTTTCTAATCCACTCATCTGCTGATGGGCATTTAGGCTGTTTCCAAATCTTAGCTATTGTAAATTGTGCTGGCATGAACATAGGGGTGCATATATTCTTTCTGATTGGTGTTTCTGTTTTCTTGGGGTATATTCCTAGAAGTGGTATTACTGGGTCAAATGGCAGTTCCATTTTTAAATTTTTGAGGAAACTCCATATTGTTTTCCACAATGGGTGCACCAGTCTGCATTCCCACCAGCAGTGAAGGAGGGTTCCTTTTTCTCAGCATCCTCTCCAGCACTTGTCATTTGTGGATTTGTTGATGATAGCCATTCTGACAGGTGTGAGTGATACCTCATTGTTTGTTTGTTTGTTTACATCTCTCAGATGATTAGTGACTGAGCATGTTTTCATGTGTCTCTTGGCTTTTTGCATGTCCTCTGTTTGAGTAAGAGTGGAAGGGAGGGAAGAGAGAGAGAAACATCAATGTGAGAGATACAAATTGATTAGTTGCCACCCTCATGCACCCTGACTGGGGCTGGGCTCAAACCTGCAAACCAGGTAGGTGCCCTTGACCGGAAATGGAACCCACAACCATTTGGTGTGTGGGCCATCACTATAGCCACTAAGCACCACTGGCCAGGGGAAAGATTATACTTTCTTAAGGACTAATCTGAGACATCCCTTTTAGCAACGTAGTAAATGATAGTGATAAGATCAAATATGCAACCTAGTAGCAGAATGAACAAAATATCTGGCTTTTTGGACAGGCAATACGCATTTACTTTCAGATATCTTTTCTTCATTAAGGATCCTATAATGACCCAGAGTTACTTGGCTATTATATCATAAATACATAGTAAGAATGTTAGAAACTCATATCTTCTCAATTCTCCACATAAAGAATAACAAATTTTTTAAGTTTTAAAGTTTACCTATGTTCCTAAGAACTTTAGTAGTTATAAAATGAAATGGAAAAATCACACAGATGCATAACACATTGTTTTAACTCTGGTAGTAATATATTATATTATAGATAAAGAACACATATGCCCATCATTTTAATCACTGTAGCTAGTTTTCATTGTTATTGACCAAGTGGTAGAGCTGTTCACATTCCAAAAATTTTCTTTGAAGACCCTCACAAAGGGCTCCCCTTGGCATTAGTCAACAACGGAGTATGCCTGCTTTAATGTGAACACTTGGTCTCAACATCTGTCATTTTCTTTGCAATTCTTGCCCTGAATCCATGCTTTTTCTCTTTGTTTCCAAATGTTTGCTATCTGTGTTATGTTGCTTTGCTTTCATCCTCGCCTGTGTTTTAGAAACTATTTATTTTAATGTAAATATCTTCAATTTTTTTAGTCTTACTGCAATCAATGCTGATTAATACATTCAGACAATACAGACAATTATAAAATTGAATATAAAATGTTTCTGAGTATTTTTTATCAGCTGCAACCACAGGATGAATATATTACATGCTCTCACAAAAGGTTCACTTTATTTTCAATGGCACAAATAGGTTCAAAGTAAAAAGATGGGGAAAATTATATACAAAGAGTAACTAAAAGAGAGCTGGTGTAGCTATTTTAATATCAAACAAAAGAGATTCTAAGACAATAATTGTTATAAGCAAAGAAGGACATTACATAATGATAAAAATGTGACTATATAAAAATATATTAAATTTTAAACATATATGCACCTAACAAGAGATCCCCAATATATATTAAACCAAACTGACAGACTTGAGGGAAGAAACAGGAATTTCAACAATAATAGTTAACTATATCTTTAGTTCACTTTCAATAGTAGTTAAAAAAAATTAGCTAGAAGATCAGACAAAAATTAAGAGACTTGAATCACACTAAAAATCAACTGGAAATGACATCCTATCTAATAAAAGAGTAATATGCAAATTGACCATACATCCGCTACACCCACAAACCATGCCCGCCAGCCAATCAGGAGCGAGTATGCAAATTAACCCAACCAAGATGGCTGCAGACAGAGAGCAAGCAGGAGGCTTGGGTTTCTCTGGCAATGGAGGAAGCCAAGCTTTCCACCCACCCTGGTCTGCCCTAGCCTCCATTCAAGGCTACAAAGTTTCAATTATAGAAAATAAATAAATCCCAGATATCAGGGCTTCCGCTTGGGTTGCTGGGGGGTGTGGCCAGCCTGCAAACCACCACAGACCCCTTGCCCAAGGGAACCCCCACCCTGATCCGGGACACCCTTCAGGGCAAACCAGCCGGCCCCCGCTCGTGCACCAGGCCTCTATCCTATCTAATAAAAGAGTAATATGTAAATTGACCATCACTGCAACATACAAGATGGCTGCCCCCATGTGAACACAAGATGGCTGCCACAAGATGGCCAGCAGGGGAGGGACAAGGTCTGCAAGGGAGGGCAGTTGTGGGTGATCAGGCCAGCAGGGGAGGGCATTTGGGAGGGACCAGATCTGCAAAGGAGGGCAGTTGGTGGTGATCAAGCCTGCAGGGGAGGGCAGTTATGGGTGACCAGGCCGGCAGAGGAGGGAAGTTGGGGGCGACCGGGCCTGCAGGGAAGGGAAGTTGCAGGGGACCCAGGCCTGCAGGGGAGAGCAGTTGGGGGGGACCAGGCCTGCAGGGGAGGGCAGTTAGGCACCAATCAGGCTGGCAGGGGAGTGGTTATGGGGTGATCAGGCTGGCAGGTAGAAGCAGTTAGGGGCAATCAGGAAGGCAGGTGGGTGAGCAATTGGGAGCCAGCAGTCCTGGATTGTGAGAGGGATGTCTGACTGCCCGTTTAGGCCTGATCCTACCGGGATCAGGCCTAAACGGGCAGTCAGACATCCCTCGAGGGGTCCCAGATTGGAGAGGGTGCAGGCTGGGCTGAGAGACACCCCCCCCTCCATGCATGCATTTCATGCACCAGGCCTCTAGTATCTATATGAAATTTCACCCCAAAATAGCAAATAAACATTCCTTTCAAGTATGCACAGAACACTCTTCAGGAACGACCCTATATTACATCACAAAACTAATCTCAGTAAATTTTTAAAAATTGAAATATTTGAAAGCATATTCTTTAAACTAATGAAATTAAAAATTAATAAAAATGGAATTTAAAAACTCATAAACATGTGGACATTATGACCTAGCAATTCCACTGCTGGGTATATATCTGAAGTAAATGAAATCTAAATCTCTATCAGACGTCTGCAATCCCACTTCATTGCAGCATCATTCACAATACCCAAGATATGAAAACAACCTAAATGTCCTTCAATGGATGGATGGATAAATAAGATGTGGTACATATATGCAATGGAATATCCCTAAGTTGTAAAAAAAAAGAATGAATTTGAGACAACATATATGAACCTTGATGGCATTGACTCTCTATTCCAATAATTACAGGCTGTTGTTGTTCCTTGTGATTAAGCCCCTATCCCAGTGGTTAGCAAACTCATTAGTCAACAGAGTGGCAAACCACGCCTCTCGAGCCGCATGTGGCTCTCAAGCTGCAGTTTGCCGACCACTGTGCTAAGTGAATTAAGCCAGGCAGAGAAAGATAAATACTATATAGTATTACTTATATATTTAATTTTAAAAAGTAAAAAAGAACAAATGGTGGTTGCCAGGAGCTGAGGGGAAGGGAAATGTGTAAATGTAGGTAAGGGTACAATCCTTCAGTTATAAGAAAAGTAAGTTCTGATGATCTAATGTACAGAAAGGTGACTGTAGTTAAAAATACAGTATTATATACTAGGAAATGCTGAGAGAGATCTTAAGTGTTGTCACTGTATGTGCATGTGCACACATATACACACAAAAAAGTGAACTATATAAGGTGGAATGTTAATTATCTTGATCTTGGTAATTATACGCCAATGTATATGCCTACCAAATGTTATGTATTTTAAATATATGCATTTATATTGTTCAATAATTCTTGAATAAAGTTGTAAAACTAAACACTCTGTATTCATTTTCTAGGGCTGCTGAAAAAGACATAAAACAATAGACGTTTATTGACTCACAGTTCACCTGAGAGGCTAGAAATCTGAAATCAAGGTCTTAGCTGGCAATAATTTCTATAAAACCAGTAGGGGAATCCTTTCTTGCCTCTTAGTAGTTGGTAGTTTCCAGACAATCTTGTTGTTCTTTAAATTGAAGCTACATAACTCACTGTCATGAGGCATTTTGTCTGTGTGTCTGCCTTCACATGGCTGTCTTTTAATAAGGACAGTGGTCATCTTGGATTAGGGGGCCACCTTACTCCTGTATGACTTCATTTGAATTTCACTAATTACCTCGGTAACAACCCTATTTCAAAATAAGGTCACATCCTGCAATAGTGGGTGTTAAGATTTCAACATATCTTTTTTGGGAGACATTATTCATCCTACAGTATGTTCCTGAGTATTGAAAGGGTCAAAGAAGAAATCACAGGAGAAATTAGAAACAACAACAATTAATATAGATAAAAATCCCTTATGAATACTGATACAAAAATCCTTGAAACAATGCCATACTAAATTCTATAGCACATTAAGAGGATTAGACACTATGACCTTCTGGGATTTGTCCCAATTTATGAGTTTAATTCAACATATGAAAAAAAATTCAATGTAATATACCATATTAATAGAATAAAATAAAAAAGCAATCAGTTCAATAGATTCAGAAAAGTATTTGACACACCATTTCATGACAAAAACATTAAACATAAAAGGAATGGAAGGGAATTTCCTCACTCTGATACTTAAGAATAAAAAATTAAAAATGTTCCCCTGAGATCAGGAATTACAAATGATATCTGTACTATTCAGCATTGTACTGAAAGTTCTAACCAGAGTAATTAAGCACTAAAAAAGTAAAGGCATCCAAATGGAAAGAAAGAAGTTAAACTATCTCTATTCACAAATGATACGATCTTATACGTAGAAATTCTAAATAGCAGCCACATGCACACAAATTTTAAGCTAATAAATTAGTTCAATAAAGTTGCAGGACATAAGATAAAAAAAAACAAAAATAAGCTGTATTTCTATGAATTAGCACTATACAATCTAATAATGAAATTAAGAAATCAATTTCATCTAAAATGCATAAACATGAGTACAATACTTAGAAATAAATTTAATCAAAGAAATGCAACATCTGTACATTGAAACTACCAAGCATTATTTAAAAAAAAATATAAAATAATGAATTCAAAGACAGACCATGTTTATAGACTGAAAGCCTCAAAATTTTGATGGAAATAGAAATCAAATTGTTCCACAGAGCCAATGTAATCTCTACCAAAATTCCAAATTCCCTTTTGCAGAAATAGACATTATCATGAAATACAAATGTAAATGAAAGAGACCCCAGATAGTCAACCCAATCTTTGAAATGAAGAACAAAGTTAGATGAATTACAAATCTTGATTTCAAAATTTACTGCAAAGCTGCAGTAATCAAAACAGTATCAGAAGATGAATGGATAAAAAAGCTGTGGGACATTTATACTTTGGAATTCTATGCAGCTGTAAAAATGTGGGATGTTTTCTCCTTTGGGACAGCATGGATGGACCTGGAAAATATTATGCTAAGTGAAATAATCCAATCGGAGAAAGACAAATATCACATGATCTCACTTATTTGTGGAATCTAATGAACAAAATGAATTGACCAACAAAATAAGGCCCGGAGCATGGAGTCATGGAATAGACTGACATCGCTCAATGTGGGGTTGAAGGGACAAGAAGAGCTAAACCAAAGAACTTATATACTTACTAGGAGCCCGTTGCACGAAGTTTCGTGCAATAGACTTTTCCTTCACCTGGCTGCCGGCACCAGTTATCCGCCAGCAGCAGTTTTCCTCTGGCCACCCGCCGATCAGAGCGCCTCCCGCCAGCACGATCAGCCACCCCGAGAGGAACTCCGATCTGGAGGCGCTCCGATCGGGCGGGTGGCCAGAGGAAAACTGCTGCTGGCGGAAAACTGGTGCCAGCAGCCACGCAATCGGCCACTCTGAGTTCCGCCACCAGAGTCTTCCGCCGGCCCCATGGGTCCTTCCGCAGCGCTGGCCTAAGCAGCACCGGCCGTTTAAGCTGGCGGGAGGAGCGGGGGGCGGGGACTCGCGAGTCCCCGCCCCCCGCTCCTCCCGCCAGCCAATCGGCCACCCTGAGTCCCACCCCCCGCGCCTCCAGCCGGCCCAATCGTGGGCGTAGCGGAGTGATGGTAATTTGCATATTACCATTTTATTAGGTATGATATGCATAGCCCATGGACACAGGCAATAGGGTTGTGAAGACCTAGGGAGGGGATGTAGGAGCTTGGAGGAGGGGGTAAAGGAGGGGAAATGGGAGATATGTGTAATACTATCAACAATAAAAATATATTTAACAAACAGTATGGTGCTGGTATTATGATAGACATATAGATCAATTAATTGGAATTCAGCATCTAAATAAATCTATGGTAAATTGATTTTCAAGAAGGTTGCCAAGATCATTCAATGAACAAAGAATAATCTTTTAAAAAACTGGTGCTGGAACAACTGGATATCTACACATAAAATGATGAAACTGAATGCCTACCTCACATCAGATAATAAAATTAACTCATGCCTGACCAGTGTGGTTCAGTGGTTGAGCATTGACCTAGGAACCAAGAAGTCACTATGTTGTACACCAGAAACTATTATTATATATTTTATTTCAACTATAACTGAAAAATAAATTTAAAAATAGTATTTTAAAAGTGGGTGAAATATAGTTATTTTTAAATATTCAAAACTGGTATAATCCATTGTCAGCAGATGTACATGCAAAAGAAAGTTAGTTAGGCTGAAGATTAATGATACCAGATGCAAACTTTGATGTACAGAGAGAATTTAACAATACCTAACATATTAAATACATAGATAACTATTAAAGGATATTTTTGCTTTTATTTCCCCCCCCCTCTTAATTTCTTCAATAGTAAACCATTCAAAGCATTGATATCTTATTGTGAGATTTCACTTAAATACTATATATTTAAGTGAAAATATTTGAGAGCAATAACAAAAGAGAATGGGGTTCAAATAGAAGTGTATTTTTGTAAGTTCCTTTATTTTATGTGAAGTAGTCCAATATTAACTCTAAGTAGAATGGGACAGAATGGCAACCCTACTATAACCACTAAAAAAAATAATATGAACAGGTATCACTGAAATGCCAACAGATTAAATAAAACAATACTAAATAATGTTAAGTTAGCATGAAACAATTCATAAAATTAAGAGCAGAGGATAAAACTTACATGGGAAAAATAGAAAGCAATAGCAGAATATCAGTCTTATTCTCAGTCATAAATAATCACATTAATATAATGTATTGAACATTTTCATTTAAATTAAAAGAATATCAGGTTGCAATTAAAACAACAACAGCAAATGCCCAATTACAGTGTTTAAAAGAGTACTTAAAATATAACCAAGCAAAAGGTAAGAAAGATAAAGCTGACATGGCTGCTCTTTAATATTAGAAAAAGTAGATTTGGGGCCCAGCCGGTATGTCTCAGTGGTTGAGCATTGACCCATGAATGAAAAATTCAACAGTTCAATTCCCAGTCAGGGCATATGCCTGGGTTGTGGGCTCGATTCCCAGTAGGGGACATTGAGGAGGCAGCCAATGAATGTTTCTCTCTCATCAGTATTTCTATCTCTCTACCCCTTTCCCTTACTCACCTCCCCCCCAAATCAATTAAAAAAAAGAAAACGTTGATTTGGGGAATGGAGAAGAAGGCAGGTGGAAGTTACACTTACCATATCCCAGGACTAAACTGGAATTATAGTTGAAATATAGAACAATCAACCTGAATAACCAGTTGAAGACTAGCTGAAGAGAAATCTTACAACCAAGGATTTACAGAAGACAACGCATTGAGATTAGTAGGAAGGGCTGAGGCATGTAAAGGACTAGTCCAGTTTCCACAGGCAGCAGCTGAGAATCCGGGGGATATTTCAGCTGCAAAGGTCCCCGCTGAGGAATGAGGGGTCTCAATCCCATGCTGGGCTCCCCAGCTTAGATCAATAAAGCCAGGAAGAGGAGCCCATATAACATTTGGCTGTGAAAAACAGAGAAGATTCCGTCTGCCAGGGAGAGATGGGAGTCTGCTAAAAACCAAGGTGCCTTCTTAAAGGGCCAATGCACAAAATAGTGTTTGTAGTGACTCACCCTGAGCTCCAGGAGAGGGAGGGAGGCTCAGAGCAGACAAGAGTCATGCAGGGGGAGATTGGGTTGTGCAGCTCCAGAAAGAAAGCTGAAGGGACAACTATCAGGGTCGCTATATTGAGTCTCTCTCCCAAACCACCATAGAGGTCATCTTTCTTGGCTCAAGCACTCCTCTCCCTAGGACATCAGCCTGGGGGAATGCAATAGCCCCAATTTCCCAACTCCCTGTTGCCCCACCCTGTTGAGCTCATACCCTGCAGAGTAGTTAGCTGACTGGTCCAATGGGGTAGAGTCCAGGTGGATTCTGTGGGTGTCAGAAACTGAGTTATGGGGCTTTGGGGTAGGAGCCATTCCCCACTCTTCCTATGAGCCTGACCTGTACCCTCTATGGGAGCTCTAACCCCACCCACCATACTCCCCATCCTGTTGCACTCAGGCTACAGATGAGGTCTGGGCAGAATTCAAGGCAGATTGAGTTGTGTGACTCTAGGGCAAGGGTCATTTTTATTTTGCATGCTCAATTTTACAGAATCCTCCATGCATCTGGCAAAATCTTGGTCTTTTTGGACCGAATGAACAATGTTGGTCTCACCCTGATTAATCAATCCATGAGACCTTACCACACCACAAAGGGCTGAGGACACCTGCACAAGTGGCTGCAGACCATGGTATTGGCACCACATTTGAATCTATATAAATCTAATGAATACTACATGCCCCTTCCTGATGACTCACAGAGAGTGCCCCTCAAGCAACTCATGTACTACCAGAGGCTCTTTCAGTAACTGAGCCTAACAGGCAGCTAATAGGTAAGGGCAGATCTTGGCAAGTCTTGTTGCTGACCTGTCCTGGCCATGTTGCTGGTGGAAACTGGCCTTGATGCACAGGTTGGCCCTGCACCATTTACACCCAGGCCCAGTAAAGACAGCCACAAACTGTGTATCACTTTGTAGCTCCAAAGAGGTAGCCCAGGGCCTGTCACTGGCAGCACCTGACATGGACCAGCACTAGATTCCCTCCCAAGAGGCACCAAGAACAATACAACCAGTGGTTCAGACCACATAAGAACATGATCTAATTACATTCGTAAGTGTAACACACAAAGGGAGATCTCAGCAAACACCAGATGCTGTTGTGGTGAATTCAGCTTTATGGAGCCATCTGCCACACAACAGCTCATATAATGTGCTTGGGGTCAATCCTCATAGGCAGACAGAGAGACAGAGAGAGGGATATACCCACCCACCAACTGGCCAACAGCAATAGAGATCCAACCACAGCAGGATGGCTAGCAAAACCCACATAAGGGACATTCAGAGCACCTACCTCGGGCAATTAGGGAGACTTAGCCTCTCAGCCCCACAAGATACCTACTAAATTAAACCACCTTACCAAGTCATAGAAGATATACCTAATACAAGGAAACAGAAAGGCAGGCAAAATGGGGAATGAAAGAAACATGCCCCAAATAAAAGAACAGGAGAAATTGCTAGGAAAAGAACAAAGTGAAACAGAGGAAAGCAAACTACTTAGACAAAGAGTTCAAAACATGGTTATAAGGATGCTCAAGAAACTTAGTTAGAACTTCAACAGCATTAAAAAGGGCATAGAAACCATAAAAAGGAATCAGTCAGAAATGAAGAATACAATATCAGAAGCAAAGAATATACTAGAAAGAATCAACAGCAGATTAAAGAAACAGAGGTCCTAATAAGTGATGTAGAAGACAAGATAGCTGGAAACACCCAATCAGAGCAGCAAAAGGAAAAAAGAATTAAAAGAAAAATGAGTATAGTCCAAGGGACTGTTGGGACAATAGACAATATGAAGTATAATGATATTCTCATTATAGGGGTACAATAAGGACTCGAGAGAAACCAAATAATTGAGAACCTATTTGAAGAAAGGGTGTGAAACTTTCCTAACCTGGTAAACAAAAAAGGACACACAGGTTCAAGAAGCACAGAGAGACCCAAACAAAATGAACCCAAAGGCTGTCAGCTGATTACTCAACAGAAACATTTTAGGTCAGAAGGAACTGGCGTGAAATATTCAAAGTGATGAAAAGCAAGGACCAACAACCATGACTACGCTATCCAGCAAGGCTATAAATCAAAATTAAAGGTGAAATAAAGAGCTTCCCAGACAAGAAAAAGCTAAAAGAAATCATTACCGCCAAACCTGAATTGTAACAAATGTTAAAGGGTCTTCTTTAAAAAGAGGAAGAAAATTAAAAAGAGTGAAATATGGTCATAAAAAAAATAAAATGGCAATGAATACATACTAGCAATAATCACCTTAAGTGGATTAAATTCTCCAGTCAAAAGATACAGGGTGGCTGAGTAGATAAGAAAACAAAACCCATGCATATGCTATCTACAAGAGAACCACACAGAACAAAAGATAGACACAGACTGAAAGTAAAGGGATGAAAAAGGACATATCACCATGTAAATGGAAATGAATTTTTTAAAAAAACCACAAACTGGGGTAGCAGTACTTACATTAAAAAAATAGACTTCAAAACAAAAGCTATAATCTATATATATAAAAGCCTAAGTGACTGGCCAACTGACCGACCAGCCAACCAGCTGGTAGTTATGATGTGCACTGACCATCAGTGGGCAGACACTCAACGCAGGAGTGGAAACCACAAGCATGGAAACATGGAACAGACTATGAATCTCAGAGGGAAGTGGGGAGGTAAAAGGGCAGGAAGAAATTAACCGAAGATCTTATATGCATACTAGAGGCCCAGTGCATGGATTCATGCACTGGTGGGGTCCCTTAGCCTGGCCTGCACCCTCTTGCAATCTGGTACCCCTCGTGGGATGTCAGAGAGCTGGTTTTGGCCTGATCCCCACAGGCCAGGGTGCTAGTGAGGTCCCTTGGCCTGACCTGCAGGGATTGGGCCAAAACCGGCCTGGTTCTCAGATTCGTGCACCAGTGGGGTCCCTCAGCCAAGCCTGCGGGGATTGGGCCGAAACCAGCTCTCCGACATCCCCCAAGTGGTCCCAGATTGTGAGAGGGTGCAGGACAGGCTGAGGGACCCTACCGGTGCACGGATTGCACCAGACCTCTAGTAATAAATAAGGAAGCACATCACATAATGACAAAGGGATCAATCTATCAAGAGGAAATAAACCCTTTAAACATTTATGCACCTAACATAGGAGCACTTAAATATATAAAGCAAATATTAATGAGCATAAAGGGAGAGATTGACAGTAATACAGTCATATTAGAGGATTTTAATACCCCATTGACATCAATGGATAGATCTTCTAGACCAAAATTCAACAAGGAAACAATAACCTTAAATGACACACTAACCAAGATAAATTTGATTGATATTTTCAAAGCATTTTATCTCAAAGCAGCAGAATATATAAAATGTCTATACTACCCAAACCAATCTATAACTTAAATGCAATTTCTATTAAAATACCAAAAATTTATTTCACAGTACTAGAATAAATAATCCAAAAACTTATATAGAACCACAAAAGACCCCAAGTAGACAGCAATCTTGAGAAAAAAGAAAAAAGTTGGGGGTATCACACTACCTGATATCAAGTTATACTACAAGGTCATAGTAATAAAAAAAGCATGGTACTGGCATAAAAACAGACATATAGGTCAATGGCACAGAATAGAGAGCCCAGAAACAAACCTACACTTTTATGGTCAATTAATATTTGCCAAAGAGGCAAAAACATACAATGAGATAAAGACAGTCTTTTCAATAAACAGTGTTGGAGAGATACATGCAAAAACAAAACAAAAAATCTAGAGTACTTTCACCATAAAAAAAAAAAAAAAAACTCAAATGAATTTTAGACTTAAATGTAAGACTCCAAGCCATAAATCTCCCAAGATAAAATATAGGCAGTAAAATCTTGGACAGTTCTTGTAACAATATTTTTCTCATATATCTTCTCAGGCAAGGAAAACTAAGAAAATATAAACAAATGGGACAATAGCAAACTAAAACATTTTGCACAACAAAAGAAACCATCAACAAAATGAAAAGATAACACATTGAATGGAAGAATATATTCACCAATAATACATCTCATAAAAGATTAATATTCAAAATTTATAATGAACTCATACAAGACCAAAAAAACAATAACACCAATCACATTTAAAAATGGTCAAAGGACATGAATAGATACATCGCCAAAGAGGATATACAGCAATAAACATATGAAAAGATGCTCAATGTCACTAATCATCAGAGAAATGCAAATTAAAACCATAATAAAACCTCACACCTGTCAAAATGCATTATCATCAATAAAACAGCAAACAACAGTGGCTGCAAGAATGTGGTGAAAAGGAAACCCTCCTGCACTGTTGGTGGGAATACAGATGGGTGCAGCCACTATGAAAAACACGACTACCTTCATGACCCAGCGATTGACCCCATTCCCAGCTCCAGCTGGTACTGTGCAAGACCATTTGTGACAAATTTTTCTGAAGCTAAAATTTCCAGAATATACTGTGCCACTGCCAATTCCTACCCCTACCCCCATATCCTATTGTTTTCTGTGATTTACTGTTTATGATTGGCATAAAAGATAACTAGCAGACTATAAAAGTAATCCTCATAAAGCAGTAAGAAAGAGGGGAGGGGGGCAAACAATACAATCCAAAAAGAAAAGGACAGAGTATCAACAGGCAGTCACAAAAAAATGAAAGACAAATGGCAATTTCAGTAGAAATTGACAACAAAATAATTTTAAACATGGCATTACTGCTTTCAGAAGGCCAAAAGTTGAAAAAATAATCATAAAATCTATTTTGATAAATACATAGATAAATAGATACTCTCATCCATTTCTGGTATAAAGGTAGATTGATAAGCAGCTTATAGCCATTTTCCCTACAGAAATATTAATGTGTGTGAACAAATGCTAGATTTAGGCACTATAACTTCGTAATTTAAAAAATCAGAAATTGCCCTAACCAGTTTGCTCAGTGGGTAGAGCGTCAGCCTGTGGTCTGAAGGGTCCCAGGTTTGATTCAGGTCAAGGGCATATGCCTGGTTGTGGGCTGGATCCCCAATAAGGGGCATGCAGGAGGCAGCCAATCAATGATTCTCTCTTGTCATTGATGTTTCTATCTCACTCTCTCCATTCCTCTCTAAAATCAACAAAAAAAAAACATTTAAAAAAATCAGAAACACCTTAAAATCTTTATGTAAACAAGGAAGTTGTTAAAACCATGCTACATTAATATTATAGACTACTATGCAGAAGTTATGTTTTTTTCCCCCATTGGCAAAAAGCCAATGGATATATTTATGTTATTAACAAAACAACAAACTGAAAAAGACACCAAGCAATACATACTATATGCTTTTTAAGACAACAAAGAATGGTTGTATATATCTGTGTATAAAAATACAAAACATAATTTTAGATTTGTATATGTGCATATACTCATATATATGTAAATGCATAGTAAAATGATTCACAATAACAAACCAAATTTGTAACAGGGATTACCTCAGGGAGGAGAGTGCAAATGAATCATTTTCCTGTACCAGCATACTGTGAATTCAAAAATGAAAATATATTTTGTCTATTACCAATGCAATTAAAAATAATTGCCAGGCAGGGAGGGCTATACTAATCAGACTGCTTCAGAAATTGGCTCCTGAGCGGCAATGGCTTGGTGAAAAAAAGATACTGAGTCAGAGTGTAGGAAGTAGTGGAGGATTCTGATGTCTATCTTTCTCAGGTGGTCTGAACATGCTTTTCTCAATCTGGCTTCACCTACATTTAATCTATTTTATATTTCTCCCATATTTTAGCCTTAGGTAAACTGTCAGTCTTAGGTTTTGGAATATTGATCTCTTTTCTCTTCTTATGTGTTCTAATGGGAAGCTGGGGAAGCCAGCATCAGGAGTTGCAAGACAGATATCACATTAAATTACAAGTAGAATAAAATATTTATAAGCTGCATTTGAATTTGCTGAAATATTCCCCTTGGGAATTTATCCTGAGAGCCTCCTTTGATGCTAGACAAGTACAAAAATATTAAACAAGACCCAAATTACTGTACACCACGAATCAGTGTAAAGCCTGTTATATGTCAAAAGTGGTGGTGGGAGTGGGAGAGCAGGCTTGTGGGAAAAGCTGAGCAGGCCCTCCAGGATCAGTGCCTCACTGCTGCCCCTAAAGACAGAGAGCACCTCAAGCCAAGAGCAACTTGTCATGAAGCAAGTGGGCTTCCTCCTGAAAGAAACAGATTTATAGAATTAAGCTGCTAAAGCAGGAAGAACTCTATTGAGTCCCATACAAAACACATTTTTTTTCCCCCAGATTTTAAAGGAACTGTCCTTTAGATCTCAAAAAGGAAGAAAGTTTAGACTTTGTAGAACCTTATTTTCCATTCTATATGTGATCATTCAGAGGAGAGCTACCAGATATGGAAAATTGTTACTACCCTTTAAATTTTAATGTGACTTATATTGGCCCTATATAAACTTTAATCTCCTTCACAGTCCCTGAAGGACCAACTTGAAAACTAACCTCCAGATGTGCCATGACTCTGAAATCTCTCGGATCAACAGAATGACCAGCAAAGCTCTATTATTTTCTTTGTTCCTTTACTCCACACTCTGCTTAGCTTTTCTTTGCCTAGCAAATGCTTAACCAAGTCCCTCAGCAATGGGCTCAGTTCCTAAAAGAGCTACAGCTCAACACAAACTAGGAAATCTTCAGTTTGCATCAGATTGTACTAGTATCCAGTGGAATATCGTTGCGTGCATTTAAGACAGAGTAAGGAAATGCTTAATGTGAAGTGGTTTCATTATAACAAGCTGCTGAATTATTTATACCAATAAAAATTTATCTGCTGGAGTCTCCTGAAAAAAATTATCCTCTTGGTGGATAGAATTGTTGTCTGCAGTGAAATAAGGATGCACAGCACTGCCATCCAACAAGCACCACAGGAACATTTAAATTATTCTCCTATCTCTCATTGTCTTTTTGTGTTTGGTAAAGGGAATTAAGGAAATTAATGCCTACTTGGGCTGAAAGTAATGACCACACAGCAGTATCCTTATCTCTAAAAGATTTGCATCTTAAGTGCTTTTAAGAAATAGTAAAAATTTAAAGTCTTATAGTATCATACCTGCTAGTATATATAGTTTAAAATAACCATGACAAAGAATGGGGAGGCTCACCATGAGGAAATAGGCCATGTAATTTCTTATATATATCAAATAGAATAATATAAAAAGAAGAATTGAGATTGCCATTAAATTAAGAATACATTCTTATAGTGTTGAGGTCTAAAAAAGAGATAAGTTATAATTTTATTTTAGATGTATTGATTCCTTCCTTTAGACTCATGCAAAATTATCTATAGAACTATTAGTTAGGAAACAGGAAGGTGAAGAATGGATTAATCTCCAAAAGAAGCAGTTGTAATTGGGGACATGAGCCCTCACCAGGGCTACCCACAGAGCTCAGCACAGAGGGCAGGCAAAGTGCCCATCTCCCAGTATGATTTGACAGCATATTTACAGCTGCAGCCTGGGGGTCCAGCTTCTAACTAGCACAAATCTAGGTGCTGACTGTGATTCTTCTCAGAGCCCTTAAGTGTAGATAGACAAATTTCTTGCTCCAATAAAAAAACAGGTTTGACTCTGAAAATGGCAGCTAGCAGGACAGCAGTGAGGGTAAGAGTGTGAGGGAGGGAGTGAAAGGGGAGTGTGTGGAAATGTTGTATGTGTGTGTGTGTGTGTGTGTGTGTGTGAGAGAGAGAGAGAGAGAGAGAGAGAGAGAGAGAGAGAGAGAGAGAGTTGGTTCCTACAGGAGTCTAGGGGGCCCTCAGACGGGGCTCTCTTAGATGGGGAGCCTCTGCTACCACTGCAAGCACTCCCAGGGTGGCCTGCACTGGCAAAGAAACCACGCCATCTTAAAAGAGAGAGCTGCTGTGACTAGGAGCCCAGCCTCACCACCACCCAGACTGGCCTCAGACAACACCCCAGACCCTACAGCCACTCCGGCCAAAGACCTGCTACCTTGTCTGCAGATCCAAAGCAATCTATAGATTCAGTGCACTCCCCATTAAAATACCAATGGCATATTTCACAGACCTAGAACAAACTCTCCAAAAATTCATCTGGAATAAAAAATAGCCACAGCAATCCTGAGAAAGAAGAACAAAGTTAGCCGAAACCGGTTTGGCTCAGTGGATAGAGCGTAGGTCTGCGGATTGAAGGGTCCCAGGTTCTATTCCGGGCAAGGGCATGTACATTGGTTGTGGGCACATCCCCAGTAGGGGGTGTGCAGGAGGCAGCTGGTCGATGTTTCTCTCTCATCGACGTTTCTAGCTCTCTGTCCCTCTCCCTTCCTCTCAGTAAAAAATCAATAAAATATATTTGAAAAAAAAAAAGAACAACAAAGTTGGAGAGATCACAATACCAGATATAAAGCTATATTACAAAGCCACTGTTCTCAAAACTGCCTGGTACTGGCACAAGAACAGACATATAGACCAATGGAACAGAACAGAGAACCCAGAAATCTACCCAAGCCATTATGCTCAGTTAATATTTGACAAAGGAGGCAACAGCATATAATGGAGTCAAGACAAGTCTCTTCAATAAATGGTGTTTGAAAAATTGGACAGATACATGCAAAAAAATGAAACTAGACCACCAACTTACACCATACACAAAAAGAAACTCAAAATGCATAAAGGACTCAAACGTAAGATGGGAAACCATAAAAATCTTAGAAGAATCCATAGGCAGCAAAATAGCAGGCATATGTTGCAGCAATACCTTTACCAATACAGCTCCTAGGGCAGTGGTCGGCAAATTCATTAGTCAACAGAGCCAAATATCAATAGTACAACAATTGAAATTTCTTTTGAGAGCCAAATTTTTTAAACTTAAAGTTCTTCTAATGCAACTTCTTCAAAATAGACTCACCCAGGCTGTGGTATTTTGTGGAAGAGCCACACTCAAGGGGCCAAAGAGCCGCATGTGGCTCACAAGCCGCAGTTTGCCAACCAAGGTCCTAGGGAAATGGAAACTAAGGTGAAAATAAACAAATGGGACTACATCAAAATAAAAAGTTTCTGCGCAGCAAAAGAAATCATTAACAAAACAACAAGAAAGCCCACTGCATGGGAAAACATATTTGCCAATGTTATCTCTGATAAGGGCCTAATCTCCAAAATGTATAGGTAACTCATAAATCTTAACTGAAGGAAGATAAGCAATCCAATTAAAAAAAAAATGGGCAAAGGGCCTAAATAGACACTTTTTGAATGAAGGCCAAAAGACATATGAAAACATGCTCAAAGTCACTAATCATCTGAAGATGCAAATCAAAATGACAATGAGGTACCATCTCACACCTGTCAGAATGGCTATCATCAACAAATCAACAAAGGACAAGTCCTGGAAAGGATGTGGAGAAAAAGGAACCCTCATGCACTGCTGGTGGGAATGCAGACTGGTGCAGCCACTGTGGAAAACAGGATGGAGTTTCCTCAAAAAGTTAAAAATGGAACTCCCATTTGACCCAGTAATCCCACTTCTAGGAATCTATCCCAAAAACTCAGAAACACCAATTAGAAAGGACATATGCACCCCTATGTTTTTTGCAGCACAATTCACCATAGCTAAGATTTGGAAACAGCCTAAGTGCCCATCAGCAGATGAGTGGATTAAAAAACAGTGGTACATCTACATAATGGAGGACTATGTTGCAGTAAAAATGAAAGAACTCTTACCATTTGCAACAGCATAGATGGACCTGGAGAGCATTATGTTAAGCAAAATAAGCCAGTCGGAGAAATATAAATATCACATGATCTCACCCATTTGTGAATTATAATGAACAACATAAACTGATGAAGAAAAGTAGATCCAGAGACAGAGAAGCGTTGATCAGACCTTTAAACCTCAGAGGGAAGGCAGGGGAGGGTGGGGAAGGGTGGTAAGAAATCAACCAATGGACTTGTATGCATGCATATAAGGATAACAAATGGACACAGACACTAGGGGGTTATGAGGGCATGTGCTGGGAGTAGGGGTAGCAGGGGAGAGGTCAATGGGGGAAAAAGAAGACATATGTAATACACTATGTTATACTTTAACCCTTTGCACTCGCTTGCTTTTTTCTCGAGCTGTTACCGATGCTAACCGTGTCGAGTCACACTCAACATCCGAGTGCAAAAGGTTAAACAATAAAAAATAAAAAAGAGTTTCCCAGTTTCCTCCTAGAAGAAACATGTCCACACATTTAGATACGCAGCATTTATGACTGCTACTCAAGGGATGAGTCCCAAAATCATCAACAGGGCTTACATTGACAAATCCTACAGGACCGTAGGATTTGTAGAAATCCATCATGTAGAAATAAAGCAGTTTGTACATGATGGCAGAGGCACCATCACATGGCTATACACACATGCCCAGCAAACAAAATATCTGAACAGAACAATTAGTAATAAAAAGATTGAATCAGTTATCTAAAGCCTCCCAAAAAAGAAAAGTCTGGGACAAGGTAGTTTAATTAGTGAATTCTACCAAGCATTTAAAAATAATTAATATCAATCCTTCTTAAAGTCTTCCAGGAAATATAAGAGAAAGGAATACCTCCCAATTTTTTTTTTACAAGGTCAGCCTAACACTGATACCAAAGCCTAATAAAGACATGAGAAGAAAGAGAACGATAGGCCAGTATCCCTGATGAACATATCTGTAAAAACTAGCAACAAAATACTGGCAAACCAAATTCACCAGGACACTGAAAGGATTATACACCATATGGACACAGACACTAGGTGGGTATGAGGGTATGTGCTGGATGTAATCAAGTGGCATTTATGCCCAGAATGCAAGGATGATTCAACACATGCTATTCAATAAATATGGTACATCACATAAAAAAAATTAAAGATAAAAATCATTGGATTATCTCAATAGATGAAGAAAAAGCACTTGACAAAAATACCCCTTTAGGATTAAAAAATGCTAAACAAATGAGAAATCGAAGAAATTATCTCAACATAATAAAGAACTCTTAAAACTCATTGATAAGTAAATGAAAAACCTAATTTTAAAGGGGAAAAAAGATCTATCCAGATAAGTCATCAAGAAAAAGATATACAAATAGCATATAGACATATGAAAAATAATTAATATCATAGCTCATTAGGGTATTGCAAATTAAAACAATGAGATATCACCACACACCTATTAGAATACCAAAATTGAGAACAGTGACACCAAATGCTGGCAAGAATGTTGAACAAGAGGAGCTCTCCTTCATTGCTGGTTTTTTAAAACTATGTATATCATAGTGTTACCATGTAAACCACCAGTTGAACTCCTCTGTATTTACCCAATGAGTTCAAAATTTATGTCCACACAAAAACCTATACACAGAGGTTCACAGCAACATCCTAATATATAAAAACCCAGGGGCCGTAACATACAAAATGACCAAAGGCTAAACCGACCAGAGTCAGTCCTGTAGTCAGTGCTGGTGACCCAACACTGACTGCCGCCACTTCGGGGGATGACCTAGCACTGACTGCTGATGGAGCTGTGGATCAGGCCCAGAGAGAGGCCTGGAGAGAGAAGCAGGGTCTAATCCATAGCCTCTGTGGCAGCTGTTGATCAGCCCTTGCCTCTCTCTTTCTCTCTGGGCCTGGCCAGCAGCCGCACCTCTCTTTCTTTCCAGGCCTCCACTGGGGTTACTGATCAGCTCTGCCTCTCTGATCAGGCCTGGAGATAGGCCCAGAGATGCTGACTGGCATAAAAAATGACCAATCAGAACCTACTTTGGGTGAACTGCAAAGGCAGAACCTAAGGTGGGGGCTGAGAAGGGGTTTTAAGGGCAACAGCTGTTTGGTGTAAGGTGTAAGAAAGCAGTTCAATTTTTTAATGACCAGTGCGGTACAGTGCATATGGCTGGCTATCAGTCCAGATATAGGGATTATGTATTTTTGTCTGCCAAGAGCATCTCCTCCTGCTAAAAAAGGCTCCCCCCCCCCCCCATTTAGGCAATCCTATCTTATATAATTTATCTATATTAATAAAAGGGTAATATGCTAATTAGAATGGGTTGACCAGCCATCTTTTGGACAATATGCTAATTAGAACGGGTTGGACCTGCCATCACCACGGACAAAGCCATGTGGTGAGGGCTGAGGCTGAGGCAGTAAGGGGCGATCAGGCCGGCAGGGGAGGTTAGTTGGGGGCGAGATCAGGCCAGCAGGGGAGGGCAGTTGGGGGCAACCAGGCCGGCAGGGGATGGCAATTGTGGGTGAGATCAGGCCAGCAGGGGAGGGCAGTTGGGGTGAGATCAGGCCAGCAAGGGAGTGCAGTTGGGGTGAGATCAGGCCAGAAGGGGAGGACAGTTGGGGTGAGATCAGGCCAGAAGGGGAGGACAGTTAGGGGCAATCAGGCAGGCAGAGGCAGTTAGGGGCAATCAGGCAGGCGGCAGAGAGGTTAGGGGCGATTAGGCAGGCAGGCAGAGAGGTTAGGGGCGATTAGGCAGGCAGGCAGAGGGGTTAGGGGCAATCAGGCAGGCAGGCAGAGGCAGTTAGGGGTGATCAGGCAGGCAGGCAGGTGAGTGGTTAGGAGCAAGCTGTCCCAGATTGTGAGATGGATGTCCGACTGCCGGTTTAGGCCCAATCCCACATGGGTCCTCAATTGGAGAGGGTGCAGGCTGGGCTGAGGGAAACCCCCCATGCATGAATTTCATGCACCAAGCCACTAGTCTATATATATAAAACCCTAATATGCAAATAGACCAAACAGTGAAACAACCGAACAACCAATCAGTTGCTATGACATGCGCTGACCACCAGGGGTCGTGTGTGGAACATGGTGGGCATTGGCAGCAGGAGGCAGAGAACGGAACATGGCAGGCATCAGCTGCAGTGGGATGGTGGAGCAGGTGAGTGGGTGCACCAGACAAAGGCGGGGTGCCAGTTGCTGTCATCGGGGCAAGCCTCTGGTGGTTACTGAAAATTCTTTGCTCCCACATGCAGCAGTCTCGCAAGACACTTGTGCTTGCTGCCAGTGCTGGCCTCGCTCACACCTCTGCCAGAGCCAGAGCCGCCACTTGCACCCACTGCTGGCTCCCAGCACCAGCCCCGATTGTTTGGCACTGTCAGCAAGTGTGAGTGGCAGCTGCCAGACTTGATTGCCCCTCAGGGCTTCTCCACCTCCCCCTGCTCCTTAGGGGAGATCGGGGCAGCAGCCACTGCTCACACCTGCAGCTGGCGCAGGTCCCAATCATTCCACACTGTCAGGGCATGGGAGCTGCTGCTGTGGAAGCGGGGCTGCTGGGAGACAGGGGACCAGGGGCCATGGCGGGAGGGGCCGGGCGGGGGCATGGATGATGGGCCGAATCCTACCCGTGTGCCCACCACAGCCTCATGGCCCACAGTTTCTTTCAAGGTGCACGAATTCATGCACTGGGCCCCTAGTTATTTATAATTAACAAAATTTGGAAGCAACAAGATGCCCTTCAGTAGGTGAATATATAAATCAACTGTAGTATATTCAGACAATGGAATATTATTCAGCACTATAAAGAAATTTGCTATGGCTCATGAAAAGACACGGAGGAAACTCAAATGCATATTACTAAGTGAAAAAAGTCAATCTGAAAAGGCTACACTTACCATACAACTCCAACTATACGACATTATGAAAAAGGGAAACTATACAGAGCAGTTGTTAGGGGTTAGGAGAGGAGGTAGGGATGAATAAGAAGAGCACAGAGGATTTGGGGGCAATGAAACTAGTCTGTATGGTATAATGGAGCATATATGTCAATATACACATGTCAAAATCCATAGGAAGTACACCACCAAGAGTGAACCCTAACGCAAACTATGAACTTTGACTGAAAATAATGTGTAGGCTCATCGAAAATAAAAAAATGTGTTGTTTGAGGCAGCATGTTGACAGTGAGGATGGCTGTGCAGGTGTGGGAACAGGTGAGTATATGGGAGCTCTTCGCACTTCCTACTCAATTTTGCTGTGAACTTAAAACTGTTCTAAAAAACACACAGTTTATTACCAAATTAGTAATTAATAGTGCCATAGTTTAAGATAAATCATTCAAATTTGTTTTCTTTTCCTTTCATCTTAGATACTTTTTAGAAAAGAATAGCTTTTATTTTTCATATATATGCATTAAAGCAGTAATTTAGTTCTAATTGAGTTAGGATATGTTTATTAGGCAAACAACTCCTGACTTTGAGACTTATAGCCCCTATAGACAAATGTCTGGGTGGGACGAGCTAAGAGTACCTATTTGGCATTACAAAGTTAGAATTCAGATTCTTTAGAAGTTAGCCATGGCTATTTATCTCTTCAGAATATTTATTTCATTTTTTTCCCCAACCGCCAGTCCTGGTGCTGGTAAACTGGTTCTTGGAGAGAGAAGGGAAATTCCTGATTTCTAACATTTGCCAATTTTCATGATGTACATACTTCCACCATGACCTATGACAAGGAACCAATGCTTTACAGGGATCACAAAATTCTCCCTCCTAGACTTATGGCAGGCTGTGTACCACCCAATGCCTTCATTTAATCTGTTTTCTCTTTGCATAAGTCTCTGTATTTAAAGTTAGAGAAACTTGTCCATTGTTCTTAAAGTTGACTTCAAAACTAAGGAGATTCAAATATTCAGAAATAATTGAAACAGTTTGTAGGACCCTCTTACCTGGCCAAAGTAATGGAATTTAAAGTATGCAACTTATAAGTTAAGAAAGGCATCATTGTAAACAGCAGTTTCTAGTTGATTGTCAAACATAATGCTCTCTACTCTCACAGGCACTTCTGCAATCTTTATAACACTTTAACATATTTTGTTCCTAATCACACTTTTCAGGACAGTGAAAATAAGGCTTTAAAGGACAGGAAAAATAACACGCTTTTAAGGAGCAAAATCACAGGGCAGACAAGCAGCTACCATTTCCCCCTGCTGTGATGCACCAGATGAATGAGATTTCTATGTGGCTTATTTTCACGTTCATGTCAGGGACATCTAGCATTTAACTACATCCACCTTCCAAATAACAATAAGCAGAAGTGAAAATATCAAATGATGATCTTGAATCTACCATAATTTGTAGTGAAAGTCACTTGCAAATTCCAAAACAGTATTAGAAAGTATTGGTGTGACACAACTCGTAATAGATTGCCATCAACTAATTTCTTTTAAAATAGCTCTTCAAAGCAGACATAGTTATTATTCCCATATGACTGATAAAAAAAATAGCATTGATAACACAAAAATAGCAAAGATAACACAACACTAAGTGAATTTGGGTGTGTTTTTTGTTTTTTTGCCCAAGGTCATATGGCCAATGAATAATAGAATGAAAATTCATTCGTTCATTCAACTAAAATGTATTGAGTGCTAACATCACTGGAGATAAAAAGGGTTCTGTTCTGTTCAGATTACACTTTACTGAAGGACAAAGAATATTAATTCATGATCACAACATAGTAATAAATGTTGTGGTACAAGTATGCATAGAATACCCTTGGAGCACATAAGTGAGCACCTAAATAATACTGGATAAGAGAAGGAAGTAAAACATAGCTAGAACATAAAGAACTACTAAAAGTTAGGTAGATAAATAATTTTGGGAAGAATATGCCCAGAGTTAACAACACATGGAAAACCGGTGAAAAAATATGGCTGATTTGAATAACTTCACTAAGTTCAGTGTGGCAGGATGAAAGAATGCGTAAATCTGAATAGTAAGAAATAAAGCTAGAGAGGTAGGCAGAAGCTAATAATATGCATAACTTCATCTTTTATGTTTTGCTCAATATACCTCACTTGAAATATATACACTCCAATAGTACCTGCATCTCATTATGGCAATGACTCTAAATTGACAATGCATATGAAAGGAAGAAATATCAGACACTGTAGAGCTTCTGATTCTTAATATTCTTTCAGAAAGCTAAACAGAGCATATTGATGGATTCTGATTAGAAAAATTATGTATTCAAATATGAAATTTAGAATGGGCATTTCAACCACAGCATGAGAATAGATCACAATAGATCAGAAAGTGGAGAGATTGTTCAGAAGACATTTGCAACAATTCAAATGAGAAGTACTGATAGTTTCAACTAAGGCTGTTATAATCCTATATAATAAAGAGGTAATATGCAAATTGACCCTCATGCCCTCATGTCACAAGATGGCCTCCCCCACATGGTCACAAGAAGGCTGCCACAAGATGGCTGCCCCCACATTGTCACAAGATGGCCAGAAGAGGAGGGCAGTTGGGGGCAACCAGGCCTGCAGGGGAGGGCAGTTGGGGGTGACCAGGCCTACAGGGGAGGGCAGTTGGGAGTGATCGGGCCAGCAGGGGAACAGTTAGGTGTCAATCAGGCCGGCAGGGGAGTGATTAGGGGGTTATCAGGCTGGCAGGCAGAAGCGGTTAGGGGCAATCAGGCAGGCAGGCAAGCAAGTGGTTAGGGAACAGCAGTCCTGGATTGTGAGAGGGATGTCCGACTGCTGGGTTAGGCCTGAATTTCATGCACCGGGCCTCTAGTAACAATGTAACAGAGAATTTGGATATTAATCTGTACACGTTGATAGTTGATAGGATATAGGGATTCAACAATATAGAATAGAAATAGAAATAGATCCATATCTCTGGTTTATTTCTATAACAGCACAGTTTTTAACATTTTGAGGGTTGTGGACTTACTTAAAAATCTGAGTAACACCTGTTCTATGGCTAAAAGATATTCCTACTATTTCATGAGTTTGATTAATATATCCAAAGACACCAGACTAAATATCACTACATTGGATTAATCTATTGAGATATGAATACAGTAAGAGAAATACTTTGGAGAGGCAAGATGATAGTACAATCATTCTAAACACATAAATGTGCTTATAGAACATCCTAAAAGAGATATTAAGAACCTGGGTCATATTACTTTGAAAGAGAAGTCATTGGTGAAGATACAGTTTTAAATTTCTCAACTAAAGGCACTGTAGAATGAACAGAACAGTAAAAAATAAGATGAGCCCTTGAACCATAATTATGTAAGGAATGATCAAAGGATAGAGGGAAAGATTGAGAAAACAACAACAACACAGGAGAGTTGGGAATCAGAGGCAAGGGATTTCAACTACCACTGTTGGACTCTGGAGATTAAACTCAATATTAAATGTTGGTTTATCCAATTTCAGTATTACTTATAGGCCTCTCTAAAATTTTGATCCAATAGAGGTATTTTGGTATTGTTTAATGCACTGGGTGTAACTTTATATGACACTATATTTATATATGTATGCTTCCTACATTTTTAAGTAATAAATAATTTATATTTGATGTGTGAACACAAGGGTGTAGCCTCTTAATCCTACAACTGCCCTACTTTATATGTGAATATAATGAAGATAACGTTCAAAGCTAGATATGGCTCAAGACTGAGGAATCTTCTTACCTTATCATAGAGGAGAAAGATAAGTTTTCTTCACCATATTTACTGGGACTCAGTTGTAAATTACTTTGTGTTTTTCTTCATTTTCTGTATTTTTAAATGATATCAAAACTGTTCAAAGTTATAAAAAGACATTTTTATACATCTCTTATCTCCCAATTTAGTGTTAAATATATTTTAAGATAAATACTTTCTAAAAATAAGATAATTATTAGACATAAACCTTGAAAATTATTTTAAAAAGTCATAGTATTCCTTGAAAATTGAATTCAATATCTCAAAATCCCTGGAGTTATTTCTTTTCTGATTAACATTACTCATTACTTCAGGGAATATTCTCAGTGAAATTTAAAATGTTGTACATTTTATTCCCTAGGCTACATCATATAATAAGCCCCTTTTCTCAACTCAATAATTATTTCCATGGGCACATCTTTTTGTTGCATGTTTGGATTACTTTTTCAGTAAGAAAAAGCCCTTATAGAAATACTGAATTTGTTTCATGAATTTAGAACCATTCATTTTTAAGTTCCTTATAATATTTCCCACTGTTCTTTGATCATTAGAGAAGCTCATACTTTCTTTACATGAATGAATACAATGCTAACAACTTGTGGGGATTCATAATACAATGCTAATAACTATTTTGTAAACAGCTTAAAATGACTTTGCACCACCTCAATATTTTAAGGATGATTGCAAATGAAGAAAGGTAGATATTAACAGACATTTGCATTTTCTCAAGAGAGAGACCTATTAAATCATGTAAGTTTTCTAGGTATATAGAGAAATATTGTGATCTAAAAAGTTAGAAAATAAACATTGAATTAATAAACTTAGACCAACTCACAATGTGTGGTCAGTCATTTCATATTTTAAAACCCTATATTTTGAAAACAAAAAGGGAGTGGGGGAGAGAGCAAAAGAGAGGGTATAGGAGAGGAGAGGGAAAGAAGAATGGAGGGAAGGGCACAGCAGAGCAAAGAGGAAGGAAAGGAGGAGGGAGAGCAGCAACAGGGAAGGAAGAAAAGAAAAGAAATTAAGAGAAGCCAAAATGAATATAATATGACTAAACAATCTCAATTAAAAGGTAAGCTATTGGTAAAGTAACCAATTTAATGTATGAGCACCACACAGTGTTCTGTACAATTCAAGCTCTTGTAACTTAACTAGATAACTCTGGAAAAATAGAAGTGCCATATGGTTAACCAAAATCTAATTCCTCATAAATGTGTCCATAGTAAAGAAGAATCTATTTCAAAATAAATTACAAACATTTTCAACATTGCAGAATAAGCTAAACTCATTTTGGCATTTAACTCAATTAGAAATAATATATCATTGATTATGTATGTGCAGTTAATTCATTTGAATGTCTAGCATTCACAACTGATTAAATTGGAGTATGCATTCTGAATATTAAACACATTAGATAATATTTCTAGATTTTACTTCTGTAAAATGAGCTCAGTTTCATTTAAAAGCAGATAACAATTAAAATGAAGTTTTAAGATAATGTATCACAGCCCACTCAAAAATTGGTTCTTACAAGCAGTCTCCTGATAATTTCTTTAAATCTCAATTCTACAGTAATATCATAAAATACATTAGACAAAAATTCAGGAGGGGAATAAAAATGCAATGTGGATGGTAAAATGCAATAATCCCAGCCCAGTAAAGAATTAAATTTGATGAAATTGCAAACCTTTTCCCTCCTTTCTTACATTTGTTCCAACTAAGCTGCCTTGAGATTGACAGCTAAAAATAATAAAAGTTCAATTATTTTGATGAGTGCTGCATACTATGATTGGTGTCTGAAACCAAATTCCAGAAAATAAATTTGGTCCATTTTCCACAATGCTTACTCTCTCCAAATTTATATGATTCATCTCTGTAGAATTATCATACAGTGAGATGAAGGAGAAAGGAGAACTTATAATGTAACATAAAAGACAAAGGCAATTAAGTTAGATGATTTGAGCTAAAATAAAAGTGTAAGACATATTAGCTTTCTGAATAAAAGTATGCTTTTTTAGATTATTGGGTTCTGATTTATTCCATTCAAAAATATCAATAACAATGCTCATCCACTCTGCTGCTTCTCAGAGTTGTTAATTCACAATTATATTAAATAAAGTGAATAAAAATTATTTTTAAAATAGCCTTCAGTAAAATTTGGCCAAAAGTTATCCTATCTAATAATAGACAAATATGCAAATTGACCATACCTTCGCTATGCCTGCGATTGGCCAGGAGGCGTGGGGGGGCGGGACTCGGGGTGGCTGGGGTGGCCGATTGGGCCGGCGGGCCACTGAGCTCGCGTTGCCAACGGCGGCTCGAGCTCAGCGTCTGTGCCATGGCTGTGCTGCGGCACAGAAGGGGCCTCTGGGGCAGCGAGCTCACGTCCCACTGTGGACCATCAAAAGCGGGGGAGCTGGGTGCCTGTCCGCTCAGGCACCAGGCCTTTCAGAAGCCTCCGCCATGCCGGAGGCTTCTGAAAGGCCTGGTGCACCAGCGGACAGGCACCCAGCTCCCCCGTGATCGAAAGCAAAAGCGTGGGAGCTGGGTGCCTGTCCACTCAGGCACCAGGCCTTTCAGAAGCCTCCGTGGTGCTGGAGGCTTCTGAAAGGCCTGGTGCACCAGCGATCAAAAGCAAAAGCGTGGGAGCTGGGTGCCTGTCCACTCAGGCACCAGGCCTTTCAGAAGCCTCCGCGGCGCTGGAGGCTTCTGAAAGGCCTGGGGCACCAGCGGACAGGCACCCAGCTCCCCCCCCTAAACGTGCATGATTCAATCATGCACTGGGCCTCTAGTGGTAATATAAATATAATAAAGACAAGAAGATGGTAATGTCAAATGAGAAGTAGAAAAAGGGAAATTGAGATTTCTGGAACTCAAATTCTTTAATGTTGGCAATTAAAGAAAGCAATATTCTCTATAACAATTAGCAATAAAATGTCTTTATTATATAAACATATAGTGATCCCTTCTAGACCAGAAATCATATCCTATTATTTTCATGGACATTTGAATTGCTTGTGATAGTTGATTTAAATGTGTCCTATCACTTTCACCAAATACACCAAAAAAACTCTTACCTAATTTATCACTCTTTGTCAAGTGTCCCTACAAATGCATAAAATACAAAAGCCACTCTCAGACTTTATCATAAGTGCTGTACTCATAGATTTCTCATTCTAGACTAAGTTTCATGGGGTCAGAGACTTGTACTCTCTGGATCCTAGAAATTATGTGACAAATAGTAAGAATTTATTAAGTAATCCAAATTATGTTGGTCAAATACATTGGTTAAATGAGAGTATATTGTCTGATTAAGCAAACAAAAATACAGGATGTCCAATTAAATTTGAATTTCAGATAGTCAACACAAATTCAAGACATACATATATGAAAAATGTATTCATTGTTATCTGAAATTAAAATTTGACTAGGTGTTCTATTTTTGATCTGGCAATCCTAAATGATACAGAAAGAATATCAGATGGCTTCAAGGCAACTGAATTCCAATAATGACATCAATAAATTATTTAAATTCAACTCTACGTTACAAATAATACACATAAGGAGTAACAAAATCTTGTAAGTTAAAAAATAAATTTACTGCTCAAAGAACACTTTCTAGTAAGCTAATGTACCAGTAAAAAACAACAAAGATATAGCCCTTCAACTTAGGATTATCAATGTGCCATTGTTGTAGATGATTGTTTAGCAAATATTCAAATATCCATTTCTTTGAACTTGGACTTGAGCAATACACTCATTTTGGTGGATGCCATCTATGTGCAAGTGACAGTGTGGTGACTTCAAGCCTAGTCCTCAACAAGTTGAGTATGCTTTTACTCATCCTTCTGAGAGAGTCCAACCTGTGCTGTGAAAAGGATATACTCCAGGTAGCTGTTGCCTCTTTAGCCAACACTCTATAGTGAAACAGATAGAGTAAAATCCAGTGGCCTACAGCTTGAGGCAGAGTCATTCCAGCTGACCAGTAGAACTGTGATTAAGGAATAAGTGTATAATGTTGAATGTCACTAAAGTTTTGTTGATGTTTGTCATGAAGATTCATGGCAACAATAAGCAATTGATCCAGCCATAGTTTTTACAAAAACACACTTCCTTTTTCAGTCACAGGAAAACATGGAGAGTTGGTACCTTCAGCACAATTAAAGGGTATGTTTAAAGCAGTTTTCCCTTTTTCAGAGTAGGGAGAGGGGAATTCAGGTCTTTGACCATTCATTACACTATATATCAAATAAGCTCACTTTCAAGTGTATCTCTGTGACATGTTGGTAAGACTGTAATTGTTTTCATCCTAAACCTAATATGAATTATTTTTTTAAAAGCACTTTGTGTATTGGATCAGAGAATTCAAAAAAGTGATACCTTTATCTTTTACACTATAAAATCTTATTGGCAGGAAAAGAATCCTAGGATTCATTTTTTCCTACACAAAATCATGAGCCAATTCTGTCTCAGAGAATTCATTCATATTTCCAGGAGAGACAATACAGGATGAGGCAAAAGTAGTTTTAAGTTGTAATGCAACTAAATAATACAATAATTAATAAGTAATAGTAGAATAAACTCTGTGCTTTATATACTCACAACTGTAAAACTACCTTTGCTCCACCCTATATTATTCCTTGGAGGAACTTCTAGGAAATATATTTCCTTCGATTTTCTTGCTAAGTATTTGAAGTTATATAAATGCTATGAAATCACCCAGAAACTATTATGCACATAGATGTATATTTGCTAGAAATTCAAAGGATATAAAAGCTACACTTGTTCAGGCATTTTACAGAGCTCCAACTGAGTGCAAAGCAGCACATTGTGAATCATGTCATGTTATGTAAGATGTAGAAATCATCTCCCCCAAAAATGTAGACTAGTAAATGAAAGCAATGAACTCTTGCTTTTTAAAGAAAATATAGTGAGATCTAGTAAATGGAATATATATATTTTTCTATCTATACATTGAGTTTATCTTTTTGTACTGAGATTTTTGTAATATATGATGGCTTTGTCTATCAGGGGGTTTCCAGTAATATTATGAACTGAATGTTTGCATCCCCACAAAATTCATATTTTGAAGCCCTAACCCACAATGTGGTAATAATGGGAGGTGGGGCCTTTGGGAGGTAATTAGGTTTAGATGAGGTCATGAGGGTACAACCCCCATGAAGAGATTAGTACTCTTATAAGAAGCGAAAGAAACACCAGAGCTTTCTCCCTGTGTCATGTGAGGATACAGTAAGAAGGCAAATATCTGCAAGCCAGAAGAGGATCCTCACAAAGAACTGAATCTAAGGGCACTTTGATCTTGGACTTCTCAGCTTCCAAAACTGGGAAAAATTAATGTCTGTTGGTTTAGCCATCCAGTCTGTGGTATCTTGTCATAGCAGCCTGAGCTAAGACAGGTAATTACAAACAAAAATAACACAAACAAAAATGGTTATTGCACAAAAATATAGACTTGCCTGTTGTATTATGTATTGGCTATTATTCTCTAGAGACTATATTATTTCATATCTGCATCCTTGTTACCAAAGATATTGCATAACAGATAAAAATGGCTGGATGAGAACATGTGGACTAAATATTCAATGACAACTTCCTGGGACCAATCCTGACTTAAAAATACATATATGTATTTAAGATATTTTAGCTACACATTCTAAAAATTAGTGTCAAATGTTGGCCTAATCCCAACTTTGAATCCAAATCTCAATAATTTGCTATCTACTTTTGGTTTAATTGGCAACATTATTTGCTATTCAAAGACCACTACCACTTTTGGCAGCCACCTTATTACCTAGTCTAGTGTTGTTAATAGTTCCAATTATAATCCAGATTTTATACCTGGACACCTGTTCCCAAGGACTAAATGTTGAAACAGAGCTCCTAAGATTTCCTTGCCAGTTTCTCTCTAAGGGATGGAAATCTTGTCTCTGACCACTGATGCGGTATTTGGAGCCACCCTCACTACAGCCAGGATTTCCAGGTGAAGAGAGCCTTTTTAGCCTGGTTTTTAATAACAATTGTTCTTGGGATCACCCATGGTCACAGTATGTACTTATATTATTAAATACATGCCTAACTGATCCTACTGCTGCCATTTCAATTTGAATAACAAATGTGCTTGTAAAAGAGAATTGTCTTTCTGTATCTAGTAAATATAGTGATTTCCATGCACAGATCCCTCATGTTTGCCTGTCCAATTAAACTATTTCTCCATCCAATTTCTGATTATTATGCTCACATTTAAACAACTTTAAATTATTTATTGATCAGCATACATAAATCTTGGTAATAAGATATCTAGGGCAGCTTTCATTACAAATAGGTTTATTATATATAAGTGAATTTATGTTCATTTGTCCCAACTTTCAAATAATGTATTAAATATATTGAATTTCTTTTTTTAAAAATATATTTCTTTATTGATTTCAGAGAGGAAGGAAGAGGTAGAGAGAGATAGAAACATCAATGATGAGAGAGAATCATTGATTGGCTGCCTCCTGCACACCCCCCACTGGGGATCAAGCCCGCAACCCAGGCATGTGCCCTTGGCCAGAATCGAACCTGAGACCCTTCAGTCCACAGGCCGACGCTCTATCCACTGAGCCAAACTGGCGAGGGCTATATTGAATTTCTTTATAGATGTTTTATTTTTGTCATTTGGAGGAGTGGCCTTTTAGGGAAAGAATCACAGGTTTACCCATCTAGTCATTTCTGAAACAGAAAGATTAGGTTTTTATATCATTAAAGGTAAATTGTACACTGATAGTAAATGTTCTGACATGTCCCACCATTTTCTTGATTCATTTGTCCCTCAAACATGATTGAATTTTGTTTTTCTCTTCCTTTCTGACACTAATCAATATTCTCTCTGAAAACAATTTTAAAACTCCCTATTCAGTCTTTCAATACTTTCCCTAATATCTACCTTATTTCCTAATAATTACTTTTAGCATTTGAGTAAAATACATGTTGGGGCAAAAGTACTTTTATATTTGTTCATATGGAAAATAATACAATAATCCTAATATATATAACCTAGGATCCATAACGTCCAAAATGACCAAAGGCTCCACCAACCGAAAGTCAGTCCTATAGTCAGTGCGGGGTTGCCATGGCGACCCTGCACTGACTGCCACCACTTTGGGTGGCAACCCAGCACTGACTGCTGAGAGGGCTACAGAGAGGCCCGGAGAGAGGCCTGGAGAGAGGCCTGGAGAGAGAAGCAGGGTGTGATCCGTAGCCTTCGTGGCAGCTGTTGATCAGCACTTGCCTCTCTCTTTCTCTCCGGGCCTGGCCAGCAGCCACGCCTCTCTTTCTCTCCGAGCCTCTGAGGGGGCTGCTGATCAGCCCCACCTCTCTAATAAGGCCCAGAGATAGGCCTGGAGATGCTGACTGGCATAGAAGCTGACCAATCAGAACCAAATCTAGATGCACCAGGCCACTAGTTAATAAATAATAATCCTAATATATAAAAACCCTGGGTCATAACAACCAGTAACAACCGAGGCTCAACCAACCGGAAGTCAGTCCTGCAGTCAGCGCTGGGTTGCTATGGCAACCCAGCGCTGACTGCTTCCGTTGCAGTTGCGGTACCCCAGCACTGACTGCTGAGGGAGCTGAGAATCAGGGCCAGAGAGAGGCCTGAAGAGAGAAGCAGGGACTGATCCATTGCCTCTGAGGCAGCTTTTGATCAGCACTTGCCTCTCTCTTTCTCTCCCAGTCAGGCCAACAGCTGTGCCTCCATTTCTCTCCAGGCCTCCACCAGGGCTGCTGATCAGTCCCACCTTTCTGATCAGGCCCCATTGATAGGCCCAGAGACACTGACTGGCATAGGAACCGACCAATCAGAACCCAATGTGGGTGCTGTGAAGAACCAATGGCTGCCTAGGAGGTGGAGCTTTTGACTCTGACTGGCATAGAAACTGACCAATCAGAACCAAATTGTCCAGCAGAGGAGGGCAGTTGGGGACAAGATCAGGCCTGCAGGGGCAGGCAGTTGGGGGCAAGATCAGGCCAGCAGGGGAGGGCAGTTGGGGGCGAGATCAGGCCAGCAGGGAAGGGCAGTTGGGGGTGAGATCAGGCTGGCAGAGGAGGGCAGTTGGGGGCAACCAGGCCGTCAGGGGAGGGCAGTTAGAGGCAATCAGGCTGGCAGGGGAGGGCAGTTAGGGGTGATCAGACAGGCAGGCAGGTGAGCAGTTAGGAGCCAGTGGTCCCAAATTTTGAGAAGGATGTCTGACTGCCGGTTTAGGCCCGATTCCTAAACTGGCAGTCAGACATTCCCCAAGGGGTCCTCAATTGGAGAGGGTGCAGGCTGGGCTGAGGGAATCCCCCTCTGTGCACAAATTTCATGCACTGGGCCTCTAGTATAAGAATAAACTCTGTTTTGTGTACTCACAGCTGTATACCTACTTTTTTCTACCATTAGTCAATTTCTAATTAAGTCAGAACTACATTTTACTTTGCCTTAACAGACAAAGCAACTTTTTCAAGCTTCCTATTAATAGTTTCCCACAGACCCTAGTGCTAGTACATGCTTACATATGTTACTCATCTTATCAAACACCATGACAAAACATGTTTATTACCAATTAAGATCATTAAGATGGTTAACAAAACTCCTACCTCATTTTTTTTTTTTGTTAATCCTCACCCAAGGATATATTTCCATTGATTTTTAGAGAGAGGGAAAGTGAGAGGGAGAGACAGAGAGAAACATTGATGGGAGAGAGACAATAATTGGTTGCCTCCTGCACACATCCCGACCAGGGCCAGGAAAGATGCAACCGAAGTACATGCCTTTGACTAGCATCAAACCCAAGACCCTTCAGTCCTTGAGCTGATGCTCTATCCACTGAGCCAAACCATCTGGTGTCAACCTCATTATTTTCTATCTTAAGCCCTTGTGTGCTTATATTTGGTACCTGTCTTTTCCACCAGAAGATAAATTTTATTATGGCAATGACCTTGCCTGTCTTGTTCCATTTTATTCTTGGCATCTGGATACATTCTTATTATGCAGTAGATGTTAAGTAAATATTAGTTAAATGGACCAGTGAATTTGACAATAATGAGATAACACTGCCCTCTTACAATTCATCATATCCTGTGGGTACAAACGACACATTTTTAAAGCACAAATTATCAAGTAGTCATTTATGAATATGTGAAATTCATGTGGGGATAGAATTTTGATCAAGTGGTTTCAAATGAAGTATATAATTCTTCTAAAAGCAATAGTCCAAGCCTTGACCTTCACTTTACTCAGTAAAATACCAGTAGTTCTCACATAATAGGTACTCAAAAAAGACTTATTTTTATGATGGATGGTAAGTAATCATAAGATTGTAAATAATATTTCATTAAACTGACTCTTACATTTGTTACAAATCATGTTTGGAGAAAAGTAGAGTAGCCACTGTTATAAATCCAATGCAACTCAAGGATAAAGGAGTCAAGGAAAACTTTCTATTTTATCTTAAAAATAAGTGTAGCACAATTACTTGCAACAGTGAACAAATACTAATATGCTGATAGTTTTGACCTTCCTATTTGGGAGTAAAACTTTGGAGGCCTAACATTTAAGTAAACACATATAGTTAAAACAGTAAATCTGCTCATGAAAAGAAAACTACAAGGCATGATAGACAGTCAAGGAATTGGTATTTCTGGAAAAAGAACACACACATGCATATTATTTGTGCCTGTCAGAAAGACTATTTTAACAGTTCATGTATAATTGCAATAATAATAGACTGGAGATCTTTCAGATGCCAGTATAATTTTATGATAAAAGTATGCTCTGATTACCATTCTTGGACTTAACTGAGATGCTTTACTATAGCACTGATAATTAACACATTTTTGTGCCCTCAACTGAATATCAGATGTGAATGATATCCCGTAACTGAAATCTCTCCTGCAGAAAGTGTTATTATTTGGTTACATGAGATAGTTTTCTATCAGAAAAATAAAACAAGAAAACTTAATTATTTGATGCCCAATCCAAGTAGATTAAATTAGATATTCTTAGCACTACCATCGGTATTCCAAAATTGATTTTTGAAATACTTTGGGAAGAATGCACTCATTTTTGTAAAGCTCTTGGTGATATCTAGTAGGTTTGTTTTTTGTTTCAAATGCTTCAGATGACAGTCATATGAAATAAACCCTAAAAATTCCATCAATCCCTATAACTCTAGCCAAATTGTATAAAATGTTTCAGGTTTTGTCTATACAGAAATTGAGGTAGCTAATTATAAAAGACTCAATTACAGTAATATTGCTAAGATAGAAACATATTTTTAAAACTAGAGGCCTGATTCACGAAATTCATGCAAGAGTTGGCCTTCCTTCCCCCGGCTGCAAGCACTGACTTCCCTCTGGCACCCAGGATCTGGGCTTCCCTTGCAGCCCCTGCTTCATCCAGAAGGTCGTCCGGAAGGATGTCCAGAAGGATGTCAGGTCTAATTACCATATTATGCTTTTATTATTATAATAGAGGCCTGGTGCACAAAATTCGTGCACTGGGGGGAGGTGTCCCTCAGCCCAGCCTGCACCCTCTCCAATCTGGGACTCCTCAGGGGGTGTCTGACTAGGATCGGGCCTAAACCAGCAGTCGGACATCCCTCTCACAATCCGGGACTGCTGGCTCCAACCACTCGCCTGCCTGCCAGCCTAATCACCCCCTAACCACTCCCCTGCCAGCCTGATTGACGCTTAACTTCTCCCCTGCCAGCCCGATTGTCCCCAACTGCCCTCCCTTGCTAGCCCAGTCACCCCTACTGCTCTCCCCTGCAGGCCTGGTTCCCCCCAACTGCCATCCCCTGCTGGCCTCCCCTGCTGGCCTGATTACCCACAACTACCTTCCCCTGTTGGCCATCTTGTGGTGGCCAACTTTGACCACATGGGGGTGGCTATCTTGTGCGAGGGCCTGAGGGTCAATTTGCGTATTACCTCTTTATTATATAGGACTAGTAGATCATTCCATTCTTTGATAGGCCATTTTGAATTTGATGTTTTGATAATGACTAAAAATCAGCAATGATATTCAAATTTTATTCTAACAGATCTTAAAAGATATCTAAACAAGAACAAGAAGAAAATTTTACCAAATTTTTAATAACCTGGATCCATATATAGAGGTGATTTCACTGGATAAAACTGTGAAATGTACTTGAAGAGAATTCTGTATCTTTGTGCTTATTAATTTGACCACATCTCTGCTATGGGCTTCTTTGCTTTTCAGACCTCCCCTCACACACTTCAATTTCTATGACATATCTGGAAACCTCTAGGGGAAGATGTGATATGTTTCTCAGCATTTATTGATGCAGTACATTAAGTTAATCAAAAAAGGAAGGAGAAAAGAAGGGAGGTGGGGAGAAAAACATGGAGAGATGAGAGAGGGAGAAGGAGGGAGAGGAAAGGGGGAGGGAAAGGGAGAGAAGTTGCCATTGGCCCTATTATTCATGAGTCCCTAACAACAAACTGAATAAAGAAATTCTGAGGTTTCATATACTTCGATATAGGTATTTGTTCTCATTGATGATAAATATCCTCTTCAAAAATAATCTAGGATGTTTGTAAAAATAACTGTATGATAAAGTAGAACAACATCTTTAATAACATGCTGCAAATTGGCTTCCATGTGCAGTGCTGAATAAATTCCACAAAGACTGGAACATTTCATTAATACAATACAGGCCTGATGTTTCTGTAATCCATTTAACATGTTTACAAACAAGTTTGGAAAACAAGCTGAGTCAGAGGGGTGTTTATCATGTGAAATAAAATGCTTGTTCCTTTAACTAAGAACATTTCCTTTAGACTAAGTTCTAAAATTCAAGTTTAGTGTTATGCTAAGTTAATAATTGAGACATTATAATAAGTGAAGCCATCAAAATAGGTAAGATCAATTTATGCAAAGAAATTATTATCCACAGAGCTTTATTGCTTGAGGAGTTTTAATCTACTACCTCCTACAGCAGAATTCAGTGGGATAAGATCTATAGAATTATTTCCCAGGCAATCAAAATATAAGTAAATGAATCAATTCTCTAGAACCCACTTATAGAAATTTTATCCTTTGCAGTTGAAAGTTCCAACCAAACCATCTGTCAGGATAAGTAGGATAAGGTTTTAATTACTTACAGCAATGCAATTATACCATTAATGTTCAGCTAAAATTGAACCCATTCAATTTAATTAGCAATGCAGCTGTGAGTGGAAAGAGACTGTTCTTTCAAATAGCCAACACAAGGGGTTATAAAAGCTCTCTCTCTCTCTCTCTCTCTCTCTCTCTCTCTCTCTCTCTCTCTCTCTCTCGCCCCGCCCCCTCTCTCTCCTCTTTCCCTCAATAGCCAGGACTTTGTTCTGGTATAATCCCTTATTCTGCTGTACTACTCTTTGAGTGAGTATGTGTGTGTGTGTGTGTGTGTGTGTAAATAAAGACAGTGATTGTAGATATATGTCTATATACCCTTTCTGAAGGAGTGTTTGTCTGTTTATATATAGAGGTTGTATATGTATAACAGGTAGCATATATAAATATTTACCACATAAATCCATATGCACACACACACCTTCAGAAAAGCAAATCTTCACCTATTTGTGGCCATAATTTTATATCTGCCCCACATATGACATGGAAAAGAAATTAATTCAATCCACAGAGGAACAACCTTTCTTTCAATTAAAATTAATGTTTTAGTAAATACATTCTCATTACAGTAACTACACTAGTCATAGGCTAAGTGGAGAAGAAAAATAAGCATAAAATATAGCTAATCATTTGAAGGTGCCAACAATCTACTTGGGAAAATGAGATAATATGTATATAGACTAGTGAAATAAAAATACAAGAAACACATTATAAGATACAAAATAATTAAATTTTAAAAAACAATATGTATCCTAACATTTTGAAGAAGAAAATAATGTAGGCTTGAGAAGAATAAATTTTAGACTTTTTCTGAATTTCAGAAAAATTGTTTTAATGGTAACTGAACAGTGTGGTGGACACTTCGTAGTATATACAAAGGCCGAATTATTATGTTGTATACCTGAAATTAAAATAATGTTATATACCAATTTTATCTCAATAAAAAATTAAAAATGTTTTTAGATATTGATAAGCACATAAATGAGGAAAAAAGAACACTCCAGGTTGAATCAGTGTTTTGTGGATGGCCTGAAGACATCGTGAGGAAGGTGAGTTCAAAGGGAAATCAATCGGTAGCCAGGGCTTCCCAGAAAGAAGGCTCATGCTGGGAAGTAAAGGCGGGTATCATGGATTAGAGAGCTGAGAAAGCATTCTGAGCAGAGCCATCATAAAGTCTGCTTCTTGCAAGAAGCTTTTATAAAATAACAACATTCCTAAACGTGCATCAACTAAATCTTCTTCTCTGGTCTTGCTAACATTTATGTGTTCTAAACGGAAATATTTTTTAAATGTTAACATTATGAACATAAGGAAGGGTTAACAGGGTCAGATCTGTGAGGTTTCTCCTATCACACATCTCATAGTTGCTATAGCAATGTTTTCACAAGCAGAGCCATAACAAGAGAAAAACTGGCATGTTTGGGAAACTGACCAGAATTGTTCCAACTTGAGACTGAAATAAATGAAGCAGCATGCACTCTGTATCTGGTATGTCTGAGTTCAAATTCTATTAATATGTATTTTGTCAACTTAGTTAATTAAGACCTCCACATTCTATCATCATCTATAAAACAAGGAATATAAGGTTGAAAGAATTGAATAATATCATTGACAAAGCCCTTAGAGTGGTGGCTGACACAAAATTATTATACTTCAGCCATTATTATAAAAATAAATTTCACAAATAACACTTGACTAATAAGTAAATTCCAAATTTATTCTAATAACCAAATAATTAGAATATTTTTCCAACTGTGCATACATCATGCTTAATGATAATCATCCTCAGGATCTAATTCTATGAAGAACTATGTCAATTATACCTTAAGTCCCACCACTAAGTCCTATATAATAAATTAGATTAAGTTTTGAAAAAATAGAACCTAAATTTTTAATCCCATAAGTATACACTTCCTGGGGTGGGGGGGACCTAACTCCTTCATGCACACTTTATGAAATCAAGTGCCTTTTCAGGTCACACACTTATAATAAGTAAGTGAAGCAGAAGCAATACAAGCAATAAGGAAGGTCAAGGGCTGTGACCAAGTGAAGCAAACGCTTCTAACAAAAGGGTTTTTGGCAACACAACGATGTTGCTAGGCTGAATTTTGCTATCAGAGCATCAGTGTGCAAACCCATTAGTGCAAAACTTTATCTCAAGAAGAAAGAACTTCCCTAGTGTTTCGTTCATTATCCATTGTTGCAGGAAACAGGTTATCTAAATTTATATCACATGATCTCACTCATTTATGGAATATAATGAACAACATAAACTGATGAACAAAAACAATGTTGGTATAAAGAAAAAAAATAGTTTTCTTCCCTAACATTTATTTCCTTTGCTTTAGGAAAATAAATCATGGGGAAAAGCTCTTTTAGAAGTTCATCTTTGCAAATCTGACCATGATAAAGAAGGAATGTCCCAACAAATCCTGAAACTTTTATTTCTATATTATTCACCCACCAGAGATACTGAATATGTAAATGCAAAAATAAAGATTTCAGAAACAGTCTTTGCTGAACTTCACCAGTCATCAATCCATGATGAAATACACCATCTAGATAAATCCCACTAGAAACGACCTCATTAAAACATTGCATTTACAAACAATTGCATGAACTTTGAGTCAATAAACTGATGACTAAAATATGCTAGAATATCTTGTTGTTATAGAAAAAGAGTGAAAGCAATCCAAAAGTTCATTAATAAGGGACTAATTGAGTATACTAGGAAACATCCAAGTGATAGAGATGTTTTGTTTTGTTTTGTTTTTGAAGCTGTAAAAAAGAAATAAGAAACATCTCTGGTCATTGTTATGTAGATCATTTAGGATATGTAAGTGAAAAACACCACGTTGGAAGAAAATGTGTTTAGTGAGTGAAAGTAAGCTATCATTTACTTAAGAAAGAGTAGAGTTATAAAAAAACATTTTTTAAAAAGGTTACCTATGAAGATGGGAATAGGTACAGGTGTAGGGAGATAGATATGTAAAATGAGACTTCTTTATAATTTTAACTTATAATGCAGATTTAAATTTGGAACCTACAAATGTCCACAGATTTTATTTTCATATACATGAAATAAATATACACAAATACATAGGTTTATGCATAAAATACATTAACATTAAATAAAAATAAAGCAAATGAACTTAATAGTGTACAGAGTTGTTATACAAATCACACAGAGAAAATTCTAGTAAGATGGTGAGATATTTAAAGTTCAAAAAACTTCGAATTTTCAGTAATTATATCATTAGTACTGGTAATAACTTTGCATTACAATAACAAATGATATTAATGTCATTAGAGACAAAGATTTTCAAATACAGGAAAAGAAATACAATTGAAAAAAGCAAAGAAATTAAGCCAAAGCTCTGTAAATGTAAGTTTGAACTGAAAATATCTAACTCATGATACATTCCCCTTTAAAAAATATAGACTTCTTATCGTTGTCCACTCAAAAGGTTAAGAAATCATAAATCCACCAGCAAAGATCATCTCTGTTGCCAGGGTTGTGGTCTCTAAATACCACTGTCCACTAAAAGGAGCCAGGGCTTCTTGGAAGAAAAGGCTGACACACCCAGCTCCATGGCAAGAAGCTATAACACGTACTTGGATTCGGTTTTTATTTTTATTTTATTTATGTATTTTTTGTTGTTGTTAATCCTCACCCAAGGATATTTTTCCATTGATTTTTAGGGAGAGTGGAAGAGAGTGAAAAAGACAGAGAAACATCGATGTGAGAGAAACAAATTGATTGGTTGCCTCCTACAGGAGCCTTGACCAGGGCCCAGGCTGGGGAGGAGCCCACAACCAAGGTATGTGCCCTTGACCAGAATCGAACCTGAGACCCTTTGGTCTGCAGGATGATGCTCTATCCAATGAGCCAAACCAACTAGGGTGGGACTGTTTTTAAACCAGAAGTTATGAAAGACTGTTTTTATGGCCTAGAGGCTTTTGATATAATTTGAGGAGCTCCCACAGGCCAGAGTTAGAGTATATATATATGATGTATTATGGAACTGTACACTTGAAACCTACATAATTTTATTAACTAATGTCACCCCAATAAGTTCAATAAAAACACATATTTTTAAAAGAACATTTTGAGTACCATAAAAGACATAGCTACAACAGATTTAAATATGTCTATCTACACTAATAAAAGAGAGACATGCAAATTGACCATACCTCTGCTACGCCAACAAGCCACGCACATCAGCCAATCAGGAGCAAGTATGCAAATTAACCCAACCAAGATGGCTGTGGCCACAGAGCGAGCAGGACGCTTGGGTTTCCCTGGCAATGGAGAAAGCCAAGCTTCCTGCCCACTCTGGCTGACCCTGGCCTCCGCTCAAGGCTACAAAGTTTCAATTATAGAAGATAAATAAATCCCAACAAAAATGGCGGCAGCCACTGAGCTGGAGAGAGCAGGAGGCTTGAGTTGCCCCCGGCAATGGAGGAAGCCAAGCTTCCCGGCCTGCCCTGGCCTCCGCTCAAGGCTACAAAATTTCAATTATAGAAGATAAATAAATCCCAGATACCAGGGCCTCCTCTTGGGTCACCAGGGGGCGTGGCTGGCCTGCAAACCACTACAGGCTCCTCGCCCAGACCACCCCATTCCCCAAGGGAACCCCCACCCTGATCTGGGACACCCATCAGGGCAAACCAGCTGGCCCCCACCCGTGCACCAGGCCTCTATCCTATCTAATAAAAGAGTAATATGCAAATTGACTGTCACTCCAACACACAAGATGGCTGCCCCCATGTGGTCACAAGATGGTCACCACAAGATGGCCAACAGGGGAGGGCAGTTGGGAGGGACCAGACCTGCAAGAGAGGGCAGTTGGGGGCGATCAAGCCTGCAGGGAAGGGCAGTTGGGGGGGACCCAGGCCTGCAGGGGAGGGCAGTTAGGGGTGACCAGGCTGGCAGGGGAGAGCAGTTATGGGCAATCAGGCTGGCAGGGGAGCAGTTAGGCATCAATCAGGCTGGCAAGGGAGTGGTTAGGGGGTGATCAGGCTGGCAGGCAGAAGCAGTTAGGGGCAATCAGGAAGGCAGGCAGGTGAGCAGTTGGGAGCCAGCAGTCCTGGATTGTGAGAGAGATGTCCAACTGCCCGTTTAGGCCCGATCCTACCGGGATCGGGCCTAAACGGGCAGTCGGACATCCCTCGAGGGGTCCCAGATTGGAGAGGGTACAGGCTGGGCTGAGGGACACACACCCCTGTGCATAAATTTCGTGCACTGGGCCTCTAGTTTATATATAAAAATCTATGAAATGATAATGATACTTTCAAATATTAATATATCAATGTATTATTTTAAAACTAGTAAAATTGATAAATGGGAAAAATCAACATTAAAGTGTCCTCTCTGCTTTTGAAAATTTTCTTAGTAAAAAGTTAAAAGCAATTTTTGGCTATAAAAAATATCTCATTGGCTGACTGGTAAGGCTCAATGGTTGAGCTTACACTTATGAACCAAGAGGTTGCTGGTTTGGTTCTAGGTCAGAACACATGCCTGGGTTGCGGGCTCTATCCTCAGTAGGGGGTGTGCAGGAGACAGCCGATCAATGATTTTCTCTCATCATTGATGTTTCTATCTCTCTTTCCCTCTCCCTGCCTCTCTAAAATCAATAAAAATATATTTTTAAAAGTATTATTATAAATTGTAATAGTTGACCCACCTAACTCTATTTTGCTCAAGAGCTACAATATTTGATTCTGATACCTCTCTAGAAAATAGATATTAAGAAATATGAAAAATAAAGACATATATAGAAAATTTGATAGAAAATACCTAGCAACCTGCCTAACCCTCTCCATGTTATTAAAGGAAGCAGTGTTATGGTAAACTGTTTTGAAAAGCTTGAGGAAATGTTAATACCTTTTATTCTCACTGAGACAGCTAAGATACATTGAAAGTACCTGTGGCCCATTTGTATGAAAATCCAATTGATCTACTGAATTCCATCTTTAGAACTCATGACATAATTTTATCATGCAGAGAGCTTATTTTACTATCTGAAGGAAAAGTCTGTCAGTATAACTCTACTTCCCTTAGTCTTTTTATCCTTGGAGAAATGTCATCAAATGGGTATAGAGGTTGCCATGCCATGGTCTAGAAAATAAATCCAGTTCTCTCCACTCTCCTGCATAGTTTAATTTAGATGTGTTTCCTTTTACTGCACAGTGAGTAAAATAATTTCTAGTGTAGAGAGGTTTGTTCATAATGCATTATGTAGGTTCACCTCTACATCAGTGATGGGCACACAGTAGACGATCGCCTGAGAATTCCCTTCCCCAGACCAAGATCTATGGTCACTGTTTAGAAAGAGAGGCTTGAAGAGTGACCATTAGGAGTAGCTTTACAGATCATTCTCAACTTCTGGTGAATTGGAATAATTCAATTATATATAACTGTATTTCAAGCCTGCTGCATTCTGAGCTAATATGTGCTGGAAAATGGAAATAGAGGGTAAAGTATACGATAGCTCCATTTCAGTTTGAGAGTGTGCGGCCTCTCCTTTGCTGCCTTTTGATTTGTTATGTGAACATCTGGTGCCTTTGACATTTATAAAGTGACCTCTTTTCCCTTTCTTCCACATTCACACACCCAGTGCAGGCAGTTGAACAGTCATACATGCAATGAACACAGTATTTCATGGTTAATGTACCATTCTTTATGAGAATATGCTAGCATAATGATAGAGGGCTGAAGCATGTAATCTATAATTAATACAAAGTGAACTGTCATGTAGGGGAAAATGGGGCTTTCTACAGACGTGTAAGTGCAGTCATGGAAACGGCGATAGCTCCTTGATTGTAATTATTCAACCTCACAAGGGGTCTGCAGCTAGCTATTAGAGTGCTAGTGGTCCCTCATGGACTAGTCTCCTATCCAATTAAACTTCCACAGTCTATTCAGGAGGCACACTTCAGGTTGTCAAGACACTGTGGGAACACTACTGTGTTCCATTAAAGAGTGTCAAGCACCTGCATTTCTAATAGAACATAATGCTTTGGTTACCTTTGCATATAGAATTTGATAAGAGAATTTTCTTTGTCTGACTTGAATCTCCAGACAGATAAAACATTTGTAATTGGCACAGAGAAAGGTCTTCAGTTTCTGATTCCTGACAGGACTGTACTAATTTAACATTTTCTCTCTTGTACAAAAGGAAAGCATATGCAGAAGTCAGTGAGAAACAAAGAAAAGTTAAATGTTGGGATTACTGGAAAAATAAATTCAGTATAAGTTAAATCAGTAAACAAAGTATTTCACTGGATATTTAAATGCTTGTCTAGGCATATTTGATATAAATTTTGAAATCTTGGAAAAATATACAATGAAAATGCCCAAACATTCTATGATTTCATGAACGAAGGACTTTCATTAAAACTATTGCAATTTCTACTGCAAATTTCAAAATAAAAAAGGGCTGAATTGTCACATGAGAAATGAAAATGATTTTAAGGAAATCAGTAGATGCAGCATGATATACTAAAAGTACATTTTGATTGAGAAGTAGATTATTCATGTATACTTATACCTATATTCAATGATGATGATAAGATACTTCTTGTACACTACTCAAAATCTTCTCAGCCTTACCTCTTACTCTAGATTGTTGTTTCTAGTCACTACTTTTGCACAGGTTTTAACCAGCTCTGACAGATAAACCAAATTTGTTACACCTCTTCCTGAGCATCCTACTTTGTACATTGTTCTCCAGAATCTCTCTGACACACTGGCACAAGACATCAGTAGGAAAATATTTGGCATTTGTGATATGCATCACAAGGAAGTTAAATTCTTGGGGCCACATTTGACCAACAAGGAATAAAAGCCTTAAGTAGACAGGCTCAAGAATCAGTCATCTGTAGCAGTGGCCAACTGGGTAACAATGAGTTGCTTGTTTTCCCACCCTTCTATTTTTTGCTCCCCAATCCTCACTCCTCCTCCCTGGGAAATAAACTACCATCACATAAGCCTCTCTCTCTCTAGCTTTTCTTCATAGGTGAAGACAATATGGTTCCCAGTATACTATTTACTAATTCTATAACCCTATATAAATAGCTTAACTTCTCTATATCACAATTTTCAGCTAACTGAGATGCCTAGGCAAAAAGAGTCTTTAAAAATCTAAAACCATAACTTTATGAAAAAGCAGTAGCCAAACTTCAAAATATGTCAGTAGCTGACTCTAGGGAAGGAAAGAGAGCATATCTTCCTACCTTTTGCTGCATATCAAATTTTGCTTTTTGCTTAAGTTTGTTCCAGTCCACTTTGGTTTTGTACTAGGAAGTACATAGCTAGTCTGTTACTAATATGGCTGTTCAGAGGTACATGCAGATTATGTGAAGTTACCAGTCATTCACAGATAATTATATTTGCTCTCTGGAGTCTGCAACAATCTCAAAACTGCACTACCCTTCCTCCCTGGTGTGGATAGCAGTACTGAGACAGCCATGTGGGGACTCGGGCGCCATGACTCAGGCAGAGGGGGGAGCATGGGAGCCCTGGGGCCCAGGTGCTGCCCAGGACCCAGAGGTCAGCTGGGACCTGCCCTTCCATGCTAGACACTCATGCTTTGATCTCCAGCCAGGCCTAGGGACCATACCTATGCACGAATTTCATGCACCAGGCCTCTAGTGGATAGATATATAGATTCCAGACATTTAACCTCTTAAAGCTTTAGTTTTCTCACTTATAAAATATGCTAACATTCACTTCATGGAATTATTTCAAGTTTTTATTTGATAGAGCAGAAAAGTGCTTATCATATGCTGCATAACATTATGTACATCTGATATATCCAAAAGTGTGTTTAATGTTACACAAAAAGTGTCAAAGTAATCCTGGGGTGATGAAATCATTCCTGTTTGCCCCAAATTTTCACAGTTTTAAAACTGAAAGTCCTACATCACAGGAACTTCCTTAATAGTGGGCAAACCAAGACGGTTGATCCCGTAAGAAGAAGGTCATAAAGGCAAAACTTAATTTTAGCTCAGACTCTAAAAATAAATAATCCCCTCCTAATAAACATAACTTTAAAACCATAATCATGATTACTGTGATATTATAATGAAGATTTCTGACCCCAAAACATTTCCACCACTGAAGGAACACAATTGTCAAGTGACAGGACTTGTAGGTTAGAGTCAGAGCCTAACTTTTCGCAGCCTTTTTTTTGGTTGGCAACCAAAACTCTTTGGAATCAAAATAAAAGGTGCTAATGTAGGCAGGATGTATTCAAATTGAGAGTGGATTACAAATGGATACTGAATAGAATACAAGTTGAACAACCATAACACCATTCCCTAACACTGGGAATGCACATTATTAATTTCTTATGAGGGTATACAAGAACTAATTCTAGACTTCCACAAGTTTTATACATTGTATATAAACATTATATGACATACAATGCATACTATGTGTGTATAATAAAATGGTCTCTATGTTTTGAGGGTTTTTTTATCCTCAACAAATTATTTCCATGTTTTGCTATTTATGTATGCTCAGTATAGAACTGACGATTGGTACAGAAAAAATATATATTCAATTAAAAAAAAATAAATTGATTTTAGAAATAAATTCTCTAGTTAACAAATCCCTTTAGGTATATGGTTTGTACCTATATAACCCTTTAGTCCAGAGCAGGAAAAAACAGTTTCTATTATAGGTTGTTTTTGTATATCTGTAAACACTCATGATGTATGGTACTGATAACTGAAATGATCAATGGATTATTAGCATTGGGATTTTAGGATTATAACCCTATTATTCATGGTAATAATAATTGTGAATGTTACCTGAGTGTTTACCATGTGCTAAGGTACTTGATATATTATTTTCATTAATTTATCTCATATAATCCCAAAACAAACCTATGAGGCAGTATTTCATTGCTTATATTTTCAGAAGAGAACAATTAGTCTCAGAAAGATAAAGTCATTTCCTCTGAGTCAAAGAGTCAAACTGTGATTTTTAAAAATCTGTCTTATTCTGATATTAAATAGAATTCCTAAGTAGTTAGAAAACTATTAAAATAAATGTTTAGAAAAGAATATTAAATTATGAACACAGTGTTTACTTTTCTCAGAACAACTACAAAAAAAAAATATTAAAGACCTCCCGTTAAATGCCTCAGTATTTTCCAAGGAAGTAAATTTCTGAGGGAACCACTTATAGTACATATTCATCCTGCTGTAGACAATTTCAGGATCTATTTCTAAAGTTACTCATCCTGTTACTTGCTACAGTATCAAGAGGTTTGCTTTAAATGAATTAAGAAGATGAGACTACCGTCAAGAGGACTCTGCTTTTAAGGAATTTCTAACACTGGACTCATCTGAGCAGACTCTTAAGGCTGAGAGAAATGCCTTTTCAATAAAATGCACTATTCCTTTCCCAAGATGTTTCTTTTGATTTGCTGTATAAATATCTGGTGTCTAAAAACAGAAAAGAAAGTCTTTTGTTGTTTCAAATCCTTTTGTATAAATTATTTTGAAACTTCCAGAGTTGTTACTTTACTTCCCTCCCAAATCTTTGAGAGGTCTATGCCTGTGAAAATCAGAATAAAAATTGCTTAACGGTTTATAGATTATCTTTGAAGGTAGCATCACCACATTTTTTAGAAACAGTCTTATCTAATTCCAGCTGACCTTGTGGTGTGTGGATCGACTTAAATCAAGGATTGGCAAACATTATAAATGAGTCCCGCTCAAGGCACGGTGCCTATTCTAGTGACATCTGCCTCACCTTGTGCTGCCAGAGAGCAGTCAGATCTCAGAACATCTTACTCAAAGAATTGATCTCTTCATAGTTGTCGGATTTGAGAGCAAGAAAAAAAGAAGAAAATGGGGAAGATTTTTTAAAAGAAAAGTTGGTGTGTTTTTTCTGGGGGCTGGGGGGGAGGGGCGCCTTCCTCCCTGTAAGAGAGTCTGAACTATTTTACTTCCTCCTCAGGAGTACAGCAACACCCAAGATCAAAAACTAAAAATGTTAAATTTGAAGGGCCATACATCCTGCAACCAGGATGTACTTCTCACTGAATTGTAATCAGCAGGGGATATCAATTATTTGAGGCTGTTTCTATATTCTAATAGTAGGTCTAGAAATATCGACTATTATTAGTTGTGAATCTTGTGTTCCCTTACAGGATGCAAATAAACTCTATTGCTATGAACAGACCTAGTGTTCCATCAGTGAAAATTCCAATAAAAATTATGCTCCAGGAGTTGCTCCTAATCATTTTGCTCTTAACAATTACACTAACACAAAAAAAATCAGCTTGTCAAATCAGCCTCCCATAGATGAGAGAACTTGCCCATTATCAAGATTTACTAATAATTTAAAGAATATAAGCATTCAAGAGGCCAGAGTGATGTAAGGAGAAGTCTGGGACACCCTCCCTGTGTGGTTCCTCATCCTTACTTGTGGCATAGAAATGCACTCCCCAGCCCAGAACAATAGAAAAGTCTCTCTGAGAGGTACCTCAGTTTCCCTAAAACAGCAGAGAGCATGTAAGTCATGAAATGTTGCCATTTTATACCCCAGAGAACTGTATGAGTTGAGAGCCATGTCTCTAAATCCATAGACTGCTGGTTTGTTTTACCACAAGCAATCCTAAACCTGGGACATTCTGCTCAAAGCATTGCATAGATAAGGATATCTCTCTTGCAAATTTCATTAGTGAATTTTCCCAGAAGCTCAGCTATCATTTTCACAATGAGAATAGACCTAGCCACCTGCCTTATTTTCTTTTCCCCTGGAACACATCCTCACCCAAAACTCTACCCAGAAATTGGAGAATAAATGAATCATCGGCATATTTTAATTTCTTTCTCTAGCAATTGACCTTGGAAAAACTCAGTCAAGACAATAAGGATTCACTGGCCCAGCAGCTAAGTGTACCTTCTATGCCACAGGCTCAATGGCCACACAAAAAAAAATGGTCCTTCCATTTGTGGAATTCCTCCTCACTCTTGAATTTTTGAATAAAGAAGACAATTGACTGTTCATATTCTGGTTTATGATCTCCTACTGAATATATCCTATTGACCTATTAGGGAGAGCTAATTCATATGAATTATGAGCAGCTATATCAGAACTGAATTCCTAGAATGCAATCTCATTGGCTACTAGGGGCCTGGTGCATGAAATTCATGCACTGGGGGTGGAGGGTCCCTCAACCCATCCTGCCCCCCTCTCACATACTGGGAGCCCTCAGGGGATGTCCTACTGATGGCTTAGGCCCACTCCCCATGGAGGCAACCAGGCTGATCAGGGGAAGGCACCAGCCCTATCACCCCACTGCTGCAGCCACTGCCAGTCACCATAGCCACCAAGGTGTTTTCATCAACATGGACTCCAGTCCCTTCACCAAGAAAAAATGACAACTTTCTTTAGACATTTTCAAGATGTGTCTTTCATAGGATATGCATTTCTTTCTTTCTTTCTTTTTTTTTTTTATCCTCATCTGAGGATATGTTTCCATTGACTTTTAGAGAATGTGGAAGAGAAAGGGAAAGACAGAGAGCAACATCAAAGTGAGAGGAACACTTTGATTGGTTGCCTCATGCATGAGCCCTGATCTGGGCCCCAGCCAGGGAGGAGCCTGCAACCTAGGTACATGCCCTTGATCAGAATAGAACCCAGACCCTGCTGTCGGCAGGCCACGGCATTATCCCCTGAGTCAAACCGGCTAGGGCAGGATATGACATTTCTTAGCCCTCCAGCAGCAGACCTTCATTTTTTTCTCCAGGAGTGTGGTGGAAAAACCCTAGATCACCATTTTGGATTCTTATTACCCAAGTTACTAAGAATATTACCAGTGGCAAACAGAAAGCTTAGCCAATGTGCAGTCAGAAAAGGTGTTTCCTCTATAGTTCACACCAATCGCGGGCTGGGCCCTGCCCAGGCCTAAAGCCTCTGGCCGAAGCTTTAGGCCTGGGCAGGGGCCCTCCAGCTCCCTCTGATCGCAGGCTCCACCCCTGCCCAGGCCTGCCCAGGCCAAAAGCCTCTTGGGCAGGAGCGGAGCCCCAGCTCCCTGTGATTGATCGCAGGGGTCCACTCCTGCACCAGGCCTTACCTCACAGTGACCTGGGTGCCAGGATGTTCCTGGGACACAGGCGCTGGGTGCCTATGTATGCAAATTTACCGCCATCTTTTTTGAGTTAATTTGCATAGTCACTCTGATTGGCTATGGGCGTAGCGAAGGTACAATTTACATGTTTGTCTATTATTAGGTAGGAAAGTTAACTCATTTTGTAAGATGAGGCAGGTGGCATAAATCAGGATGGAAGGCTTCCTAATTTGTTTGTTAAACATATGAGCATTTACTAATGGTTCACTTCCCATTTAAGTTTAAAATATGTTCTAATTCTAGAAAATGGCAGCTTTAGATCGAGATCAAACCATTCACCATGCTTGAAAGTAGCCAGTTTAAAACCCAAGACTTTGCCCCAGATGCTTTAAATCAATCATTGTATTAGTATGTAATTAATGCCAAAATGAAGCTGCATTTAGAGAGGGTATAATGAAATTCACCAAGACAAGTCATATTGCCATAATTCTATGATGCACCCTTCCTTAAAAATCTTACTGGCATTCAAAAACCAAGAAAAATGACCAAAATGCAATTCCATTGAATCTCAAACCTTTGAACAAACATAAAAAGGAATTTAAAATGACACCTAACTTCTGAGTTTGTTGGCTTTTAAAAAGTTATATCTTTGAGCATTTTTTCCTATATCTCTTGACTATCTATATGTCATTAATCATCAGAGAGATGCAAATTAAAATGAAAATGAGACATCACCTGACCTTTCAGAATGGCTATCATCAACAAATCAACAAACAATACGTGCTGCCGAGGATGTGGAGCAAAGGGAATCCTAGTATACTGCTGGTGGGAATGCAGACTGATGCAACCACTATGGAAAACAATATGGAGTTTCTTCAAACAAGTAAATATGGAATTGCCATTTGACCTAGTGATCCCACTTCTAGGAATATATCCTAAGAAACCTGAAATACCAACCAGAAAAAATGTATGCACCTCTTTGTAACACAACTAACAATAGCTAAGATCTGAAAACAGCACAAGTGCCCATCAGTGGATGAGTGGGTAAAAAAGCTGTGGTATATTTGCATGTGGAATACTCAGCAACAGTCAAAAGGAAGGATCTCTTACCCTTTGAGACAGCATGGAGGGACCTGGAGAGTATTATGCTAAGCAAAATATGCCAATCAGAGAAAGACAAGTATCACATGATCTCACTCATATGTGGAATCTAAATCTATATATATATAAAGCCTAAGCAACCATTATGACCGAACGACCTGAAATACCGGAATGACTGGTTGACCAGTTGCTATGATGCGCACTGATCACCAGGGGGCAGACGCTCAATTCAGGAGCTGCCCCTGGTAGTCAATGCACTCCCATAGCCAACCTCCCATGGTCCCTACCCCCAGCCAGCTAACCTCCCGTGGTCCCTCCCCTGGCCGGTCCCTCCCCCTGGCTAAGGCTCCAAGCACTGGAGAATCTGGGTCCGGGAAGCCTGTAGGAGGAGAGCGACCCTGATGCTGATCGAGACAGAGTAGCATCTCAGAGGGGGCAGGAGGGGCAAGGCAGTAGCCTAACTGCAAAGATGTAAAGTAAGCACCACTGCCATCTTTCCTCTACCACCACACCACACCACACCACACCATGCTGCTTGCCCTTCTGCCCCCATCAGCCACTTCTAGCTTGGCCCATGCCTTTCCGGGCTCCCAACCGCTGATTGGCTCGCGCTCCTAAGGCAGTGTGCCACCATTGGCCAAAGTCAGCTACCTCTCATGCTTGGGGGCGGAGACCCGAGAAAATGTGTGGCTGAGGTAGGAGAGATGACCTGTCTGTCTGTCAGCAACTCCGCAGGGAGAATGAGGTGGTCCAAGTGTGGGCAGCGAAGTAGAGCTGTATTTCCATCTCAGAACATAGCTGGTGTTCAGGCTGTTTTGGGGTGCTCTGCCTGTGGTCTTTGCTTGCCACTACCTCAGCACATCTACACAACTAGATCGGGGCCTGCTGGCCAACCTTCCGCGGTCCATTCCCCCAGGCATGAATTCGTGCACCGGGCCTCTAGTAGCAACATAAAATGATGAACAAAATAGATCCAGAGACATAGAAGCATGGAACAGACTGTTGAATCTCAGAGGGAAGGTGGGGGTGGGTGGGTGGGTGGGTGGTAAGAGATTAACCAAAGAACTTGTATGCATATATGCATAACCCATGGACACAGACAATAGTGTGGTGAAAGCCTGGGGCAGGAGCAGGGATGTGGGCTACAATGCGTCCCTGGGGGGAAAGAGGAAACATCTATAATACTTTCAACACTAAAGACAATTTTTTTAAAAAAGTTATATCTTTACTTCAATAAAAATTATATATTAAATACTTCTTATGCTTTAATTTCTTAAGGTTTGTTCTTGGCTTCCCTCTCCTCTCCCTTTCACTCACATCAGCACCTTCTCCCATAACCTATTAGCTTTAGGAAAGATAATATATTATCTTTTTTTCAGATGTACAGGTCATTTTGTTTATGGGCTTACTGCAAATGTGAGGCAAAGCTGGTATTAGTAAAATTTTACTATCTATTGTAGTCGAATGTATTAGTATTCAAAAGATTATTTGGCTTTAAAAATTGCTTACTAAGGAAAAATTAGATTTTTAACAAATAATTTGATCTAAAATACATTTTAAAAAACAGACACTTACCCTGAACTTAAGCAGAGAAACTATTCACATCTAATTCTAATTACTTGACTGCACATTTTTCCCAAGCACATTCAGACTAATAAGTTTTAGGTTATTTTTTTTCCTCTTTTTAACTCAGGAAAGACCTAACATGAAGCTTTCTTATATTTGCATTATTTTGTAAGTAAAACTATGTGCTTTCCATAATATAGATATTTTATGATATAGTGTGGACAGGAAAAATATAGCAGAAACTATGTATTTTCAAGAAAATACTAATTTTTTTCTATCAATTTATATCATTATAAGAAACAAAAAGAAATTAAGAATGGTATGTGAATTTTTAATGATATTTCCAACAACATTCTTATTTTTTTAATTTAAATTCTTAATTGTTGAAAGTATTACATGTTCTCCTTCCTCCCCCCCCCCCCCCCCCCCGCTTGATCTCTCCTAGGCTGCTTCTACCCCCCAACACACGCCTTCACCCACCTTCTATCTGTGACAAAGGAGGTAAGAGCATACAATGGAGTTAAGACAGTCTTTTTAATAAATGGTGTTGGGGAAATTGGACAGATACATGCAAAAAAAAAAGAAACTAGACCACCAACTTATACCATACACAAAAACAAACTCAAAATAGATAAAGGGCTTAAACATAAGATGGGAAACCATATGCCCTAGCTGGTTTTGCTCAGTGGATAGAGTGTCAGCCTGGGGACTGAAGGGTCCACAATTTGATTCCGGTCAAGGGCACATGCCCAGGTTGCAGGCTCGATCCCCAGTAGGGGGTGTGCAGGAGGCAGCCAATCAATGAGTCCCTCTCATTATTGATGTTTCTTTCTCTCTCACTCTCCCTTTCTCTCTGAAATAAAATATATATATTTTTTTTAAAAAGATGGGAAACCATAAAATTCTAATAAGAATCAATAGGCAGCAAAATATCAGACATATGTCGTATCAATATATTTACCGATACAGCTCCTAGGACAATGGAAACTGTGGGAGCCCCTTTCACGTCCCGCGTGTTTCAGGGTTCCCATTCAGGTCCGGTTTCTGGAGAAGGCCGCAATCAAAATGAAAAGAGTTAATTTGGGTAAATGGGGGGCCAGGCGGGAGTCCACCTCTGGTGGGAGGACTACTCACTGCTCTGGCCTTTGCCATCCCTTTTATTGAGGTTCTGAGATACACCCATATCCTTTAGGCAGGAAATTCCAATAATAGACAATCAACAAAAATTTACATATGATTAACAGGTGAGAATTGCTTTAACTACCAATGTCTCAACTAAACAATGAGTGACTAGCTCTGACCATTCAGAGCGATTAAGGTTGGCCAAAGCATTCTGGATTCCCTTTTCACATTTAACTTTCAATGTCTCAATGTTCTGTTTCCGGCAGGAAACTAAGGAGAAAATAAACAAATGGGACTACATCAAAATAAAAAGCTTCTGCACAGCAAAAGAAACCATCAACAAAACAACAAGAAAGCCCATTGCATGATAAAACATATTTGACAATGTTATATCCAATAAGGGTTTAATCTCCAAAATTTATAGGGAACTCATACAACTTAAAAAACTGAAGATAAACAATGCAATACAAAAATGGGCAAAGCATCTAAACAGACACTTCAAAAGTGGACATACAGAAGGCCAAGAGACATATGAAAACATGCTCAAAGTCACTAATCATATGAAAGATGCAAATCAAAATGACAATGAGGTACCATCTCACACATGTTAGAATGGCTATCATCAACAAATCAACAAATGACAAGTGCTGGCAAGGATGTGGAGAAAAAGGAACCCTCTTGCACTGCTGGTGGGAATGCAGACTGGTGCAGCCACTGTGGAAAACAGTATGGAGTTTCCTCAAAAAATTAAAAATGGAACTCCCAGTAATCCCATTTCTAGGAATATATCCCAAGAAATCAGAAACACCAGTCTGAAAGGATATATGCACCCCTATGTTCATAGCAGCACAATTTACCATAGGCAAGATTTGTAAACAGCCTAAGTGCCCATCAGCACATGAGTGGATTAAAAAACAGTGGTACATATACACAATAGAATAATATGCTGCTATAAAAAAGAAAGAACTCTTACCATTTGTAACAGCATGGATGGACCTGGAGAGCATAATGCTAAGCAAACTAAGCCAGTCGGAGAAAGATAAATATCACATGATCTCACTCAATTGAGGATTATAATGAACAACATAAACTGATGAACAAAAATAGATCCAGAGACATAGAAGCATCGAACAGACAGTCAAACCTCAGAGAGAAGGCAGGGAGGGTGGGAGGGGGTGGGGGTAAGAGATCAACCAAAGGACTTGTATGCATGCATATAAGCATAACCAATGGATCCAACAACATTCTTAATAATTATTGTTTAATTAATTAGTTTAATTATATATTCATGATTTCAAATATTAAGTTCAATCATTAAACATAATGTTAGGTTAAAAATGTGTCATCAATCATTCATTACAACATATGTTACTTACCTTAAAATATAGTTTAGGACAAGTAGGAAAATTCATGTGAAATTGTTTTTAGCTTAAATTCTTTTTTTTTAAATCCTCACCTGAGGATATTATTTCCATTGATCTTTAGAGAAAGAGTGGAAGGAAGAGAGGAGGGAGGGAGGGAGGGAGGGGGAGAGAGAGAGAGAGAGAGAGAGAGAGAGAGAGAGAGAGAGAGAGAGAGAGACATGAAACATCAATGTGAGAGAGACACACTGACTGATTGCTTCCCGCACCTGCCTGGACCTGAACAAGGATCAACTTGCAACCAAGGCGTGTCCTTGACAGGGAATCAAACTGTGACTCTGTGGTCCAATGGCCAACACTCTAATCACTGAGCAAATCAGCCAGGGCTTAGCTTAAATTCTTATTCAATAATTGATTCACAAGATTAAACTTGACTAATTTATTGCTGAGATAGTATGGAAAACTGGTCAAGCAACTCATATTTTAGGAATGCTGAATTGTCATACTATTTTTATTTCTGCTCAAATAACTCCATTTCTACTTGAAGTCATATTAGGAACATTCAGTTTTGAAGTGTTTCTTTGGATATAGGCTTTATCTACCCACTTTTAGGAAAAGTCTAAGAGAGAAAACCCCAATATTTTTTTATCAACAGGCAGAAGGTGAATTTTAGAATAATAGTGATGATGATAGTTATAGGCAGAACAAATGATTGCAATGATATCGAGATGCGAAGATTTTCACTCTTCTTGTATGACTGGAAATTGATATATGAAATTGACAGTTATCTCAAATAAAAGATTATGAGAAACATTTAAAACTATAGATCCTCTGGGTATCACGTAAAATTCTTATTCTTTAAGTCCAGAGTAAGATATCTATAATTTTTCCTCAGGTAATCCTACTGATGCAGCAGGTTCCTGAGCTACTACCCACCTACATGTGCCAAGGTTTTTTAACATAGTAAGAACCTCAGGATAACCATTAAGAGGGAATGTGCCTGCCTCTTCCCTATTTAATTATATGAGGAGTAATTTCCTAAAATAATCCTGCTCACTTTATTTCCATAAGAAGTATGACTAATCTCCTAGTCAACTGGCATATAGCAATTAGTCCATGGTTCTCTAGTGGATAGAGTTAATCTAACAGAGGCTCAGAACATGCAAAACTTTGGGCTTTCCCCTTCATTTTTCACCATAAGACCGATGGTCACACAGCCACCTGCCTAACTTTCCCTTCTATAGACAGACACTTAACCCTTAGAAGACTGGGTTTCCACTGGAGAAGTGTTGTCAAACCAATTTTGATACTATGTTGCACTCTCTAAATTTGCCTTTGTGTAATGAAATAATAGTTTGTTTTTGACATCTTAAGCATGTCTTATTTTTCAATGGGTTCAAAACTCATGTACAAAAGAGAAACTATATATATATATACACATATGTACACATACACATACATATATGTGTGTGTGTGTATATATATATACATATATATATATATACATATATACATACCCATACATATGTGTGTGTGTGTGTGTGTGTGTGTGTGTGTGTGTGTATATATATATATATATATATATATATATATATATATATATATATATATTAGAGGCCTGGTGCATGAAATTCACACATGGGGGCAGGGAGGGTGCCCTCAGCCCAGCCTGCACCCTCTTCAATCCAGGACCCCTCGGGGGATGTCTGACTGCCGGTTTAGGCCCAATCCCTGGGATTGGGCCTAAACCAGCAGTCGGACATCCCCCTCACAATCCTGGACTGCTGGCTTCTAACTGCTCATTTGTCTGCCTGCCTGACCACCCCTAACTGCCCCCCTGCCAGCCTGATCACCCCTAACCGCCTCTGCCTGCCAGCCTGATCAGCCCCAACTAAATCCCGCCAGCCTGGTTGCCCCCAACTGCCCACCTGCCGGCCTGGTAGCCCCATGCAGCCTGCTGTTTGGTTGTTTAGTTGCCCCTCACTTCCCCCCCGCCAGGCTGGTTGCCCCATGCAGCCTGTTGCTCAGTCATTTGGTCACCCCTCACTAACCCCTCTGCCGGCCTGGTCTCCCAATGCAGCCTGCTGCTCAGTTGTTTGGTCACCCCTCACTAACCCCCCTGCCAGCCTGGTTGCCTCACGCAGCCTGTATGGTCGTCCATTCGGTTGTTTTGGTTGCGACAGTCGCTTAGGCTTTTATATAGATAGATATATAATCCCTCCAAAGATTAAATAACAAATATAAATATGATTAGAGTTGAAATACAAAAGTAAGCATAGATTAATTGAATATATTAATTTACAAAATTAAAATCCTAATAGTGTTCAGGGCAAGTTTTCACTTTTCTTTTTCTTTTCTTTTTTTTTTTTTTTAGGAAAACTAGTGTAATAGAAATATATGATTGGATATCTAAACTGATAGAAATCATGAAATATAACAAGAATTTTGTGAGTATGAGAACAAGAGCTAGTCAAATATCTACAGTTATAAACACTTGTTCTATTTGATCATGTATAATTCCTCATAATTTTCAAAACATATCATGAATGGATTTTAGGAATTTATCCATAAAAGCCTTGATAGTCCTTGCATGAGATGTACTATAGAAACCTATAACTAACATGTGAAATGTTTTATTCTTCTGTATGAACAACCATCCTTCATATTTGTTGTTTTCTGAATTTTAAGAAAAAAAATATATTCAAATTGCATTGTGAGCAATTAAAGTTATATCTAAGAAGAATTAACTGTATCCACGATCTAGAACCTACTTCTACCTGTGTAATAGGAATTTCGTGTTCCGTTTTCTACCAACACTATTCTAAATGTGTTTTTCTTTTGGATTCCTTGGGTCATCTTATTTCACATTTTCCTCACATATTCAATCACAAGTCCTATTGACTGTACCTCTGAAATGTCTTCCTCTGCTAATGCAATAGCTTATCTAGTCTTTAAATTTCTTCCATATCCTGTTCAATATTTGTTTCATTACCAAACTAATTTTTCTAAAATGCAAGTTTCATGATGTTCCTTTTCCATCCTCGTTTTTAAAAGTTCAATACTTCCGCATTTTTTGCGCAGTAAAATGTAAATCTTTCAGAATGGATTTCAAAATGCCATTCCACTTAGTTTGCAGTAGTCTGTCACCACTCTGCCACTATTCTGGCTCCATGGACCTAGTGCCCCGATTACGTAGAAATACTAACAATTTACTGATATGCATGTGAATGGCCCTCTTTCTGTAGAGAGTGTTCTTTCTTCCTCTACCTGGTAAAACAGTAACATAATCTTTAAAACTCAACTACCTTATCATCATCTTCTTGAAAAGCTTTTCCTGAGTGTCCCTCAAATAGACTAATCATGACCTCCTCTGGGATTCTATTGCACCTCTCATGTTGCCTATTAACTTCCCCTTTAAACTATGAGACCATGGAGCAGGGACAACATCATTTTTTTGTTCTTGCAGTGATTGGGACTCTGACAATAACACTAAATACAATCTTGATTTAGTCATAGTTTTCCTGAATTTTACTTCTTAATATACATAAAAGAGTTGAGAAGCCTTCAGATTATCACATAGATTAAATGAAAGGTACATGCAAAAATATTGCTATCATAATATGTAGCACACAGTAGCATTCAATAAGTATTAAAGTTGGAATATGTCATATTTTCAGAGTATCATTCATTTACAAATTGCTAGGCATACATTAAATAAATCTACTATATAGAGAGTATCCTTGAAATTCCAACAACAAAAATAATGATTAAAGTTACAACACAAAAGTAAGTTCAAAGTAACTGAATACATTATTTTATCAATGTGTATATTTACAACAAAACTGAGCTAGATATAAATAATATGCATAGCAAAAATGCCTTTATAAAGTACCATCTATATAATAAAGAGGTAATATGCAAATTGTCCATTACGGCATCACAGTAACAACTGTTCAACAGGCTGTGCATGCAGCAGAGGGACTTGCATGAGGCTCGCTTCCCTGCCCCCGGCGCCGGGCCGGGGAAGTGAGGCTGCGTCCCCCACCCGGTGCTGGAGTCCTCTTTTTCTCCCGGTGTACATGCCCGACAAACACCCCTGCAACACAGTGACCCGTCTAAGAGCACTGTGCCCGGGGATGCCACCAACCCCCCAAGGTGGGGGAGGAGGGGCCGAGGGGCAACACCTGCATGGCAGAAGGCCAGTTCTAGGGGCATGGTCAGCAGACACCAACCGGGGGGTTTGAGCATCGGCGGTGACCCCTGGGAGGGGTCACGCACGCAAATCGAGAGGGTATGAACCCTACATGAAGGAAGGGCCCGGGCGTGATGAGAGAGAGTGGACGTTGAGGTAAGGCACCTGACCTGGATGGGCTACCGGGTAACAACGCGGGGATCCCACCACTATAGACACACAGGGTGGCCCCGCGACGCCCAGGACGTTGGTCAATCCTCCCAAGCGGACAACCTCAAAGTCTCCTCCTATTGTATGGACCCGGCCCCGCCACCATGGAGACCACAGGCGACCCTCACACCACAGGGAAGCTGCTGCAGCTTTCTCCAGCTGTCCATCCATTCATCTGCCCAGTCCAACCCAGACAGGGGCTCGCATCCTGGGTGGAATGCCCCCCAAGGACAAGCCGGCCCTGACCATGCCTGCGCGAGCACAGCTGTTGCCTGCGAATTTGGGACGGGAGTGAACAGAGAGACTCGAGGCATGGGAGCAGGCATGCTGGGGTACAGGAAAGGCCTCTGCATCCCCCCCTTCAGCACGCAATGGGAGTAAGTCTCTCACATGCACAAATGCACACGTGCATGCACGTAACACAGTGGTCCCTGCGATGGACGCTGGCCTCGGCCAGGTGGGACCCTCCCCTGACTCAGAGAGGGGAGGCGCGGGCCATGGTAGGCAAGACACAGCTGCGTCATCGCTCAGCCCCTCAAATCTGGTATGAGAGGGGCCCGAGTCCCCAAACAGAGGCAGCTACAGGTCCCAGAGAGGAAAGAAGTCAATACTAAGACAGGATGAAAAACATGGAATTTTTAATTAGCCTATAAAAAGAGTAAAAGAGTGAGGGAGGAAGGGGTAAGATGGGGAAGAAGGGATGGAAGAACTCTATAAAGGAGTCAGTAGAGAGCAGAGTTAAAGAAGGAAAGAGGATGTGCAAGTGAACTGTGGGAGCTATAATGAAAATCAAGTATAGTTGTGTACTGGGGACAGATTGTAAAAGTGGGAGTCAGAAAAGAAAAAAGATAAATGATAGTGAATAATTAGGCAGGTAGATAAATATTAAAAGAGTGGAATTAAGTAGAGAAGAATGTATGGGAAAGGTAGGATGAGAGAGAAAGAAGGAGGGAGGAAAAGTTTCAAAGGCGAGCTGGTAGAGCTTAAAAGGAAAATGGGAAGAACAAAGAAATGGGAGAGGGAGCAAAGCAGGTCCAAGGGAGGAAGTGAGTGGTTAAGAGCCAGAGGTCCTGGATTGTGAGTGGGATGCCCTTTGGGATAAGGCCTAAACTGGCAGTTGGACATTCCCCGAGGGATCCCAGATTGGAGAGGGTGCAGGTCGGGCTGAGGGACACCCCCCCATGCACGAATTTCATGCACCGGGCCTCTAGTCTATATATATAAAAGGCTAATGTGTTAAGTGTCCAACCCGTCTCTATGATGTGCACTGACCACCAGGGGGCAGATGCTCAACACAGGAGCTGCCATGATGTGCACTGGCCAGCACCACGGACCTGGCACCAACAAACCAACACTCGGCTTCCCCCAAGTGGGACACAGGCCCCACCATCAACCTGGAGCGACACCCCACCAAATCTCAGCCAACGCTGCCAAGACCCCATGGTGCAAAATGCGGCCCACAGCCCAGCCCAGCCCAGAAACGGTCACTGTGGGCGCTGGGTAATGACATCACGTAGCGACACCCGGCTTCCTCTCCCTAGCAACTAGCCTCCTTGGAGTTTCTTTAGCCCAAGAACACAGGTGAAAACATTTTACACTTTAACCAAATGTCTGTGAAGCGTTTTCCTATGCCTCATCTCATTTGATCCTCACATAAGTCCTAGAGTAGGTAGATAGTAGACTCGGTGGAATCCTAAAATGGAGATTTAGAAAGCTTAGAAACTTGACCCAACTGAAAAGAAGTAAGAAATGGTGGAACTTGAAAATGACTTCAGGTTTTCTCACTGCGCAGAATATAGTCAAACACTGCTAAAGTTAAATATTTTACCCTTTGTTCTCCCTGCGTGAACTACAATAATAATCTGCTTTGTGTTGATATTTACTGCTGTGTTGCTGACAATTACCTGAAAGAGAAGTTGGGGTGCTTCACTGGGCTGGAAAAAGATTAGCTAAATCAAAAAGCAAGTCTAATGTATGTATATATATATATATATATATATATATATATATATATATATATACACAAAGCTCTCGCTGGCTCCAATTGCATGCATGTGTCATTGTCGATTGTGAATTTAGTTGACACTTCTATTATAGAGAAAGGGCAAATAGTGATATTAAAATATTTCTTCTAATTAATTTCCTTTTAATGTGCACAAATCCGTGCACTGGGCCTCTAGTTTTAATATAATAGGTGATAGGTTATCATTAAATGAATAAATACTTATATTGGTTAAGAAAGAAATGCACAAATAAGAAAGAAAACAAAGAAGAATGAAGGAGACAGAGGTAGGCTCAATCACTATTCAATGATTATCCCAATTAAACATTAAGTGAATATTAACATAGGTTTTAGGAATCCAAGAATACTTTCTATCTTCATGCTGTGAGCTTCTAAAGAAGTTGAGGTAATAAAATTTCCCATTTTTGGATGTTTTAATGAGGAACACATATCTGCATGTCACAAAATTCTTAACCGATACTCCAGAGATAGAGGGACTAGAGTTGGTTCAATGGCTCAATAAAGGTCTCAGGAGCCCATGATGCTGTTATTGTGCTAATTATCTAAAATTCACAGCAGAACTGCTATATATCCAGATATCATATCTTAATTATAGGAAGAAAGAAACAGAAGAGTCAAAGGGTAAACAGGACCCTGCCAATTAATTCTGTTCTTTTACCTCAAATACATTTTCATAGAAGCTACACTTACAATATATTCACTTCACCCAAAACTGGAACATGTCTACCCTATCCTGACATCAAAGGAGGTCAATCAACTGTTTACATCCTGTCAACTCAAAATTCATGTATATCCTTTTCCCCAATACACAGAATAATCTCACCCACTATTCAGAGGAGACAGCCCCAAAGATAACTTACCTATTTACAGCACCCACAATGTACAATAGTTGAGAAACAAGTAACTACAATAAAAAATCACATTTGGAAAAAGGGAGGATTATACTAAACATACAGCAGTATTTGATATATATATCAAAATCAACAAATATCAGAACTGATAGGATTAGTGAGACTTTTTGCTCTACAATGAAATAATTTTCCTGATCAGATATACTGGAAGCTTGCATGTCTTCCTCTTTGCAAAAATCTTCCTTTTTCATTAAGGTACTGTCTTGGGCAAAGGGGCTGGGATATCCTTTCTTTGACCAGCATTACTAAATCAGCTCTTACCCAAGTCTGTGTGATTTGGAGATAGAGCACTTGTATTAGGGGCTGAGCAATCAGAGTTGTAGCTGGCCAGGCCTTGAATTTCTTTAAAAATTCTTCTTTCAAAAATATAGTCCTAATGCTTTTGGTCAAGTCATTTTACATGTAAAACAGTCCACTGATCATCTAGGCATAGCCTTAAGCTTGGTAATTTTTAAGTATAGACTTCTGTATACTCCCTCAGTCTTATCAGGCAGTCTCCACATAAATCTCATCAGCTAGAAGAAGACCATATGAGATCCCCTAGCTGTGAGAGATGACAGAAAATTAATATTTCAGTTTCATAGGCTATCTAGAGAGGAAGGCAAAAAAGAAAATGGCTGTGAATGATATTTGGGTGGGCAAATTTGATGACTGTGTTATGGGTTACAGATAAAGCCATTCTTCTTTCCTTCTCTATTTCCAAATGAGTCACTACACTTCTATCTTTTATGTTGGGTTTCTAGGATTTGATAAACATTCATGATTACAATAGCTTTTCTTGATTTTATAAGTATTAAATAATAATCAATGTATTCTTTCAGCATGATTATTGTTAAGAAATAAATCAAATTAGAGTAGAAAAACAATAGTAACATAACAAACTAGAAGGTTGTGTGTGTTTTTAAGATTAACAAAATTGATAAAATTTTAACTTAAGAAAAGGTAGGGGAGACTCTAATTAAAATTAGAAATTAAATATGATATATTACAATCACTGTCACAGAAATTAAATAAATATATAAAAGACCTTCATGAATAATGGAAACAAACTGCACAACATAGACCTAGCCAAGTGGCTCAGTTGGTTGGAACACCATCCCATACACCAAAAAGCTGTGAGTTTGATCCCCAGGAGGCAACCAGTCAATATTTCTCTCATATCAGTGTTGTTGTTTTCTCTCTCTCTCTCTCCCTTCCTTTCTCTCTCTAAAATCAATGAAAACATATCCTTGGGTAAGGACTTAAAAAATTGCACAACATAGAAGAAATGAGTAAATTTCAAGAAACACATTACCTACCAAGACTAAATTGTAAAGAAATGGGAAATTTGAACAGACCTACACCTAGTAAAGAGATTGAATCAGTAAACAAAACCTCCTGATTGAATTGTAAACAAAACAAAAGAAAATTCCAGGACCACAAGCCTTCGCAAGTGAATTCTACCAAACGTTTAAAGAAAGAATTAATGCCAATTTTTCTAAAATTCTTCCAAAACTTTTAAGAGGAGGGAACATTTCCAAACTCATTTAATGGAACCCCAATACCAAAGACAGATAAGAACCACTACAAAAAAAAAAGAAAACTAGAGAACACTGTTTCTGATTAATATAGATTCAAAATTCCAAAAAACTATTAGAAAACAAATTAAATCTCATATTTAAAGATCATTCACTGTGATCAAGTAATATGTGTCCCTTTGGTGCAAGGTAGTTCAACATATAAAAATCAAGCAACACAATACATCACATGAATGGAATGGAATATAAAAATCATATGATCACCTGAATAGATGCAGAAAAAGCAATGGAAAAAAAATAAATACTCATGATAAAAGCACTCAACAGACTAGAAAGAAATCAACATAATAAAGGATATATATATATATACATATATATATATATATATATATTATCTAATAAAAGAGTAATATGCAAATTGACCGTTAATCCAACACACAAGATGGCTGCCCCCATGTGGTCAAAGATGGCTGCCCCAATGTGGACACAAGATGGCCACCACAAGATGGCCAGCAGGGGAGGCCAGCAGGGGAGGGCAGAGGCCAAGACAGGCCAGGGCTGCAGAAACTTGGCTTCCTCCATCACTGGGGGCAACACAAGCCTCCGGCTCTCTCCATGGCTGCAACCATCTTGGTTGGGTTAATTTGCATACTCACTTCTGATTGGCTAGTGGTTGTGGCTTGTGGAGGTACGGTCAATTTGCATATTACTCTTTTATTATATAGGATGATAGGTAATATCATACTCACCAGTAAAAAGCTGAAATATATTCCTCAAAGATCAGGAACAAGATAAGGATAACTCTTCTGGATACTTCTATTCAACATAGTACTATAAGTCCTAGCCAGAAAAATTGAGCAAGAAAAAGATGTAAATGTATCCAAATCCAAAGGAAGAATTAAAATTATTTCTATAGGTAACCCTAAAGATTCCACCAGAAAAACAGAACTAATAAGTGAAGTCAGTATATAAAATCAACATACAAAAATAAGTTGCATTTATATACTAACAAAAATAAACCTGAGAAAGAAATGAAGAAAATTTCACTTACAATAATTGTATCGTAACAAATAAAACACTAAGGAATAAACTTAACCAAAGAAGTAAAAGACTTACACACTAAAATCTACAAGTCACTCATCAAAGAAATTTAAAAAGATACAAATAAATGTAAACACATCTCATATTTATGGTTGAAAGCCTTAATATTGTTAAAATGTCCACATGACCCATAGTGATCTATAGATTCAATACAGTCTCTATCAAAATCTCAATGTTATTTTTTCACAGAAACAGAAAGAAACAATTCTAAAATTTGTATGGGACCACAAAGTTCCCCAAATATCCAAATCAATCTTGAGAAAGAACAAATGCCCCATACTTCCTAATTTTAGAGCATATTACACAGTAATTAAAACAGTATGGTACTGACATAAAAACAGACATATAGAATAATGGAACACAATAGAGAACCCAAAAATAAATCTTCACTTATATGGTTAAGTGAATATCAACACTAGTGCCAAGACTATATATGGGGCATGGATAGTCCCTTCAAAAAAAAGTGTGGGAAAACTGGATATCCACTTGCAAAAAAAAAACCCTTTAAATTGGACCCTTATTTTGCACCATACTTAAAAATCAACTCATATAAAGTAAAGCCTTCAATGTAAGATCTGAAACCATAAACCCCTGGAAGAAGACATAGGGAAAAAGCTTCTTGCTATTAGCTTTGGTGATGATTTCTTACGTATAATACCAAAGCACAAACAACAAAAGCAAAAATATACAAATGGGATTATGACCATCTAAAAAAGCTTTAGCACAGCAAAGGATATAATCAATAAGATAAAAAGACAACCTATGGAATGGGAGAAAATAATTACAAATCATACATATAATGAAGGGTTAATATAAAAAATGTAAAAAATAGTTGTATAATTCAATAGAAAAAAAAACACCATCAACAACAACAAAGAACTCAATTTATATTAAATGGACTATGGACCAGAATAGGTGTTTCTCAAAAAAAGACATACAAATTACTAACAGATAATTGTTTTTTGTTTGCTTGGGGTTTATTTATTTATTTTTTTATTGATTTCAGAGAGGGAGAGGGAAAGAGAGAGAGAAACATCAATAATGAGAGAGAATCATTGATAGGCTGCCTCCTGCAAACCCTGCTCTGGGGATCAGGCCTGCAATCTGGGCATGTGCCCTGACCGTGAATCGAACCATGACGTTCTGGTTCCTAGGTCAACACTCAACCACTGAAGCGCACTTGCCAGGCACCAACAGGTTTTGTAAAGATGCTCAACATCTCTAATCTTCAGGGAAATTCAAATCAAAATGACAATGACATATCACCTTATACCTGTAAGGATGACTATTATAATATATATATAATAAGTGTTGGCAAGGATGTATACTAAAGAGAGCCACTATATACTGTTAGTGGGAATGCAAATTGGTGCAGCCAGTATGGAAAATAGTATGGAAGTTTCTCAAAAAAATAAAAATAAAAATAGTACTACCATGTGACCCAGCAATCCCACTTCTAGGTATATAATCAAAGTAATTGAAATCAAGATTTTGAAGGGGTATCTGAAGTCCCATGTTCATTGTAGCATTATTCACAAAAGCCAAGACATGGAAACAACCTAAATGTCTATGAAGAGATGAAGAGATAAAAAAAAATTAAATGGAATATTAGCCTTAAAAAAGAAGGAAATCCTGTTGCTGGTAACAACAATGTTCTATTCTTGGACCATTCCCAATTTCTTGGGCAAACTCCAATTTTATTAAATCTTCCTTTAGATACATTGGCCTGAATTCAAATTCAAATATAAATGTACTATGAACTAATCTAACTATAGAATTATTTTTAAATTTTCTTTTTAATAATTTACCTTATGTTAGTAAAACTTCTGTTGGACATTTCTGGTCATAGTAGCACAGAGGTTTGATTTTTTTTTTTTTCCCCACAAGGAACTGAAATTACTCCTCCCCAATACCCTTGCAAAACAAGTAGTTTGGAGACTACTAACCTAAAAATATAGTTTAAGTCTGTTCATATAAGACACTACATTTGAAATGTTGTTTTTAATCCTCACCCAAGGATATTTTTTCCATTGATTTTCAGAGAGAGTGGAAGGGAAGGGGAGAGACACAGAGAGAGAAACATCGATGATGTGAGAGAGACACTTGGATTGGTTGTCTCCCATACAAACCCCAATCAGGGCCAGGGATCAAGCCTGCAACCAAGGTACATGCCCTTGACAGGAATCAAACCCACAATCCTTCAGTCGTTGGGCTGTCACTAACTGCTGAGCCAAACTGGCTAGGGCCATTTACCAATGTTTTGATTACTTTCATAGTATCCTGAAAATATCCTGCTCATCCTCATCATTTTGACATTTCAATCCAAATTGAAAATTTTATTGTACATTTCCTCTAACAGATAGTCCATATAAATGCTCAGTGAACTGGCCAAATCATTATCTCTGGTGAATTTATCTGTTGATACTTACGCTGCTCTTGCCAGAGAAGTGTCTATTTATCTTTTCTATTTGATTCCTCTTTGTAAGATATTCACCACTAGCTTCTGACAGGTGTTTTTATTTAAATAGCCTTTACTGTGGACATTTACTGAATATTTCTTGAAAGTCTATATCAAAAACATGCAACAGTTGCCTCTTCATATGCAATTTTACATCATATTAAAAATATTAGCCAAGTTTGTTATAATCATCTGCCTGTGCTTCACCTGCATATCCTTGATGAAGACAGAACCTTTATTTACCAACATAGCTTAACACAGAACTATACAAGTAAGCATTCAAAAAATTGTGCTTACCTAAGTATTCCATTACCATTTTTATTTTTGAAAATTCCAAAAGTGAGTGTGTAAAATTAAGACTAAATGGTTAAATTGTACCTTCTTTAAGGCTTATAAATGTACAAGATTGGCAAAGTGTCATGTACCAGATTGAATAGGTAAAAATAAACCCAGTTAAATTTTAAACTAAGAATGAATATTTATAGTATGAAAATGATCCAAATATTTTATGGAGCATATCTATATTTTTTAAAAGTGTATGATATTTATCTGAAATTAGATCTCACTGGGCATCCTGAATTTTATCTGGAAGCCCTACAAATGAGTATACTATAGCCCAAAAGATTTCCTTTCCAACTTTAAGAAAGGTATCATGCAGCCCAGGTAATCTGTCTTCATTTAGTTAACTAATTAGATCCAGCACAGCCTGTCCATATACTTAATGTGTGCAATCTAATACTGCAACCCTATTTGTTTCAAAGGCTAATTTTGAACTAAAATTTTCTTTACCATATCACTATAAAAAAATAAGACAAACCTGCTCAATGGTTGAACATCAACCTATGAACCAAGAAGTCATGGTTTGATTTCCCATCAGGGCATATGCCCAGGTTGTAGGCTCTATTCCCAGGGTGGGGCAGAGGCAGCCAATCAGTGATTCTCTCTCATCATTGATGTTTCCATCTCTCTCTCTCTCTCTCTCTCTCTCTCTCTCTCTCTCTCTCTCTCCCTCTCCCTTCCTCTCTGAAATCAATAAAAATATATTTTAAAAATAAATAAAAATTAAGGCAAAACTTTCATTCATTTTAATGTGTCTCACTGAGAATAAAATTTTCTACTCTTCATTATATAGTCTTTTATATGTAACTAGTGACCCAGTGCACAGATTCATGCACATTGAAAGGAAATTAATTAGAAGGTGGCCGGTGGGGTGGGACTGGGCCAGATGGGCCAGACAAGCCCTGGAGCCAACCTCCTGCGGTCCCTCCCTGGCGTCGCAGAGTGAGCGGGGTCCCTCCCACAAGTGGGGTCCCTTGGTCTGGCTTGTGGGGATCTGGCTGAAACCAGCTCTCTGACATCCCCCCAGGGTTCCCAGAGGATGAGAGGGCACTGTGCAAAGTTGCTATCATACAGGGTGTGGAACGCAAACACAAGTGTGCAGTAAACCAGATTTGGGGCCAACAGGGCCCCAGCAACAACATAACTCATGGCCAAAGGTGGAATTGTGTGACCCTGCAAGGAATCTGCCTCCCTCCTGTCTGGTTTCAGGGTGCATCACCCGAGAACCAGTGCTGCCAAGTCACTGCAGCTCAGCAGCTCCTGAGTTGAGTGTCTGCTCCCTAGTGATCAGTGCGTGTCATAGTAACCAGTTCAATGGGTGGAGGGATACTTAGCATATTAGCCTTTTATATATATTCTAGCAGCCTAGTGCACAGATTTTGTGCACTGGTGGGGGGCGTGGCCTGCAGGGATCAGCCCGCTGTGAGAACACCGTTCATCCTGGTCAGCCAAGCAGCGCTAACACTGTGGGAGCACACTGACCGTGGGGGGCAGTTCCTTCTTTGAGCATCTGCCCCCTGGTGGTCATTGTGCATCATAACCACCAGTCAAGCAGTTGACTGGTCACTTAGGCTTTTATATATAGAGATAGATTATTACAGTTTAAAAGCATTTTAAAATATTATTTGATTTTGGTGTCTAATTTAAAATTACTTTTATCAGTAGGTGCCCCCATCTTTTAGGCTCCCTACTTACAGGCAAAATAATGGATAATTTTTTCAGTTATGTTCCACTGAGCTTTTACCTAACAAAAAGTAACAACAGCCCTGACAAGTTTGGCTCAGTGGATAGAGCATCGGCCTGGGGAGTGAAGGGTCCCGGATTTGATTCCAGTCAAGGGCATGTACCTTGGTTGCAGGCACATCCCCAGTAGGGGATGTCCAGGAGGCAGCTGATTGATGTTTCTCTCTCATCGATGTTTCTAACTCTCTATCCATTTCCCTTCCTCTCTGTAAAAAAATCAATAAAATATATTTTTTAAAAAGTAACAACAGCTTCTGGCAATATAAGAGTAGTAACAGAATCAATATAGTATTGACTGAAGTCAATACTAAATTTCAATGTTTTAAACATTAATATTTTTTCTGTCATTTAGAAAAAAAAATTTAATGTGAGCTTACAAGAAAATATTAGACACTACTCACTAGAATTAATTTTAAATTAATTTTACCTTATTTAGACAAAATTGGACTCCCAGGTATTGAATTTTAAATAAATTCTCTTTTCATTTTTAAAATATAGTAATCATAGGTTTTTTAGATTAATAGACCATTTTTAGAGCAGTTAGGTTTACAGAAAAATTGAGTAAAAATACAGAGTTCCCTTATACTCCCTTACCCTCTCCATTCCTGCACACACACACGGATTCCCTATTAACATCTTGGATTGGTATAGTACATTTCTTACAACTGGTAAGTCAAATTTGAAGCACAATTATTAACTAATATTGAATATTCTGTAGGTTTTTGGCAAATATAGAATGATATGTATCCAATATTATAGTAACACTAGAGGCCCAGTGCATGGATTCGTGCACTGGTGGGAAGCGTGGCCTGCAGGGATTGGCCCACTGCGGGAGTGTCGCTCATCCTGGTCAGCTGAGCGGCTGTGGACCCATCCTCTGAGCAGATGCTCCACTAAGGGAGTGCACTGACCACCAGGAGCAGCTCCTGCATTGAGCATCTGCCCCCTGGTGGTCAGTGCATGTCATAGCAACTGGCCAACTGGTCATTCTGGTCATTCCACCATTTGGTCATTGGGCTTTTATGTATATAGATACAAAATAGTTTCACTTCCCTAAAAATCTCCTGTGGTTCACCTACTCACCCAGCTCCCCCATCTTCCCCTGATTCCCCAGTAACCACTGATCTCTATAGTTTTGCCTTTTCTAATATGTTGGAATCAAACAGTTTGTGGCCATTTCAGATTGGTTTCTTTGACTTAGCAGTATGCATTTAACACTCCTTTAGATCTTTTTGTAGCTAGTTAGCTCAATTCTTTTTATCTATAATAATAAAAGCATAATATGCTAATTAGACTGGATGTCCTTCCAGACATCCTTCCAGATGAAGCCAGGGCTGCGAGGGAAGCCCGGGTCCTGAGTGCCTGCTGGCAGCCGGAGGGAAGCAAACCTGGGTCCCGGGTGCCAGAGGGAAGCCAGTGCCAGCAGCCGGGGGAAGGAAGGCCTACTCTTGCAGGAATTCTATGCATCAGACCTCTAGTTGTTTAATAATATTCCATCATAAGGATGTGCCAAAATTTCTTTATCCATTTACCTCTTGAGAGACATCTTAGTTGCTTCCAAATTTTGGCAATTTTGAATATAGCTATTATGAACATTTTTGTATAGGTATTTGTATGAACAATCATAAGCTTTTTAACCAATGATTTTGGATTTGTTTGTTTTTCCTTCTTTTGCCAGAATGTCAAGTTCAGTTATGATTACTATTATGTAACGGTCAATGTATTATTATCTTCTGTATTAACTTTTGTTTGCCTCCCAGGACAGAGGCTATTTTAAAGGATAATAGAATCATTTTCTGTAAATCCAAAGATACTGTGTTGTTTTTGGTTTTCCTATCAGTTTAATGTAATGCAGCAACTCTATGCTGCTGCTTTCATGGCAGAATAAAAAGTGTTGGTACCTTTATTTGTGAGGGGAAAATAATGGAGGGGTTGGTTTGTCAGTAGTCTTACTTCAAATGAGCTATATCAACTTTCAATAGCCTCGCAACACTAACTTTAATTGGGTTGGTAAACTGAAAGCTATAAATATATGATCAAGTGCATTTTCAAATGTCTTCATAAATAAGGATTTATTCATTGAAGCTATATTATTTTGTATTCCTGTGTTAGATAAGTAGAAAGAACATCAAGAAAATTACGGCAGAATCAAACAACTGTTCAAATACTAGAATACTTCAATGTTAAAATTATTCCTAATAAAGAACTAAAAAATATTAGATAATTTCTATCTTTTCATATTAAGATAACTATATACTGCATTTGTGGCTTTTGCAAACATAGCTATAATTACCCCTGGCATTGTATTCTCTCTGTCTTTCTTCCCCACTTATTAAAGCTATTTATTTACTATAAATACTTCGCTTGCAAACATTAGTCTGCTGTTAACAAAAGCGAAGCCCAAGTTTGTAATTAGCTACAGCTGTACATGCTGCTTCCCTTATTCAAAAGTCTCCTATCATTGTGAAGCTGGTTAGCTCATTATATCCTTTGTGGGAATCAATCTTGAATACTGTATAAAAGCCTTGTTCTCCATATGCTGAGTTCAAATAAACTATTATCTGTTCTAGTTGGGATGGAGTACAGTTCATAGCAGTAAGTTGGACTGAAGGGAGGAGGGGGGAAGGGAAAGGTCTTGAGGAAAGTTGTGCATACGTCATTAAATGCAAATAAACATTATACATTAGTTCAGGCGTCCTCAAACTATGGCCCGTGGGCCACATGCGGGTGTTTTTGCCGTTTTGTTTTTTTACTTCAAAATAACATATGTGCAGTGTGCATAGGAATTTGTTCATAGTTTTTTTTAAACTATAGTCCGGCCCTCCAATGGTCTGAGGGACAGTGAACTGGCCCCCTGTTTAAAAAGTTTGAGGACCCCTGCATTAGTTAATAATTTAAGCACCAATTCCAGATCCTGTGTCCAAGTTACATATCATTAAATTTCAATTAATCAAAATCAAGTACATCTCTTATATCATAAAGTCCAAATATGACCTGGTGTTTTTTTCTGTCAGTTAATCCTACTCAATGTGTAGCCCATTTATAGAATCTCATGCAACATAACCAGGGTTCTGTGATTCTGGGAAAGTTACTTAACCTCTCCATTCTTCCATTTCTTCGTTTGTAAAATTGGGATAACTATCACATGTACTTCATTGGGTTTACTGAGAATTAAGTGAATTAACATTCATTGAATACTTAGAACACTGTGTTAAATTATTATAAGATCTGGTACATTTTATGGGGTAAACATTTTCCCTATTCATTGTTGATATTATTGACCAAAGACTAAAAAAATAAAGATATCTCTATAAAGTTCAATACACTGGTGAGTTATAAAGGGGAAATAAATGACAACAGGGCAAGATATTTTCTCCAAAATCTATTTGGTTGAAATCCTGAGCAGCAGAAAATGCCATGCCAGTATTTATGATTTTGGTATTTGTAGTACTCTGCTAAAATAGATTTCACTATCCATTGGCTTACTTATAAATTACAGAAGATGATTCCAGAATAATTGACACTCTACCCTTCTGAATTACCACTCCAGATATGCCAGAAAAGAAAATTACAAAACCTGGTGAGGGTGGGTTTTCATCAACTGCAGTTATAATTTCCCTTAGATAATTTTGTTTGATATTTGATAGATGAAATGTCAAAGAAAGGAGTAAAATGTGAGGAGAATAGAAAAATGACATTTAAAAAAACCTCACTCTGAAAGATTTATGTGTAAAGATCAATAGAGTTCCAATTTATCAATGGAGTTTGTTCAGATTAAAAGATGCATTGTTGTAAGTTAAGCTTTCATTGACAATAATGTTTTATTAATCTAAATATTTCTAAAACTCACAAATATATAAATTTTAATATACCCTATCATTTCAGGCAGAATCCTAGGGGATGTCATATCAATTATGAAAAATACTCTGAAGATGTTAATTCTTTGTTTTCTTTGAGATAGGCTGTTAATTTAAAATCAAGTATTAAAACTAAAAATATTTCTTAAATGGTGTTAATCATTAATAAGTATTAAAACTAAATCCAATGTTAATTAATGCAAAATAAAATATTGATGGAGAGGACAAAGGTACCATAAGAATTGAATAACTAGAACATGACATCTTTTGCATGACATGTTAGTTGCAAAGTAATATGGTTGTGTGCTTGTGGGTACATTTTTATAAGATAAGTGATGCAAAGAGAAAGAGATGGGCAAGATTAGAGGTGAGTGGGTCTTTGATTCCTGCATACAACAGTCAATTATTTTCCTCCGTACAAAGTCCCAAGTAGTAGAAAAAACTGTGTAGTTCATAACTCTACTTCTATTTATTAATAATGTGCTGACAAAGCTCCAACTATGAGCAACAATCATTAACGACAGTCAAAATGTAGGTAAAATCCATAATTTGGTTTTTTGGAAGAAAGAAAAATTTTAACAACTGTTCAGAAAAGATTTCTTTTGAAAGATTAATTGGTTTTTGCATTCTTCTTTTAAATTTTTAAATTCAGCTCAATAGTTGGCAGTTTGGATTAATCTTGCCTCTATATAACCCTAAAGCCACCATTGTTCTTGAACACATTAACATAAGAGATATAGCTACTCTTATAATAATATCACAATCTCAAGTTTCCTGAAAGTAGTTTCAGATCTTTGATATCCACATCATGGTTTTCAATAGGAAGTGATCAGCACTGAAAGCACTAAAGCAAAAAGTAAGTCTAGGATCTTGCTAATTTCATAAGCACCTAGGCCTTTCTTTCACTAAAGCTATTGTTGCCTGGCCACTGATTGAGGGAATGAACAAAAAATTGTGGAAAAATTGCCAGAGCTTCCTTGGCTCACCATTTGTCTGATGACTTTACCTGATCATAACTCTTCCCTCATTACACTGGACTTCCTGCTTCAATCATGCCTAAGCTTGCTATGTTCTCTGGACTCTTTGCCTTGAGACAGTCATCTGTGTTAGTTGTATAACTTGATTAGTTGGACATCATCTACCCTGGCTATTCATGTCTTTCTTCATTTCTCCATTTCATATACTCTCAACAGTCTAGCTTATTTTGTACTGTTGCCTTCACAAGTCAAGGCAGCGAGAGCTGTGTAATACAAAAGCATTATAACTGCCTACAATAGCAATATTATGAATTCATTTGCACAGTAATCCTATATGATAAAACCCTAAGATGCAAATCAACCGAACAGCAGAACAACCGGTCGCTATGATGCATACTGACCACCAGGGGGAAGATTCTCAATGCAGAAGCTGTCTCCTGGTGGTCAGTGCGCTCCCACAGGGGGAGCACCACTCAGCCAGAAGCCAGGCTCACAGCTGACAAGTGCAGCAATGGTGGCAGGAGCCTCTCTTTGCCTCCACTGCAGGCGGGCGGTAAGGAGTGAGGGATCCTGGACTGAGACAGCCCTGGACTGCGAGAGGGATGTCTGACTGCCGGCAGGCAGATATCCCCTGAGGGGTCCCAGATTGCCAGAGGGTGCAGGCTGGGCTGAGGGACAACACCCCCAGTGCACAAATTTTGTGCACCAGGCCTCTAGTTTTTATTATATTATTAGATACTGATTTTAAGATGTTTTCTCTAATATCAATATTTCCCACATGGCTCACCCCACCCCAGTAATTCCCTGTGACCCCACCCACCCAATTTGCAGTCCCACTCAAGCTATTTGTAGTGTCTTTTCCATATGAATGACTTGTCCTGGCTCAGGCTTCAGACTTTCCTAAAATCTCTTAAGCAAGCAGCAACTAGACTCAGTGTACCCGATACATCTCAATAGGCCCTGCACTATCAGCAGCTTGCCTTGGCTCACAGCTTGGTCTCTCCTGAGCATCTCCAAGCCCAACATTAGTGGCAGCCATCTCCAGATCACTTTGTAGCTCATGCTGGGTGATGCCAGGCAGGGCATAGCCAGTACTTACTTTGCACCTCCTGGTGCACCCAGGTGGTGCAAAGAGCCAGTGCACCCAGTAATCAGCCTCAAACCACACCAGATTACAATCCTACCACATCTATGAGCAACACACTCAAAGGGCAGACTTCGGTGAGTACCAAGGCTCCACTGAAGCAAGTCCTGCTCCATAGGGGTGTCTCCTGCACAGCAGCTCTTCTACTACAGTAGCACCTGGTTCTCACAGCCAATTGGCCTGGGGGTCTATCTCTCCCAGTGATGACAACAGCAATCAAGGCTCAACAACAATAGGACAATGCACACAGCCCACACAAGGAAACTCCTAGAGTGCCCAGCTTAGAGGACAGGGGAGGTCAAGTCACTGGTCCCCCCAGGACACCTACTACACAAGGCCACTTTACCAATTCCAGGAGACATAGAATCTCCACCTAATACATAGAAACAAACACAGGGAAGCAGCCAAAATGTGGCGACAAAGAAACATGTCACAAATGAAAGAATAGAAGAAATGTGCAGAAAAAGAACTAAATGAAATGGAAGCAAGCAAACTACCAGATACAGAGTTTAAAACAGTGGTTATAGAGATGCTCAGGGACTTAATGAGAACTTCAAGGAACTTAGCTAGAACATTAATGACATAAAAAAGGACCAGTCAGAAATTAAGGATAATTTATTGGGAATCAACAGTAGAGTAGAGGATGCTGATAATCAAGTCAGTGATGTAGAATCTGAGTAAGCAAAAATTATCCAATTAGAACAGCAGAAAGAAAAAAAGAATCCAACAGTATGAAGGTAGTGTAAGGAGCTTCTGAGTCTTCAAGCATACCAACATTCACATCCTGGGGGTACTAGAAGGAACAGAGATGGAGCAAGAAATTGAAAACTGCCCTGGCCAGTTTGGATCAGTGGTTGGAGCATCATCCTGCAGACCAAAAGGTCCCAGTTTCAATTCCTAGTCAAGGGCATGTACATCCATTGTCGGTTCAACCCCTGCCCCCAGTTGGGGCTCACGTGGGAGGCAACCAATTAATGTGTATCTCTCATATCAATGTTTCTCTCTCTCTCCCTCTCTCCCTCTCCCTTTCCATTTCCCTCTCCCTCTCCCTCTCCTTCTTTTCTTTCTCCTCCATCCCTTCGACTCTCTCCAAATATCAATGGAAAAATATATATCCTTAGGTAAGGATTACAAAAAAAATTAAAATTAAAAAAAGGAAATTTAAAACCTATTAAAAAAAATAATGACCTAAAACTTTCCTTACCTGGTGAAAGAAATAGTTACAAGTTGAGGAAGCACAGAGAGTCCCAAACAAGAGAAATCCAAAGAGGTCCACACCAAATAACATGCCAAAGGTTAAAGACAAATAGAGAATCTTAAAAGCGGCAAGAGAAAAGCAGTTAGTTACCTACAAGGGAGTGGTCATACTACTGTCAGCTGATTTCTCAATAAAAATGTTGAAGGCCAGAAGGGAGTGGCAAGAAATATTCAAAGTCATGAAAAGCAAGGACCTACAACCAAGATTACTCTACTCAGCAAATCTATTATTTGGAATTGAAAGTCAGATAAAAACTTCCCAGACAAGAAAAAGCTAAAGGAGTTCATCACCACCAAACCAGTATTACTAGTATATGACATGTTAAAGGGTCTTCTTTAAGAAGAAGAAGGAAAAAAATATATAAAAGCTATGAACAACAAAATGTCAATAAATACATACCAGTATATATCAATAATTAAATCTAAAAATCAAAATTAATGGACAAGGAATCTAATGAATAAAATAAATTGATGAATAAAATAGAATCAGAAGCATGGAAACCTGGAACAGAATGATGAATCTCAGAGGGAAAGGGGTGGAGGGCAGGGAGAGATTAATCAAAGAACTTATATGCATACATGCATTACCCATGGATACAGACAATAGGGTGTTGAAGGCCTTGGGGTGGGGCAGAATCTGGGTGGAGGGGGACAATGGGAAAAAGGGGGGACATCTGTAATACTCTCAACAACACAGATTAAATAAATAAAATTAAATAAATCAGCCATACATGCAGAAGCCTACATAAAAGCCTGTGGCATACCTGAGATGTTTAAAACATGCCAGGTCCCTGAGCATACCATAGGCAAAATAGGATAACACCTCTTTTCCACTTTCAACCTACTAAAGAGAAAAGTGACTTAAAGCTGCTGAAAATAATTATTGTGACCCAAAATTCAATTATTGTCACAACGCCTGTGATTCCAACCGTTAAAAATGTTTAGGCGATCACCTCGTTGACATTACTCATATTCCCACAATCTGACCCTCCTTATATTCACTTCTCTGTGAATCTTAGGCAGGCCCTCTAATTCAACTTAGCCCTTTTGATTTCTGGATCTCTTGTTGTTTTGCATCTAATGAATTACATGCAAATTCCAGGAAAAAGTATCAGTAATTTGGTGTTATTGCCCAATATCTCAATAGGATCTCATTATTATGAGATTATATAATTTTTAAATTTCTCACAACAACTACTTCAAGTCTTACCAGTTTCTGCCACCATTTATCCTAAATCTCAACATACAACTTCACCTGCTTCTTCACAGGAAAATAGAAATTATTATATGGGACATCCCTCAACATCCTAATTCCCCCCTACTTAAAACAAATTGGAAACTGCTCTCAAATTTATGTCTTTATAGCTTCTTTTCTAGACCAAATTTCTCCTCCTGTCATATGAATTTAATTTTCTCCAATCTTCATGAACATTTCATTTATCAGTTAGGTCTTATCTCTCCTGAATTCCTAACATGCCACTATCTCCTGCAGTGTCTCTCAAACTTGGCTTCAGATTGGAATCCCTTGGAGAGCTTAAAAAATAATTATTTCTGGGTTTCACTTCCAAAAATTCTCATGTAATCAGTGGGAGGTGTGGCCTAGCCATTAGGCTATTTAAAAGCTCTTCAGGTGATTTTGATGTGAAGCCAAGATTCAAAATCACTGCTGTATTGGCACATTTTCCCAAAACACAAAACATTCAGAATTATTCCTGTACTGTATTTATTTTAAAATAAAAACAATGTTGAAATTTGTGAAAATTTAAGCATCAGAATAAATAAGGATCATAATGCTGACAATCAAATGAACAAAATAGCAATTCATGGATTTACATTCAATCAAAGAAAAAAGAAATGGGAGGAGAGTCAGCTCTTCTTTGTAGTAAAATGATAGCTAACAAATGAGGAAGGAAAATTGGAATTAGAAAATTCACCACTTGGCAACAAATGCAGTAATAATTAATTCAAGAAATAAAATTTCAATGCATGTTAAAAATAGTGTATGAAAATAGGATGAGAAACACAATTTTATATAATTTCAAAGTTCCTCCCCACAAAATAATTTACTGATTAAACATGAGACAAAAGTGGGTAATAGTGATTTTCCAGTTACAAAATTAAATGATAAGTTAAATTACCAATAATTGGATAAATCAACACCACATTCACTCAAAAGGAGGCAAAGAAGAAAACAGCATCACTTCTGTGATGTTTCTACCAAACAGCATTGCTTGGGTCTAGTCTTGAGGAAACACTGGATAAACCAATTGGAGGAGCATTCTACAAAATGAATGATTTGCAATCTTCAGAAAAATCAAAGTGATAAAAGTTAAGGAACAACTGAGGAACTGTTTCATAATTTTAAAAAATAGAATACAAGACAACTGTGAATAACATGAGATCCTGGATTGGATCTTCTTGCTCTAAAGAATATCTATAATAATAAAAGCATAATATGCAAATCGACCAAATGGCTGAACAGCAGAACTACTATCTGGACAACCTTCCAGATGACCTTCTGGATGAAGCCAGGGCTGTGAGGGAAGCCGAGGCAGCCAGGGCTGCAAGGGCAGCAAAGGCAGCCAGGGCTGCGAAGGCCTACTCTTGCAAGAATTTCATGCATCGGGCCTCTAGTCTATCTATAAGAATAAAAGCGTAATATGCTAATTAGAAACGACATCCTTCTGGATGACCTTTCGGACGAAGCTTGGGCTGCAAGGGCCGAGGCAAGCCACTGCACCTGTGAGGGCCGAGCCCCTTGCACGAATTTTGTGCATCGGGTCTCTAATATATATATATAAAAGCCTAAGTAACTGTTACAACTGAATGACTGGAACAACCTGTCCACCAGTTGCTATGAGAGGGAAGGAGGATGAGGGGAGGCAGAGAACCATGTGGTGGCGGGGGGCTGATGCAACATTGGCATCCAGTGTCCATTTCCTTTGTGCCCAGCCTGGCAACCGTCGCCTCCTCTCCTGACCCCACCAGGGCCTTTGGGCCCCAGGCTGGGATAAGGAACTGGGGGTGGGTGGTGGTGGATACAGCCCCTTTCTCAGGGGGGCAGAGGGCCAGCTCCCTCCTTTAGGGCCAGCAGCCAACCTCCCAAGGTCCCTCCCCACCTGACTGGCAGTCCCTGATGGTCCTGGCCCCCATAAGCCCCCAGGCCAAGGGACCCCACCCATGCATGAATTCATGCCCTGGGCCTCTAGTGTAACATAACTGCTGAAAGAATGAGGTTTCAATTGAAGTATACAGTTGAACCTTGAACAACACAGGGGTTGGGACACCAACCCCCACATAGTCAAAAATGAGGTTACAACTATAGTCAGCCCTCCAAATCTGTGGATTCCCAGCCACAGACCAATAATACAGCATACAGGAGTTCCTTGAAATATTCTTACAACTTAAGTTAAAAAATGTTCAAAAAAAAAAAAAAAAGCAAAAACATTGACCCCATAGCTTTCACAATGTGCCTCTAACACCATAGCACTTGTTTTTGGATTTTTTGCTTGTTTATATTTACAAAGGTCACTCTTCTAAGTATTCCTTTATCTCCTTTCTTTCTATACAGTCCATCTTCTTGAAAGGATAAAATCCATTTGTTTTCTTCACTCATTTGTTTTCTTTTCTTCCCTAAGACTAGATATTTGAATTATGCTCCTAATAGTCTACTAAAATTATTCCTACTAGTGTCATCTGTGGCCCCTTTTGCTAAATTCAATTTAAAATATTCCATTTTATGTATTTTGACACCATTGGTCTTCCTTTGGACTGCTATTATATAATTTTTCCTGTTTTTGTCCTACCTGCTATATAACCTTCTCACTACTTCACATATCCATTCACTCCTCAAATATTTAATGAATTTATTTTGTGCAACAGATACTTTCTAGGGGCAGAAGATCCAGTGGTGAACTAGATAGAGCAGGTTCTTTTCTAACTAAGGCTGTGTTCAAATGTAGAAAGAGAGACAACAAAGAAGTAACAGGTAAACAAGACAGTTTCAGGAAATGTCAAACAACATGATGATAACACAATAATGTAGCTTGACAGAGAATGACTGAGAAAGGAGTACCTGAAGTAGGGATTGTTTTAAATAGGTAGATCAGAGAAGGCCTCTCTGAGAAAGTTCTATTTGAACTGAGAAATGTCAGAAAATCTAATAGATGGCACTCCTGTTTAAAAGAGCAAAAATGTTCAAATGCCCTAAGCATTGAACAAGCTTGATGTGTTTGAAGAAGAGAAGAATGGTGTGGCTGAAACAGAATGATCATATAATAGCATGGTGGAAGCAATATCACATAAGGAGTTTGGATTTTAGGCCAATACAATAGAAAGCTATTGGAGTGTTCTGATCAAAGCCAGTGGGGTTTTCTGATTCATATTTTAAGGTGAAACTTTATTTATATCCCTTAGAAGAAGAGAAAGAAGAATGGTGTGGCTGACACTAGGACACTAGGATTAGTGTATTACTTACTTGTCCTGGAATTTCATTAATCATTAATCTGTCCTAAGGATTTCATTGTAGATCCTCAACTCTTCCTGCAGTACACATACTCCTTTGATAATCCAATCCCACGATTTCACAGAGCACATATTTACTGATGAATCTCTAGGATCTCTTGTGAGCTCCAAACCCTGGCAGCCACTATACACCTACATACACTCAGCTAATCATCCTCTCCTTCAGATCCTTCAGACCAGCTCTTCCTCCTACATACCCTGATTTAGTGAATGATACTGCCATCCAGTCAGAAACCTTGGTTACTCTGTATATTTAATTAATAACCATATCATATAAAATTTTCTCATTAAAATATTTTATTCATCTCTTTCATATCCCTGTACAATATGTTATACTAGTGGTTTAGACTTCCTTTGCATCATCTCTCACTGCAAACGCCCCTGATTTCCCTGTTTTTAGTTTCTGCTCTACCACACACATTCCATTTTGCCTGCTGCTGCCGGAATGAACTTTAAAAAATACATTTGATCAAAAGGGATTCATGCTTAGACATATATGAATAAGGTAGTTTCCCTTCAATTTGTCTCCACTTCCAAAATGATTAATAGCAATAGCAATAATTGTTATGTTATTGATGATAATTTATTGAGTGATTGCTATAGGACCATTTCTGATCTAAGAGATATATATGTATTAACTCATTTATGAAATTAACTATAAGAGGAAGGTTCTATTATTACTTCCACTTTACAGATGAGACAACTGAGGCACAGAGAGCTTGAGCAGCTTGCCCCAAGGTATATAGTCAGCAAATTACAGAGCTAGGATTTAAACTTAATCTGACTCCAGAGTAAATTCAAACTTACAAGTCTCTGCATGGTTTGCCCTTGGAAAACTTTCAAGCCTTCATTTCTCAAACATGTGTCCTGTACTCTCATATAATATTAATAATATTAAACATTTTGCAGATTCTTTGCTGATATCATGCATTCATCTTCCATGCCATTTTCATGAGGTCCTTCTGACTGAGATATCTCTTTTCATCTCTGGCCCCAGTTAGAGCTTATTTGTCCTACAACACTGCCAGAGTCTATTTTGTCTACTTCCAGGAGATCTCCCAATGATGCTGATGTCTATTATCAATCTATGCCTTCCTCTATTATAGTAACCAATCCCCTCTGTATCATTATGTTTCCTTGTTTATATTTCCCTTGAAGAATTCCTTAAAAGAAGGAAATGTGTCTTTAATTTCTATATCTTTGTGCATCTATCTTGATAAATTCATATCACTTTTAATAAATTAATGAATAAATGCGACCATCATCAATTTCATGGTTTCCTAGTAGATAAGGTGGTCCTTAAAAATGGGGTACATTATAGAAATATTTTGGAAAGAAAAAAAATAATGAGACAGTCACTAAGCATAGGGAATCTACCAAGTTGGTGATATATAGGCAAAGACAATTATTAGATATCCAGAGGCTACCTTTAAGACACCAGATATTAGAGAACCCGGATGGTGGCACAGGTAAATGCCAGGACTTGCCACCTCCCACAAACACATCAAAATTACAACTAAAATACAGAACCACCATCATTCAGAACTGCCTGAAATCTGGCTGAATGGAAGTCCTACAACTAGAGAAGTAAAGAAAAAACACAGAGACTGGTAGGAGGGCCAGAGGTGCAGAACTGGCTGGTCTGACACCCAGTTGTGGCTTTTTTTTTAATTGGGAGGGAATGTGTCTACTGGAGAGGCCTCCTCTTGGGAAGCAAGGGGTCCCAGACCCACACCAGACCCCTAGCCCAGCGTTCCAGAGGTGGGAAGAGAAGTTCCATAACCTTGGGCTGTAAAAACCAGTGGGTATTGGGGCTGAGTTATGCCTACTACACAAGAGCACTCTACAAATTCCAGGAGACATAGCAGCTCTACCTAATACATAGAAACAAATACAGGGAAGCAGTCAAAATGTGGAGACACAGAAACATTTCACAAATGAAAGAACAGAAGAAATCTCCAGAAAGAGAACTAAATGAAATGGAAGGAAGCAAACTACTGGATACAGAGTTCAAAACAATGGTTATAAGGTTGCTCAAGGATCTGAATGAGAACTTCAAGGGACTCAATGAGAGCTTCAAGAGACTTAGTGAGACTTTCAAGGATCCTAGTGAGAATTTCAAAGACATGAAAAAGGATCAGACAGAAACTAAGCATACATCAACTGAAATAAAGAATAATTTACAGGGATTCAAACAGTAGAGGATTCCAAAAATCAAATCAACAATTTGGAATATGAGGAAGCAAAAAACACCCAATCAGAAGAGCAGAAAGAAAAAATAATCCAAAAATATGAAGATAGTGTAAGGAGCCTCTGGGACAACTTTAAGCATACCAGCATTCCAATTATGGTGGTACCAAAAGAAGAGAGAAAGCAAGATACTGAAACCTATTTGAAGAAATAATGACAGAAAGCTTCCCCTACCTAGTGAAAGAAATAGACTTACAAGTCCAGGAAGTTCAGAGAACCCGAACAAAAAGAATCCAAAGAGGACCACACCAAGACACATCATAATTTAAATGCCAAGAGCAAAAGACGAAGAGAGATTATTAAAAGCAGCAAGAGAAAAGCAGTTAGTTACTTATAAGGGAGCACCCATAAGACTGTCTGCTGATTTCTCAACAGAAACTTTGCAGGCCAGAAGGTAGTGGCAAGAAATATTCAAAGTGATGAATAGCAAGGACTTACAATCAATATTACCCTACCCAGTAAAACTATCATTTAGAATTGAAGGTCAGATAAAGAGCTTCACAGACAAGAAAAAGCTAAAGGAAATAAGAGAGTCTAAGCTAGGCTGCTTTGGCTCACTGAGAAGTCAGAGAAAGGGGGTCTTGGAGACAAGTTCAGGGGGTTAGCTACTGTCTGATGCTCCCCTGGTTGTAATTTTCGTGAGGTCCCTTAGAAGAAAGAAGGGGGAAGGGAATGGCATCAGTGTGCTTCCATGCGGGAGAGCCCTGGGTTCTTCATCTTGAGTGTATTTATCTCTCTTGCAAGTAGAAATCTTAGGGGAGGGCCGAGGGGAGGGTCTCAATAGAATATTCAACAGTTTATCAGGTGTGCTCTTTCAGGGACGTGGTCTCCACTGATTGGTCGGTGCCAAGGCTGGGGTGGGGGTGGGGGGTTATTAATCAATGTAGCTGCTCTTGAGGTAACCATGGCATCACTTTTCTGGTTTTCCTGCTTTTCTGGCTGGAGCTTAAATACAACTCAGGCCTAGATATTATCTTTAGGGAGGAAAAGGTCAGGGGGTCTAAATTGCATGACTAGCGATATGAAAAGTCAGGAGGTCCAAATAGCATGACCTGTAATATGCTTGGGGAGGATAGGTTTCCCTGAGGGTGAGGTTCTTGTTTTCTCAATTTTGCAAGGCATCTGGGGCTTTGTGCCCTGGTGAGTTTCTGTACCTGCCTCATCACCCTTGATCTGCTCATGTCTGTCTAACTGCCTATAACATTATCAAGTTGTTAATCTTCAAATATATTAATAAATCATCTGTAAAACAAAACAAACAAAAAAAGAAAAAGCTAAAGGAGTTCAACACCACGAAACCATTGTTACATGACATGTTGAAGGGTATTCTTTAAGAAGAAGAAGAAGAAAAGATAAATATTCACAATGAAATGTCAATAAATATATAGCTATCAATAATTGAATCTAAAAATCAAAATAAATGAACAAGAAATTTAATGAACAAAATAAACCAATGAAATAAAACAGAATCAGAAACATGGAAACATGGAACAGACTGACAAATCTCAGTTGGAAGGGGTAGATTAACCAAAGAACATATGCATACATGCCTTCCTGTGGACACAAACAATAGGGTGATGCAGGTCTGGGGTGGGGTGGGAACCGGGTGAAGTGGGTAATGAGGGGAAAAAGGGGATATCTGTAATACTCTCAACAATAAAGATTTAAAGAAAAAAAATTAATGGAGGAAAAAAAAGACACTAGATATTGAAGGAAGGTGGTAGAGGTTAGAGGCCTATGAAGAAGAAAAGGGACATATTAAAAATCAAATGGTAAGAAATTATGCAAATTTCAATTTTGTTTGTTAGGATGGAATGGACTCAACTATCTAAGAACTTAATCACTATATTTTGCTGTTGCAATAATAACTACCTTTCCTGGGAAATGAAGCCAAACAGACACAGGCATCTCTTCAGAGTAAACTGTTTTCTTTGTTCCACTAGCATTAGATGTTCAGTTGCAAATAGGAAAAAAAAAAAATCTGTCATTCATTTTGCTAAATTAGAATTTTGGAAATAAAGTAATGATTTTTATATTTAAATAAACTGACTAGGGAGATAGCTATGTAGAGAGGTCTGGTGGTTCTCTTTGGAGTGAAGCATTCAAGGAAGAGTAGAGGCCCTGGGAAGGAGGTCTCAAGTGTCTGAAAATCCAGCCAAAACTAAAGTTTAAACATTTCGAGGAGATTGGTACTTGGAAAGCTATTTACTCGTGCAAGTGTTCCAGTCAGGAGAGGTGAAAATAAAATGCTGTTTACAAGTTTTCTGTGGTTTGTTATATAAAATGTGTTGTGCATGTGATATCTAAATTTAAAGTAACGTGATTTAAACTGCACTATGTGATGAAGAGTCCTCTGAGGTCACTAAAGCTTTGATTTTCCAGTTAGCTTATTTTATAGCTAGTGCTTTGGAAGCCATCAAGTTCATAACGAGATAGATCAATCAGATTGTTTTTATTGGTCTACTGCGTACCATACACTACACACAGCAATATTCATTGAATCAGACTGCTTGGGAACAGCAGCTTTAACCTTGAGACTTGAGCAGAGAAAATAACAGCTTCAAAATTAAATCTCCATGAATTATATATATCCTTATATAAAACTGAATTTTTAAACAGTGCCAATTGAAATCCATTGGTAATGAACCAAGTGCAGTTATTTCAAAGAGGAATCGTGGTCAAAACATCACATGTTCGCTGATTTAAAATAGCTTACTAAACTTGATAGTCAAACAGACTTTGCAGTGGTTCAAAAAACCCCATATATTTTTTAAATGGCTTCAATAATACACTATTTAAAGATAAAGTAAAAAGCAATAGATGACCTTCCGAAGTTGCTTCAAATGCCTATGATGATTTTATTCTTTTACATTTATCTGCCTTTCAAAAAATTCTTAGGTAAATTAAAAGAGTAATGCAAGCCAATTATATAGTAAATGACATACTCATGGTGCTTAAGCAATGTTAATCATTTTCTCCAGATTTTTCAGAAGGCTCAAAGGTTAACATGAAGTTCACAAATTGCCTGACCTACTAGTTTCCTAAATACAAATCCTTAGCTTCGTCTTTGTTCAGATTCCTCTACAAAATTCAATTTCCAACCACGGGTAAACTAAGGAAATTAGTGCAAAGATCACTAACCAAGAATAGAGTGTCCTCACGGATGTGGTCAGGAGTTCACATTACAATATCCAAATAAGTAGCATATATAACCAGGGATAGAATTCATACCCAAAGGATCTAATCTGTGAGATAGGCACATGGAAAGAAAACATCTCTGTGGAGCTGAGGACTCACAGTTGGCTGGGATTGTTTCAGTTTAAAAAATTCTTCCAGGCTGAAGTAGACCCACACCCAAACTGGTTATTTAGGGAAAATATTAAATCTCATGGATTAGCCAGCAAGGAACTGGCTGGTGGTCAGTGTCTTAGAGATGTGGCTGAAGTTTAAGGTATAGGTCTCATCTTAGCAGGAAACTAGATGGAACCAGGACTAGGAAACAAGTATTATGTAGAACAATCTGGCATAGTGAGAAAAAAAACAAATTGCAAAATACATATTATGCATTAAATAGGGTATGAAATTCTAAATATAATATGGATTTGGTTTACATTAAGGCACTGGGTGGGCTGAAATTGTATGATGAAGGTCTCTAATACCCACAACTGAAAAGCCTGAAGGAAAGAGAGGACTGTCATACATTTGCCCAGAGGATTCTAAGCTATCAGTATTCTCCTGTCCCACCTGACACCAATCAGCAGGCACCACAACCAGAACTAAAAGTTTCTTATGATAACCATCAGACTCTCCCAAGGCTTAACTCTTTGTCTCTATCAGGAAGAATTTCACTAAGAAATGCTCTTATAATATTTCAAGGCCTCAAAGTGAAAACATTATTCCTACATTTTTAATGATTAGACTAGCAAGGGGCTCCAAATGATACTCAACTTGCAAATGAGATAAAATTGTTCTGTTTCATCTTGTTGCATGTTTTTTCTTGTCTTCCACTAGATTATAAATACCACAAGTGCAAAGTCAAGTCTATTATATCCACCATTATATGCCCATCACCCAGTAGGTGCTCATCCAATATTTATGGAATGATAAATGCATGAAGAGATGGATAAATGTTGCTGCTGTAGAATTAAAAAAAAAAGAAAGTAAACCTGCTCTTCTTTAGAATTTTCTAGTATATAATTCTTGGCAACTCTCTTTTCCTATAGCAATCTCTTTAGAATAGCCTTTTATAACTTGGTATCAACTTGCCTTTCTAGTGTTGGCCTTTGTAACATGTTTTATACCTCTTGGCATTCACTGAAAATATTCAGTACTTTTCTTATATTAAATGTCTTTCCTATAAGAAAACTAGTACTAAAAAAAAGTTTACTTGTTAAGAAAATTCTGTGCATACTATTTATGATACAAAACCAGGTATCAAGTCATCTTTCTCAGCCTCTCCTGTTAAGCTGTGAAATAGGGTCTTAAATTAATCTATTCCTTTTTCCACACCTAACTCAGTAAATTTACATGGTGTGTGTTTTCTTTAAAAATGTGGATAAAAATATGAATAAAAAGAATTTCACTAGATATTAGTGTAAAACAATCACAGTAATTAATAATTTGACCAAATATAAATCTATGGTTGTATTCAGTACAACAGGGCTATTGACCTTGAGCTACTAAGATTATCAGAGTCTTGAAGAAGGACCAATAGCTGGCGGTAGAACATATGGTTGAAGTCACAGAGTGACAGTGTCTAAGGGCCACTGTCTAAACAGAAGGCATTTCTTTGGCATTTTTCATCAAAATTCTGAGCCTGTGGCAGTATGGCAATGAGACTGCTAGACATATTAATAGAGCGGCGGCATTTAAGGAAGTAAATGTGACAGCTGCAATTTAAACCTGCCTTGGGGCAAAACTTAGGGATAAAAGAGAAGCATGCTTAACAAAGCTTCATATTTAAGAAAAAGTCCCCAAAAGTGCACATAAAGCACAATTTGGTAGAACTAAGTTTTATAATAGACACGTCTCCACAGAAAGTGGTATGGAGTTCATGGAGAAAACGGTCCACGGATTCGCTTTGCAGCAGACATCATTCCTCTGCCCTCCCTGCCCTCATACATGCGGTTATAGATTCTGTGACAGGCAATGTAACTCAGAAGCTCCAGCTCATCAGAGCAGGACACCCTAATGTGGAGGGTGTCCTCAGTATGTGTACAATATATGGACAGATGCTGCAATGGGATTACTCATTCAACTGGTATTCTCAGTGACTCCTGAGTTTAATTCAGTTCAAGAAACATTTGTTGGCCATCTACAATGTAGCATACACTGACTGAGTGTTGTATAACAGCAATGCGGGCAAAATCAGTTGTTAAGATACAAAATTTGGTTTCAACCTATGCCTCAGCATATTAGCTGCATAAACTCTGATAATAATAAAAATAATTATTATTATTATAATTATTATATTTTTAAAATTGTTGAGGGGTTACTCATTGCCAGACATTATGCAAAGGTTATAGCATTTAATCTTCTTAAACTAATGTGATAGATAATTGTGCTTATGATCCCCCTTGTAACCAAGAGGAAACTACAGCCTAAAAAAGTGAACAGATTTTTCTAACGTGACTAAATTAATACATAACAGCCAATCTGATTCCACACCTGAGATCTTAACTTCCACTTTATAGTATCTCCCAATTCATGTACAATTTCTGATACTGTTTCCTCATCTGAAAAAATGGGGATAGAAAAACTCCTTCCCTACTGAATTATCATGAGAATTCAAAATAATACTGTAGTTTTAATGATAGGAATTAGATGCAAAAAACATTTAACATTTTTAACAGTCACTAAATTGTCCCCATTATAATTCAGTACTACTAAATTTTTCAACTAATATCTCCCATTTTTAAAATGTCATATTTCATGGTTTAAACTACGCAATTTAAAATTCACTCACATACTCTCTCATCCTACTGGCTAATTGTTTCCTACACACTATAGCCTTCTTTTCTTATGTAGTTAATGAATTCATCGATGAATAAAATCCATAACTCATATAATACATATGGCATATAATGTAGCCACTCAATTGAACTTACCTCCAATTTATGTCTCTATGGCCTTCTGATTGAGTATGAGAGCTTTCTGAGTTCTCGCTTTGCTCGGCACCCATTTCTTCCCCTGTATCAATAAGCTTCACACTGTTTCCATTTGGATCACTGCCATAAGGTCTAAATTTGTGGGACAGGAAGGACTAGCAAATCAATTTGGTGAATATGATTCGGGGCCTCAGGCGGTGGCTCCCCTGCTTAGGTTTTGGGCTAGAGCCCATTTGCCCACACCTCTGCACTGTTACCCTAAATGGGGGGGGGGGGGGGGGGGGAGCCGGGGGAGAGATACAGTGCGGGGGGGGGAGGGGGCACAGGCACCTACCAGCACTGGTCCCAAGGCTGGGACAGGAACCTCCAGCACGAGGTGGGGCACCCAAGCGTTTCCCACCCGGAGTTCCCTGCGGACCCTGGTAGGTAGTGCGAGATCAGGCTTCCTCTGGGAGGAGAGGACACAGCCAAAGCACCTCAGCCCTGAGCCCAACACTCTCTCAGACATCCCAGCCCATCCCCTTCCTGTCCCTTTATCAGGAACCACCCCCCACACACACCTGAAGTCACATAACACACCCTATTGGCTTTTCTGGAAAACCCCACATTTTCACCAATCAGACCAGGCCTCGCTCGGCCAGGACGTGCTCCATGCTGTTCAAAAGAAAAAAGTCACACCTGATTCATGTTCACCATAAACAGTCCTGGTATTAAAGGCACCTGTGATATCTCTTTGCCTAACTCCTATTTCTCTCAGTTATTTCCAAATTCTAAATGATTATAATGGGGGGGTTAAGTATTAAATATCTAACCACTCCCCTCCCTAATCCACATCTAACTAGAATACTTTTCATTCCCACACTTGTAGCTAAAAAAAACAAAACAAAACAAAAAAAACTATTTTACATGTTTATTTTTCTGCTTTAATAGCTACCATATAATAAATGATAATAAATGTAAATGTCTTTTGGGTGGAGTTTATTTAGAAATCTGCTTTGTTTCTCACTATAGTAAGAAATAACTTAGGTAAAAGCACCTATGACAGTTCCTGATACATAATGGGTGTTTAATAAATCTTATTTACTTCTTTCCAGGCCAGATATAAAACACATGCTTTTTAGGGCAGAAAAAGAAAAAAGTTCTGTTTAAAATAGCTGGCTAATCAAGTTTGCTTGCCCATCACTTCCTTGTTTTGTACTGACAATGTTTACCTACCATGGAAAACACCCATTGGCATGCTTTATAACCAGGAGTTCTTTCGTATGGGTCACGGTTAATTGTAAGGTGCAGTTGTAAGCCATCTGGGTCAATTAGCTCAACAGCACATGCCTCAGAAGCTGCCACTTGCCTCTTTGAACTTCAGACAGGCATTTCAGTCTTCCTGTAAGTTCTCATCCCAGGTTTCTCCTACTTTCAACTTCTGTGGTTCCAACATTAGAAAATATAGAAAAACAACCCTGAGACTCTCTTCAGGCAGGCTTCTGGATTCCCACAAATTACATAGCAAAACACAATTATTTGGACAGTAAAAATAAGTTGGGAGCTAACTTCCTGAAACCTTGCTACTAAAATCATTCACAGACACCTCCATTTCTGTTGCGGTGTTCTAGTCTTCAGATTCATGGATAATGAAGGCATTTATAGCAGTGGCGATGACAGGATTCAGCCTCTTTGTGAGCAGTCAGTGGTCCTGTGGGCATCAGGAAGTTGCACAAAATAGAAACGGATTTATAGATACAGAAAATAAACTGATGGATGCCAGAGGGGAGGGGTGTTGGGGGATGGAATAAAAAAAAAGGTAAAGGGATTAAGAAGTACTAAACTGGTAGTTACAAAATAGTCCTGGGGATGTAAAGTACAGCACAGGAAACATAGTTAACAATCTATATATATAAAAGGCTAATATGCAAAGTGTCCCCGCGGGTGTTCAACCGGGAGTTCTATCACTCGCTATGATGTGCGCTGACCACCAGGGGCCAGCGTGGAACAAAGGAAGGCCCAGGCTGGCAGCCAGCAGCTGGGAAAGGGAGGCCCCAGCTGGCAGCCAGAGGTCCCAATTGGCCCTGGTCGCTGGCCAGGCCTAGGGACCCTACCCATGCACGAATTTTGTGCACTGGGCCTCTAGTACTATAATAACTATCTATGGTGTCAGGTGGGCACTTGAATTATCGGAGGGGATACTTTGTAACCTACATGAATGTCTATCAACTGTGCTGTACACCTGAAACTAATACAAGAGTGTTGAATGCGAACTGTAAACAAAAAATTAAATTTAAAAAAAAAAGTTGCAGTCTATGGTGTTAGTTTTCTAATACCTGGGTTATGGCTGTGATGAGGTGTTGGCCTCAGATTTCACTTTCCTGTGGTAGATGGAGCAGACAATTCTGAGTGTTTTGGGAGGACCAACCTAGACCTTCATCCCATTCCTCCAGTTATTTTATAATTGTGCAGTTCTTCATATTAAATGACTTTCTCTTTAAAATAGTAACAATGCTTTCTGATTCCTGAAATGATCCCTGACAGCTACAGAGCTTCTCAAGTTTAATTCCCGAGTCTGTGCTGATTTTGCAGAATTAAAGACATTTTCTAAAGTACTTTCATTTATTATATATTTCAGCACTGTTCTGAAAGGTCTGAAAGAACTATTTTTCATTCAGTACTTTAGATTTAAAAGTGAAATGTCATGGATGGGTCATCATAGCAAGAAATTGCCTTATATTCTTCTATTTCAATCATCACAGGTGTCATATAATTTGAAGGCAGACATTATTAATGAATATACTCATTGTGAATAATTTAGCAGACATTAAATATAAAATTAGCAAAAATGGATAGATTTTATATAACAATATATAATGTTTTCAATGTTAATAACATTAAACAAATGTGTATCCTATCATTGTTTTTTAAGGGTTATGTGAACCTAAAGCCTCATTTATGTTCATCAATAACATAACTATATTGAAAAGGGACCAGTGGAAAGGTTAGCTAGCTTCGGAAAGGATCAGAACCTAACCTTTACAAAAGAGAGAGAACACTCCTATTTTTTTTCCTAGCAGCTATGTTTTCTGGGCCATTTCCAGATATACTGACAGCACCAGATGTCAGCTGCTAGAAAAGCAAGCCAAAATAATGGAATTTTAAAAAGTCAGAGCAAAAAGCAAAACAAGACAATAGATAATGAAAAAATTCTGTGTGTTGAGGGGAAGGGGCAGAAAATTCATCAAAACATGAAATGAGTCTTTCCACTTAAGAAATTGAAGTTAAATTTGTATGATTTTGATTACATCTAAAAGATATAAAATAGGGGTATGAATGCAAAATAGGTCAGATTTTATATGTAACCTAAGATGCAAGAAAAAGGTAAAAGCAAACACAATATAAAACAGGCATATTTGCAATTCACAGTATTAAGGAGATTTATTCATCAAGTTTTATACAATTGCTATTGAATTTGGTTTTTATAAAATGGCTAGAATGTCTTCAAACTTGTTACATATATTGATTGGTTACTTTTCATATTTCATTACAAGAGTATGTTAGGAAATTGATTTCCAACATTTTATACTGCTAGGTAAATTGCAAACTGCCACAGACAGGAGCTCTTATAATACAAATTTCAAGATGATGCAAATATGGAGGCTATATTTAGGTTTCTTTTAGAAACAAGATTGCAGGGTCTAGGCAGGGTGAAATGGTGTTCTAATGGACAAAAATTTGGACCTGTGGTAGCTAATAACCTTGTCACTCTTCAAAGACATTTTTTTTTCACTTAGTAGCTTTTAGTGCCCAAGATAGTATTTAGTTTTCAAGTATGGGCTTTAATAAAGAATTAAAGTTGATAGGGACCTTTATGGTGGAAGAAAAAGACAAGATAATGGATGATTTGTACTGTGTACTTGTACCATTGATCTGACTGTGTTCTATTTAAAATATAAACTGCTTCAACTTCTGCATGAAAATTCAGGTCATTGTAAGTTTCCTAAATATATGTGAAAGTTTTCACATAACTTGAGCTGTACCAATTTGAAATGTTGACATTAAAAATAAAGGAAAATGGAAAAAACTAAAGCTATCTGCCTATGAAAAAGAATGGCCTAGGTCACATGCTGAGTTTTGATCATTTAATCCTAGATTTCTTATAACTGTTTCCTATTCACTAGATAAATGGCATTTGAATAACAGCCCGGCATAGGCATAGTGTTCCATGGCCAGGTTTGCCAGAGTTTTGCATCCATTTCACCATAAAATGTCCTTCTACATTTTCTGCAAAGGACATACTTCTGACATATATTTATATTTTCAATCATATGCAAGGTGTTTTCTTTAATCAGGATTCCTAAAATCTATAAGTGAACCAGTCATGCATAATAAGTTGTATATTTCCAACTATTGGGAAAAAATGTTGATTCATCCTGTCAACAAAAACACAGTGGTGATATCCTATTAGAGAATAACAATGTTATGGACAAACAGGTTAAGAGTATCTGAAAACATCTGTCAATGCCAAGACATGCTATAATCTATGCAATTTGAACGAGGTTTGTTATTAGGCATGAAGCCAAATTTGTATTTCCCTGTTTTAAAATGTGACTCTATATACATTTTATTTTCAAATTATTAAATCAAATTTACACATATCTTGATTAGTCAATGCAAAGAAACAAACAGTAACAAATGCTTTCTGGTTGTGATGGGAAAATGATATCATGAAAATACCTTGATGAATATTTGCTTGACATTCTGCTATTGCCCTACTCAAAGACTATTTTTCTCCTCTAGGAAGAATGACAAGAAATAAGTAGTAATTATCTTTTCTATAATTAGTGGGCTCTGCTATAATATGAGTGCATCCTTGAACTATTTTTGCCCTGGCCATGGTTAATAAGCTCATAAAATTTCAGTTAATTTTAATTGTTATTTGCAATATTCTTTTTCATTGTATCACCTCTTATCTAGCATTAACCAGAGTGCACTCAACAAATTTAGCTTTGTTTTAGGTTATTATAGTAAACTAGAGGCCTGGTGCATGAAATTTGTGCATGGGGAGGGGTCCCCTCAGCCCAGCCTGCACCCTCTCCAATCTGGGACCCCTTGGGGGATGTCCGACTATTGGGGATCGGGCCTAAACTGGCAGTCGGACATCCCTCTCACAATCCTGGACCGCTGGCTCCTAATCACTCACCTGCCTGGTCACCCCTAACTGCCCCCCCGCCAGCCTAATCACCCCCAACTGCCCCCCCTCACCAGCCTTGTCGCCCCTAACTGCCCCCACTGCCAGCCTGGTCACCCCCAACTGCCCCCCTCTGCTGGCCTGGTTGCCCCTAACTGCACCCCCACCACTCAGGCCTAGTCACCCCCAACTGCCCCGCCTGGCCTGGTCGCCCCATGCAGCCTGCTGTTCAGGCATTGGTCATCTCTCACTAACCCCCCTGCTGGCCTAGTCACCCCACACAGCCTGCTTTTTCAGTCTTTTGGTTGTCCCTCACCGCCCTGCCAGCCTGGTCATAGATAGCCATCTTGTGAGGGCATGAGGGGCAATTTGTATATTACATCTTTATTATATAGGACTAGAGGCCCGGTGCACGAAATTCGTGCACTGGGGAGGGTGTCCCTCAGCCCAGCTTGCACCCTCTCTAATATGGGACCCCTCGGGTGATGTCCAACTGCAGGGATCGGGCCTAAACCTGCAGTTGGACATCCCTCTCACAATCCGGGACCGCTGGCTCTAACCGCTCACCTACCTGCCTGATTGCCCCCTAACTGCTCCCTTGCTGGCCTGATTGCCCCCTAACTGCTCCTCTGCGGGCCTGATTGCCCCCAAATACCCTCCCCTGCTGGCCTGATCACCCCCAAGGCTTTTATTAGTATAGATATGACGTTGCACAGAAAATTTTACTAACCCTGCTTTACAATAAGGGCTTGACAATTGAATCATTAGGACCGGACACCAAGATTTCCTTTCTTTGAATAGTGGAGGGAATACTTATCTTGTCTTTAAGTTGCCCGGAAATTAAAATGAGATAATGACTTAGAAAAGTATAAAAGCACCATATAAAGACAACTGTCTTTTTAATGAAGTGGTAAAATGAAAAACACTTTTTATTCTCCCCTTCCTTCCTTTACAGCTTTTATTTAAACTTTGAAATTTATAAAAATTTCACTCCAATTTTCATTTCTTTACATTCAACATTATTTTGTATTGGTTTCAGGTTTTATATTAGTTACAGAATAGTGGTTAGACAATCATATACTTTACAAAGTGTTCCCCGATATTTCTAGTACCCACCTGGCATCATACCATCATTACAACACTATTGACTATATTCCCTATTTAAGTGACAATGGGTTTACAGGTTCCTTTCAGTCTTTCTTTTGTGTTGCTCATCCTTCCTTTACTTTCTCACTTCTTCCCTCATTTTCTTTATATAGTATCTCAATTGGCCATCAAAGCTCAGTGAAGGCACTGGGACACACTTATCCATTTTACAGACCAGGAAACTGAGGCCAATTCCAGTTGGCTGTGGAACTTGACTCAGCACACAGGAAGCCCTCAGAGCCATGCTCTTTGCGCTTCCTAAGGGGCAGCGGCCCAGCAAACAGAACAAACCTTCCAGTCAGGCTTCTGAGCCTCTCTCAAGCACCTCTTCATTGTGGATGCTCCACATTCTTTCCTCTCCCTCCATTCTTTACTGCCCCCCCTTCTCCGAAGCAGGTGGAAGGCTTCCTACTCACTGCCTAGGCATGCTCTGCCATGGGGCAGGGTGTCGCGACCTTGCTTTTGGGTCAAGGCAGGAGCAGGAGTCACTGCCTCTGAAGTGTGAAGGCCGCCTGAGCATGGCGGGTTAGCACTGGGAGCTTCTCTGAATCACATCAAGTCAGTCCAGTACCCTGCAGTGCAGCACCCCTCCACTGAGGTGGCACCACCCCTCAACCCCCGCCTCAGGGGTGAGGGTCCTTGCCCCTCTGCCAGGAGTCCTTCCATGCCCCTTGATCCCTGGCTGGGCCCACCCACGTCTTGGGGGCACTGCAGAACCTCTGTCTCTCTGCAGATGAGGCAGATCCCTGCCCTAGGTCTCCGCAAAGCTATGAATCTGTGGCCAGAGGCCTGGTCTGTGTCTCAGCAACCACATGCCTGCAATGTTCCCAGGGACCCCGGGAGTGGCTGGGTGAGTCCAGCCTCACCTCCCCGGGGTGCCGATCTCCCCAGGGACCTCCAGGAGCGGCTGGGCGTGTCCAGCCACACACCACCGGTTGCATATCTCTGGGAGCGGCTGAATGGGCCGGCCACGCCCCCCCCGGTTGCCGATCTCCCCAGGAACCCCCGGGAGCGGCTGAATGGGCCCGACCATGCCCCCCTAGGTTGCTGATCTCCCCAGGGACCCCCAGGAGCGGCTGGGTGGGGAGGCCACGCCCCCCGGGTTGCCGATCTCCCCAGGGACCCCCAGGAGAGGCTGGGCGGTCCGGCCACGCCCCCCAGGTTGACAATCTCCCCAGGGCCCCCGGGGAGCTTCTGGGTGGGCCCGGCCATGGCCCCCGTTTTGCTGATCTCCCCAGGGACCCCCGGGAGTGGCTGGATGGGCCTGTCCACACCCCCCCAGGTTGCCAATCTCCCCAGGCACCCCCTGGAGCGGCTGGGCAGCCCGGCCTCGCCTCCCCAGGGTGGCGATCTTCCCAGTGACCCCCGAACTAAGAGGACTGGGCGCCGCCATCTTGATCTTCTCAATGGCCGGATAGGCCACCTGGAGTCCTGCCCCCCAGCCTCCCGCTGGCCCAATCGTGGGCGTAGCGGAGGTGCGGTCAATTTGCATGTTTCTCTATTATAAGGTAGGATAGGTAGAAGCAATCAATAGAACTGCTATGCTGTAGGATATCTACCTTTCTATAAATATAATTAGGGTTTGAAATATATTTTCAACTTTGATTTTCTGTCTTAAATATAATCCACATTTTCACTTTAAATATATATTCTCTCATTTTTAACATCATTTCTCAGGTTAATTTTCTAGTCAGTTTCATTCATTTAATGCTCATCGAGTTTCTACTCGAAACCATGTCCTACATATTCTTCAGTACCGGGCACCCCAGAAACCTTGATGTGTCCTCCCTGATTACAATATACTCCCTTACAGTAGCAATCACTATATCAAATTTTGTAATAATTAGTTTCTTGATTTTCTTTAGTTTTACAATCCATGTATGTGTTGTTAATCATTACAGTTATGATTTGATTTTATCACATTTGGAAAATGGAATCATAAAATATGTTAGTCTTTTCAACTTGAACATTTTATTCTTTAGCTCAAAATTATATTTTAGAGATTTATCCATGGTGGAGTGTACACTTATAATTTGTTCATTTATTACATGTTTTATCATATCACAATTTCTTTATCAACCTTTCTGTGAATAGAATTTCATTTTTTTTAACTTTTTTCCCTATAAAAATAGTGATGTAGGGAACATTATTATGTGTATATGATTTATATAATATATACACTAAGTGGCCAAATTATTATGATCTCTGAATGCATAATAATCTGACCACTCAGAGTATATCCTATATAATAAAAGGCTTATATGCAAATTGTCCCCTCGACCAGGAGTTCGACCAGCAGGCAGGCTGGCCAACTGCCCATGTCCCCTCCCCCTGGCCAGGCTGGCCAGACCCCACCCATGCACGAATTCATGCACCGGACCTCTAAAATATATATATATACACATACACAAACACACACACACACACACACACACACACACACACACACACAAACACACATACACACTGAGTGGCCAGATTATTATGCGTTCAGAGATCATAATAATCTGGCCACTCAGTGTATATACATATAAATGTATCCTACCTAATAAAAAGGTAATATGCAAATTGACCGTACCATCGACACACTCACAAGCCACACCCACAAACCACGCCCACAAGCCAATCAGAGCAAGTATGCAAATTAACCCAATCAAGATGGCTACAGCCACAGAGAGCAAGGTTTCCCAGGTAACAGAGCAAGCCAAGCTTTCCATAGCTGTTGCAGGCCTAAGCCTCCAAAGTTTCAATTATAGAAGGTAAACAAATTCAAACAGAAATGGTGGCAGAATGGAGCTTGAGAGAGCAGGCCAGGGTTGCCGGCGGCAACAGGGGAAGCAAAGCTTTCCGCACACCCTGTCCAGGCCAACTCGGTTAAGGCTACAACGTTTCAATTTTAGAAGGTGAATTAACTGCCACAGAAATGGCTGCTGGTGGTGGAGGGAGCAGCAGGCTTGGCTCCGCTCCAGGCTACAAAGTTTCAATTGTAGAAGGAAAATAAATTCCAGATACCAGGGCCTCCACTTGGGTTGCCAGGGGGCGTGGCCGGCCTGCAAACCACCACAGGCCCCTCGCTCAGGCCGCCCCACGCCCCAAGGGAACCCCCACCCTGATCCGGGACACCCTTCAGGGCAAACCAGCTGGCCCCCACTCCTGCACCAGGCCTCTATCCTATCTAATAAAAGAGTAATATGCAGATTGACCATCACTCCAACACACAATATGTCTGCCCTCATGTGGTCAAAGATCCTGCCCCCATGTGGACACAAGATGGCCACCACAAGATGGCCAGCAGGAAAGGGCAGTTGGGAGGCACCCGGCCTGCAAGGGAGGGCAGTTGAGAGGGACCAGGCCTGCAAGGGAGGGCAGTTGGAGGTGATCAACCCTGCAGGAGAGGGCAGTTAGGGGTGACCAGGCCGGCAGAGGAGAGAAGTTGGGGGCAAACAGGCTGGCAGCAGAGTGGTTAGGGGGTGATCAGGCTGGCAGGCAGAAGCGGTTAGGGGCAATCAGGAAGGCAGGCAGGCAAGCAGTTGGGAGCCAGCAGTCCTGGATTGTGAGAGGGATGTCCGACTGCCCGTTTAGGCCCGATCCCACCGGGGATCGGGCCTAAAGGGGCAGTCGGACATCCCTTGAGGGGTCCCAGATTGGAGAGGGTACAGGCTGGGCTGAGGGACAACCCCTCTCCGTGCATGAATTTCGTGCACAAGGCCTCTAGTATTTACATAATTATACATTTATATGTAATATTTTTATACATCTTCTTGCATATATGTAGAACTTTCTTTGGAGTAGAATTGCTGGGTTATAAAAGTAAGGGGAATCTCTAACTTTTCCAGCTAGTACCAAACTGTTTTTTAGTGATATGGTAAAATCAATAGTTTATGTGAGTACCCAATATTCCACTATCATGCCAACACTTAATTTTCTTAGATTTAAAAAATTGTCCATCTCTTGAGTATGTAAAGCTATCTCATTTTGTTTTAATTTGTATTCACCTGATTGCAAATGAGTTGAGCATCTTCTTGTGTGTTTATTCAACCATATTATATTCTAATGCTTTCCAGTTTTTTCCATTCATGATTAAGGTTTTTAATCTCTTTCAAATTGATTTTCATTTATGATGTGAGGTTTGGGCAAGTTTTATTTTTTTCATACATTTACCCCATTTATGAAAAATTTATTGAAAACTTTGTTATCTGTACCACCATCTCTATAAGGTATTAGGTATTCTATATATATGGGTCTGTTTCTAGGTCTCTTATTATTTCATTTTTCATCTGTGTGCTAATGCATGCCATAGACCTAAATGCTAAAACTTCATATAGTTGGTAGGTTTATGAGCCACTCTTCAAAGGCAGAATGGACCCACACTGAAAATGTAGTTTGCCTGCCATACTTGCAATGCTACACACAGACAAAGAGTGAGTAAGAAGGTTTACTACTTATGTAATGATGCCTTCTGAGAAGATCAGAGTAGACTTCCCAAGTGGGTCCATAATAGTTTGAGGGGGTAAGGAAATGAAACTTACTTCAGGTTGTTATTGAGTTAGAGGATGAGGCCAGGTGAATGTTCCCACTCATGGGCAGGGGCTGGCATAGCTTGAATCTCCTACTGATGCCAAAAGTGTGAGCACATCAGCCTTTCTTATCATCTTGCTTAGATGTGGGCAAAATGAAGAGAAAAGAGTAAAGCTTCCAGCAGTCAAACATTAAATTATTAAGTCAGATTCTTTACGATAATGTCCTCCTGACATTTACTGATGACTAACTATACCTTCTTTCATTGAATTAAATTTGAACTTGGCCGAAACCGGTTTGGCTCATTGGATAGAGCGTCCGTCTGTGGACTGGAAGGTCCCAGGTTTGATTCTGGTCAAGGGCATGTACATTGGTTGCAGGTACATCCCCCGGTGGGGGGTGTGCAGGAGGCAGCTGGTCAATGTCTCTCTCTCATCGATGTTTCTAGCTCTCTATCCTTCTCCCTTCCTCTCTGTGAAAAATCAATAAAATATATTTTAAAAAAATTGAACTTGTCTAAACCATTATAGTGCTCTACATGGCCTGCAACCTTAAGCCTGTAAAAAGCAGGTGAAAGTTCCATTGAATGCATTGTTTACAAGCCCAGCTTTGTGTACTTGGAGAAGTAAAACAAATGCCTTGGTCACAATCAGTAAAGTTTGAAACTCCAAAGAAGATAAAGCATGTCTTTGTGAGGCCTTTTATTATGGTTTTAGTATATGTAGGGGCATGTGTGACCTTGATTTATATTTGGAGTATCTGTAAGGCAAGATATTACCAGAGTCTTTACCCCAAAGGGGAAAATCTTAGACAAAGATATGTTTTGCTGTATTTGGCTAGACATAATAGCCAGACTATTTGCAATGTCCCATATGCATATTTTTATTGCTGGCCAGGGCATTCAGTGCTAAGATGACTGCCTGAAATTTGGCCATTTGTGCTAAGCCCTGAGTCCCATCCTTTATCAGGGACATCCTAGGAATGAAAGGCAGCAACTGTCTATTGAGTTCCTTCACATGTGATGATGTTACACCATCCCATAAATGCAAGAACTACCCAGCACTAAATACAGAGAGGCCATCCTCTCCTGTAGGAAGGATATGCTAGAGGGCCAAGTTTTGGCTCCATCATGCAGAGAGGAAGCTTTGGAAGCTAGATGTCTATGCTTCCTTTGCAGGTTTAAAAGCAGGTCAAATTGGACTGTTAAGTGAAGAAGCAATGAGGATAATCATGTTTTCTCTAAAAAAAAAATTGTATAATGAGTTTCAATCCTTTCAGACCTTGGTTTAAAATTCACATTGGGTCATCCTACCTAATAATAGACAAATATGCAAATTGACCATACCTTCGCTATGCCCGTGATTGGCCAGGAGGCGTGGGGGGGTGGGACTTGGGGTGGCCGGGGTAGCCAATTGGGCCGGTGGGACGCTGAGCTCCCGTCGCCAGCGGCGGCTCGAGCTCAGCGTCTGTGCCATGGCTGTGCTGCAGCACAGAAGGGGCCTCTGGGGCAGCGAGCTCACGTCCCACCACGGACCATCAAAAGCGGGGGAGCTGGGTGCCTGTCCGCTCAAGCACCAGGCCTTTCAGAAGCCTTCGCCATGCCGGACTGGTGCACCAGCGGACAGGCACCCAGCTCCCCTGTGATGGAAAGCGAAAGCGTGTAGGTGACCCTACACGAGCATGATTCAATCATGCACTGGGCTTCTAGTTTATATAGTAAAAGCCTCAGCAGAAAGACCAGAATGACTGGTCGCTATGATGCACATTGACCACTAGGGGGCAGACACTCAACACAGGAGCTGCCCCTAGTGGTTAGTGCGCTCCCACAGGGGGAGCACCACTCAGCCAGAAGGTGGGCTCATGGCTGGTGAGTGCAGCTGCAGTGGTGGGAGCCTCTCCTGCCTCCACTGCAGCACAAAGGAGCAGTGAGCTGAGTGGTAAAGAGCAGTGAGCAGGTGGCGGTAAGGAGCGAGAGGTTCCAGACTGTGAGAGGGCGCACACTGGGCTAAGGGACCCCCCCCCCCCAACCCCCTGGCTCCAGTGCATGAAATTTTGTGCACCAGGCCTCTAGTATTAATTATATTAACCGGTGCAAAGTGGGAATATTTACAGGGTACCATTTTTTCTCAGCCAATTTTAAGTGGCAAAGACTTGATTTAATTTTAATTTATCATTTATTAGGTCAGAGTGTTCATACCTATTAGGCTATATGAATGCTATCCCACTAGAGAATTTAGGCAAAGTTAAAGTAATACTTTGGATGGTTAACATGAGGCACACCTATTTGTCCTCTATTTTATTTTTTAAAATATGTTTTTATTGATTTTTAGAAAGGAAGGTAGAGGGATAAGGGAGATAGAAACATTGACGAGAGAGAAACATCAATCGGCTGCCTCCTACACAACCCTACTGGGGATTGAGCCTGAAACCCAGGCATATGCCTTGATTTGGAATCCAACTGGTGACTTCTTGAGTTGATGGGTCGATGCTCAACCATTGAACCACACCCGCCAGGCAATGTCCTCTATTTTATAATTGGTAATTCCCCTAAGAGTGTGAGTGGAGGACCTCAAATTAAATTTAGTGGGGCCCTATACATAATTAACTTAGTCCCAGTTTTAATTGAGGCTATGAGATTTGCTAATTCCTCTATTCTATTAGATGGTAAAATTAATTCATGATTTATGGTGTAATGTTGTAGAAATGCAAATGTCAATAGCATCCTTCTATCTTTTTGCTATATAAATTATTTTAGTAAATTTTGAATTTGAATTGGGTCACAGTTTCAGTTGTTTGTTTCTTCCTCCAGTTTCCAGGTTTCTTTCTTCCTTTTTCTTTGCCCCCCACCCTTCCTTTATTTTATTACTATATACATTTTGCAGTGAAGCAGGTCCTCTCCATGCTGTTGCTTATTCCAGAGAACCTCGAATCAGTATTGTAAGTTTAGGAGCCTTACAAGTGTCAGTGGTTTCTTTACAGGGTTTGAACAGCCATTGTAGAGCTTAACTTAACCCCTTTCCTATGCCACAGGGGTACCATGAATGTTTTCCCTATAACACTGGGAATCCGAGTCTTTTGTAGAGATAGAGGCATAAGCAGCAGCAGCAGTAGCAAAGGCAATCCATAGCATTTCAATAAGCCATCTACCTTTTGGATCATATACTTCAACTATTTATATCTTCAAATAGTAACCAATGTCCAAATAGCGTCTACCTTCCCTCTACATGAACAACCACCAATGGGCCTGTTGAGACACACATTGGTCACAGATTAAGAGCCTAGTGTCAATCACAATTTACAGTGGAATTAATACACCTGATTTGATCTGAAATACCTGTAGGTAGAGGCTGAGACACAATACAGAGCTACTTTTAGGTGTGCCCCAAGCCTATACCTCTGTCCTTAAATGCCAACTAATTCTTGAACTGAGTTAGTTTGGTTAAACTGATGATAGAATGTCCTAGCAAGTTTGAACTGCTATAACAGAATAGTATAGACTGGGTAGCTTGAAAAATAAATATTATTTCTCACAGTTCTATAGTCTGGAAGTCTGAGATCAGGGTGCCTGTATGGTTGGGCTCTTAGTGAGAGCCTTCTACCTAGTTATTTCTACCTAGTTTGTCCTCACATGGCCTTCCTTCTTTTGTGCATAAATAGATATTCTCTCTCTCTCTCTCTCTCTCTCTCTCTCTCTCTCTCTCTCTCTCTCTCTCTGGCATTAATCTTATCTAAAGGCCATACCCTCATAACTAATCTAACCCTAATTATCTCCCAGAGGTCATACCTACAAATGCCATCAGATTAAAGCTTGTGGGGACACAAACATGCAATCCACAGCATAGAGCCTTAACAGAATTCAGCAAATGCAGTGCTAAGAAGCATAGTAGTTCAAAGCATAGGATAGCCAGCCAGTAAGCAAACCAAAGCAAAAGAACAAAAACTTCTGGTTGTGGTAGACATCCTGCTCATAGTAACAATGGTTGTGTCCATCCATAAAAATCAATATAGATCCTCACCCCCAGATTCTGTTCAAATAGGGACAGACTTTCCAAGGCAGTCCAAAATGGCTTCAGAGAGTGAGATAAGGAGTCTTGCTTGGGGGTTTTATTGAGGTGAGTCTTTGGGACCAGGCTGAGTGTTCCTGCAATTCGGCAGGTGCTCCAGTGTTTGGAATCTCCATGTGGCACTGAAGGAAGGAGCTCCAGGCCTTCTTATCAGTCTGCTAATTTGTGTGGCTGAAGGAGAAGAATGAAGGAGACTTAAAAGCACTCAAAATAAAATAAATTATAGAATACTTTCTTACAGTAAGACACATCTTCCCACTGATATAATAAGATTATAATGTGTTTTGGTGTGATTCTTTGTGTTCATCCTTGGATTTCATTGAGCTTCTTAGATGTGTAGATGTCTTCTATCAAATATGGAAAGTATCTGGTCATTCTTTGTTCAAATATTTTGTTCTGCTTTGTTTTCTGTCACCTTTCCTCTGGGACTGCAATTATCAAATGTTGTTATACTGGATGATATCGCAGTCTCTTAGGCTCTGTTCATTTTTCTTCATTCTTTCTCCTCAGACTAGATAATTTAAATAAATCTATTAATCAAGTTTGCTGATGTTTTTCTTCTTTCTACTCAAATCTGCTATTGAAAACCCTAGCATGAATTTCTTATGTCAGTTATACTTTTTAGCTCTAGATTTTCTGTTTGCTTCCTTTTTATAATTTCTATATCTTGGTCAATATTCTCTATTTCTTGAGACATAGTTTTGTTGGCTTTCTTTAGCTCTTGATCAATGAAGGCTTTAGCTCTTAGAGCATATTTAAAATACTGGAGGTAAAGTCATTGTATAGTAAGTCCATTGTATTTGCTCCCTTGGGAACAGTTTCTATTCCTCTCTCCTGTAAATTTACCATATTTTCTTGTTTCTTTGTATCTTCATAATGTTTTGCTAAAAACTAAACATTTTGGATATTATAATATGCTAACTCTGGAAATCAGATTCTTCTCCTACTTCACGGTGTGTTTTGTTGCTTGCTGTGATCTGGTGGTTCGGTAACTTTTCCCGAGTCTGTATTCACCATGCTGTGTTGCCACTGAAGTGTCTGTTCCTTGAGCCTGTAGCCAGCTAGCATTTTGAGAGAAATTTCCTTGAATGCTTGGAGCAGATTGATTCTGTGTTGGAGCATCCCTCAATGCTTAGCCAGGCCAATTACAAGTCTACTTCAGCCTTCACTCCTTACCTCTGCTGAACCTACAGATCTTCCAGAAGTATAAGTTTTAAAGGTTTGCCTTTTGTATTTTCATAATTGTTGCCTTGATTTCTTCTGCTTTTCTCATGTTTTTCATCTATTTGACTAACTGGCCTGCTTTATACTTCAACTCTTTGTAAAAAATAAATTGACTATAGCCCTGGCCAGTTTGGCTCAGTGGATTGAACATCAGCCCTCAGACTGAAGGGTCTTGGATTAGATTCTGATCAAAGGCTCCTGCCTTGATTTTAGGCTCAATCCCAGGCCCCGGTCAGGGCCCTGTGGGAGGCAACCAATTGATGTGTCTATCTCACATAGATGTTTTTCTCTCTCTGTCTCTCCCCCTCCCTTCAACTCTCTCTAAAAATCAATGGGAAAATATCCTCAGGTAAGGATTTTAAAAAATTGACTATAGTTTAAGTACAAAATATTTTTCTTCTATTTTTTTTTCCTTTCCCATAATACCTTGTTCATTTTATGATGATTTATTTGTTGTTTCTTTAAAGTGTCATTCCACCATATGTATTTTCTCTTTCTTTACTTTTCTCCTGTTTGCTTGATTGTTTGTTTGGGGTCTAATTTTATCTTGGAGGCTTCCTTCAAATATCAGTTATCCGTGTTTCTGATTGTGAAGGTTTTATGGCCTTAAGGGTTATTTTGTATCCATATAGGTCTATAAAGAGCAATATTTTATTTCTGAAGAATTAATATTCAATTTAAAATGCTAGCATTTTAATTTGTTTTCAAGTAAATTATATAAATCAATTATAAATTTAGATTGCATTGTTAAATAACATGTTAAATTTAAAATAAAGTTACTTGTAAACTTTAATTTGCATTTATACATCTAATATATTCTGTTTGCTTCTAAATTACCTAAATTGTCTGATTCAAACAAAACCTTTCTGTATGTTTAAATCATCAGAAATCTAATAAAGTAAACTTATGAATATGATTAATCTGAAGTTCTTTCAGAATTTAATACTGTTTATGTTTAATAAGATTACATCTTTAAACCAAATAACCAAATCAGTTATCTAATAGTAATGAGAAAACTGTCATTCTAATAGGCAAAATTTTTCTTAAAGAATACAAGTGAGTAAAAACCATAAATGTAGGTACAAATCCAAGTAGCATAAGAGACTCATTCTCTTTCCCCTTTCTGCATCTTTGCTAATATAAAGCTCAGCAGGTTTAAAGCAGCACAACAGAAAAACTCAGATGTTCCATGTTCACAACAAGGATATTTTCTCCATTAGGAAGTCAACCAGGTATTTATTCCCTGACTCTTTCCAGCTGCCCTATCATTACTTAGGAATGGGCCCCTTCTATTGCCTATCTTCCACATCGTATTACTCTAGTAGGCTTATGCAAGCTTTTCTGTGGGATAATGAGAACTCAAAGAATCATATGCACTTTGCTGCAGTTATCTGTCCATAAGCTACTCCAGTAAACATTACTGGCTTTAGTAATAATGTCAATACATAGTTTCCTTATTAACACAAATGTCTCTTTACCCTAGTTTTATGTACTAAGGAAGACAGTTATCAGATAATTAAATTACTATTTGGGGCTTCAAAATTTCAACAGGGATTGATCTTAAAGTTTATAAGGTAATTTCATTAGGCAATATCATATTCATATACAATAAGTTCTTCTATTTCAGAAGTCTAAAGTTCTCACCCAGACTCATTATTAGATTTTTGCATTTCTTCAGCTTTTTGGCTATGCAAAATATTTTCAAATGAGGCAAAAATATATGAATGCTATAATTTCCTAAAATATGTAAGTTAATTTTCTATTACACTCAGTGGTATCACTTATTCCTTTATAGTCTTGGATCCAGACAAACTTTAAAGACATATAAAATGGTACAGATACATAAAATTATATAACTAAGTTATCAATATTCACAATAGTTGTTCCTCTCTATCACAAATTTTGAGGTATCAACACAGTTGGGAACTAAAAAGGTAATTGGGAGCTCTGGATACATAGTAGGGCTTGGCAACTCTCAGGATTTATTATAGAATAATCACGTGCTTTTCAAATGAAGCCTTATTTAATAATGAGATATGTGTAACTTTTCTTTGAGGCCCTTCCACTTCCACAAAAGAGAATCATCCAATACCTCAACTGGAGGTGGGAGAAAATGGGGTATATGATCGGCAAGGAGTGTGATGGGACAGGGAGGAAAAGTAGAGCTTAGGTTTCACATAATTCAATAGACAGACTTTCTCTTAACACCCCTCTTCTTAGTCTACATACTTACTCTTTCATTACAACAGGCCTGGTGTATCTGAATATGGGAAAATTTTCATGAATAAGTAATAAATAAATAATTCTTCATTCTCCTGTGCAGTGGCAAATTTAAGTATAGAACCCTATTCTGTATAGTGAGATTCCACTTAGTCCTCTGTTTTCAGCCTCTTGTCCCATCTTTGCCTTGCACACTCCTGGAACAGTCAGTAGATTTTTAAGGAGAAATTACAAGGTGAGTTTCCTGGGTTTTCCTTTGAAGTCTTTGGCATTCATTTACTTTGTACCTTTCTCTACTTTGTTATGCCAATTACCACTAAACAACAATTCTTTCTTTGTTAGAAATTGTTGAATTCCTGTGTCCACCCTTATCTCCTACTCTCTTTTTCTTTATTGGCAACATTTTTATTAGCTTTTTATCATTTCAGTGAGGTTTCTGAGAGAATAACTTCAAATACGTGTGATTTTCCCCTTTTTAGAAGGTAGATTATTAAATGATTTAGAATGAGAAAATAGTAGGATATATACATATATATACACACATACATATAACTTTGTGCATATATCTCTATATTATATTTATATGTATATCTATTTTAAGTATGATTATATTGTGGTAATTATATTCATTACTACTTAGTGTATAAAACATTTATAATAGATGATTATATATTTATATATTATATATGAATATAACAAAATATTTTAACATATTTCAGCAAATAAATAAAAAGGGTTTGTTCTCTTAAAATAAGAATGTGATGAAAGGAAGCTGAGGAGAATCTATGAGCAGAAAATGGTTTACAATTTATTCCAGTGTTAATATAAGAATGGTCCTATTTAATAATATCCTCAGAGAATATACTATCTGAAAGATTACCTAATATTTAGAAAAACAATGAAATCTTTTATCACACAACCAGCAGCCACCACCATTAAACTCTTTTAGAAAAGAAGGTGTAATGTATCTTGAGAATTTATGCCTGGGCCATACTGTAATTATCTTTAATTGACTGTCACCACAGTGGGAATCTATTTAAAATGGGACTGACCTAAAAATATCACAAAGTACTTGTGTTTTCTTATATGAACCTGTTCTGTTTTTAATCAGCCAACTAACAAGTATATTTATTATACAGGATCAAACCTTAGATTAAGAGAATACAAATCCTTATTGATATAAAAATAATTAAAACATTAATAGTTCACATGCATAGTTTTTGGAAGACATGGAACTTTACTATGGGCTTTTGCACAATGACTTCAAAAGGGTAGAGAATCTACTTATGTCTGGACTTTATTTGAAAGCTTTTGTATGTGTGCATTCTAGACTGTAAGCTCCCTGAGAGTAGAGACTATGATTATGTTGTACAACGATATTTTTCTAACACTTAGCATGAAATACAGTGTGGGGGTCCAGAACAAGTCACCCCAAGATGTGCCTCTATGGTATGCAGATTGTTTTGAGCTAAAAGCAACTTAAGTGGCAAACTCAGGAGGAAACTTCTGCCCCCTACCTTTAACCCCCTAGAAGATTTTGACTTAGGGGCCTTGCCCATAAGAGGTTATCAGAGATCATCTTTTTAACCCATCTACGCCGCAGGGAAAACTTTTATTTACTAAACATCTGCTCTTCTTATCATCCTGCAATGACCCTTGGAACCTCCCCCCATCCAAGGTTTATTACCTCATCCCTAACTCGGGATGACTTATATACCTAAATCCCCTTTCTATATCTGAACCTCTCCTGCATGTGGCATCTCTGACTCTCTCTGGTATGTGCCATCCCCATACCTACATATATACTAAATTTGGTTATTTTTTTTCTTGCTAACCTGTCTCATATCTATTTTATTGTAAGACCGGCCAGAAGAACCTTGAGGATAAAGGAAAGTTTGTTCTTCCCCTACAGTGTCATATGGTCAGTAACTAATAAACTTTTATAAAAATAATGGAAGAACATTCTTGTCATAGGAAAAAGCATGGTTAAGGTTTATAGCAAATATTAAGGAGGTTGTGCTTTTAAGGAAGAGGATGTAATTTGAGGAGTTATAATAAATCAGATTGTTTTATATTTAGAGTCTTTAAAAGAGAGAGGGAAAAGAGGATGCTCAAAATGATGAAAATATGAGAAGACAAAAGGAGCTGGTAGAGCCCTAGCTGGTTTGGCTCAGTGGATAGAACATCGGCCTGCAGACCGAAGGGTCCCAGGTTCGATTCCGGTCAGGGGCGCATGCCCAGGTTGTGGGCTTGATCCCCAGTGTGGGACATGTTGGGGGCAGCCGATTGGTGATTCTCTCTCATCTTTGATGTTTCCCTCTCTCTCCCCCTCTCCCTTCTTCTCTGAAATCAATATAAGCATGTTAAAAAAAAAAAAAAAAGAGCTGGTAGAAACATGTCTGTGAATGTTCTTAGATCTAACTAATTTCAAAACATTGTGACTATAGCAATGTGGAGAGAAGTTTGTGAAATTAGAAATAATAGGTTTGCTATAGCAAGTCCTTCTGCATTAATAGCAATTAACCATCTGCAACGTTCATACCACAAGTAGAAACTCATGCTAATTCCCTGTTCACTAAGGCATGCAGAAGCTATTATTTACTCATTAGCACATTAGTTCAGTATTGTTCCGTTAATTACCAAATTCTGAAACATAAATTATCACAAGCTTTCTTTCAGTTTAACTTCCAAAATATGGAATATGTATTTGCTCACATGCTGCCGATGAATATATAGTCCTGTTATGGTCACAATTAGGTAGTTAATATTAAAGGAAAGAAGGCAAGAGTAGGCCATAAGCATGGTCACCTGGGCAGCTTCACCAGGAAGCAACAGCTTCATGCTCCCCAGGGAACCACTGGTCCATTCCCTTTAGACCACTAGGGGAAGGGGTGGAGCAAAGTGAGAGACAGACACGTGCACAGTGCAGTCCTGGTGCAGGGGGGTGCTTGCCTGTCAGTCTAACCTGGGGAACAATGGATTGGCTAGGGGGTTCACCCCATCAGAAGCACGTGAAACCTTGGAAAGGTTAATTGGTTAGTTTGAAGAAGCTCCTGGTTAAAACGCCTGAAGAGTTCCCCAACTCTTCTTCACTCTTGCTCTCTTGCTCTGTGACCTGCACTCTCCTGGGCTCTCACCAGCCCTACAGACCCCGCATGAAAAGGACTGCCATTGGGAACAAAGCTGTTAGCCAGTTGCTGGACTGGACTGAGGGGTAATATGGGACGGAAACTATAAGCAGTGCCCTTAATTCTGACCCTGCTGAAGACAAGATTGGACTCCGTTCCTGGTGAAACTGAAACTGACAGAGATAGTATCTTGGAGGGTAAACCCCCTTAATTTACATCATTAATAAAGCTTTCCACAAAACCCCATCCTCCTGGCCTCAGGAATTCTTTTCCTCGAGGTGATACCATGAAGAACTCCATTTCCACCCATAATATTTCCAAACAGATTATTTTTAAAGTTTATGCCTAAAGAGTATTAAATGTTTTGAGATCACTTGACTATTCAATTTTCCTGCTAGGAGAAAATAGATTTCTTGTCAATGCTTGTGTGACATCACACACTCCAGAATTCATAATAAAAAGTATTTATTTCATATCTGTGATGTCTGGCATAGATCTTTCTGAAAGGCAGGAAGCATGTAAAAACTCTTGGGAAAGTGCTAAATGCTGTAATCCAACCTGTCATCACTGTATTGCTGTTTAAAGAAATTGCCTGAAAAGAACATTTACAAAGCTCTTGGGATGGTAAATCAAAATGCTTCACTTCACAGAAGATATGAAACATCCTAGGTTCCAAACATCAAAATAAATTAGGTATTGCTTTTTCTTAAAATATTTTTGAAGAAATTTCAAAAGCTAAATAAATTTCATAAGTAGAGTCAGAATAGGAAACATAACCAAAGTGTTTTCAAAGATTATTGATAGTATCTAAAATATGTAATAGCATTATTAATTAGTTACCTAATGGATAGTATGATGGTTGCACATCATGAATGTACTTAATGCCACTGAATTTTATACTTAAAAATGTTGAAAATAATTTTATGTTATGTATATTTTAACACAATTAAAAGACAATCTGTATGATGGTTAATTTAATGTCCACTTGACTAGGCTAAGGAATGCCGGGATAGCAAGTTATTTCTGAGTGTGTCTGTGAGGGAGGCTTTTGGAAGAGCATAGCATTTGAATTCTCAGACTGAGTAAAGAAAATTGCCCTAACCAATGTGAGTCAGCACCATCCAATTCTCTGAGGGCCTGAACAGAACAAAAATGTAGAGGAAGAGCATTTGCTCTCTGCTTGAACAAAAGACAGATTTTTCTTCTACCCTTGGGAGTGCAATGTCACTCCTGGTTCTCAGACCTGTAGACTCAAACTTGGACTTACACCATTGGCTCCCCTGGTTCTGAGGCCTTTGGACTTGGATTAGAACCCAACACCAGCTTTCCTGGTTCTCCAGTGAACACAGCAGATTGTGAGGCTTCTAAGTCTCCATCATCACATGAGCCAATCCCTCATAATAAGTCTCTTTCTATCTCTCTCTATATATTCTATTGGTCCTGTTTCTCTGGAGAATTATGACTAATAATACAGCCTGAGATCTCTCTACTTATATTGTTAAAGAGAAAACCGCAGGCCCAAAATGGCTTCACTTGGCTAAAAGCCCATGATACCAAACCTAGACTTAATACTTGACCTAACTGCAATTTCAAACTTTTCCAGAGACATAATCCTAATGAACCAGTGGGAAATTTACTGGTCAAGTACCAGTAAGGCAATGTATCACAGGGCCCTCTCCATCCCAGGTAGAAAAAAAGGCAATCTACATATTAAAAATCCTTCCCAAACTCTGCCTTCAAAGAAAAAATGCCCTGGTCCCAAAATAATTCTTTATTTTCTTTTGTTAATAGCTGTCTGCACCACCCTTCTTCATGTAAAAATCTTCCAAACCCTTTGGAGAGCCCTTCTAGTTGCTGCCCATTCCATGAATTGCTTAATAAATCCAATTAGATCTTTGTTTTTTAACAATAATCATAATTGTAATCAAAATAATCATAATCTATCTATACTAATAGAAGGGTAATATGCTAATTAGTCCAGGAGACCTTCTGGATGTCCTTCCAGACAAAGCCATGGTGGCGGGGCTGAGGCAGAGGCGGTTAGGGACAATCAGGTCAGGAGGAGAGGGCAGTTGGGGGTGATCAGGTCCGCGGGGGTGGCAGTTGGGGGCGAGCAGGCCGTCAGGGGTGCAGTTGGGGGCGAGCAGGCCAGCAGGCAGAGTGGTTAGGGGCAATCAGGCAGGCAGGTAGATAAGCGGTTAGGAGCCAGCGGTCCCAGATTGCGAGGGGGATGTCCAACTGCCGGTTTAGGCCTGATCGCTGTGGGCCTCACGCGAAGTCGCATGAGACCCAGGACCCAGAGTCTCACAGCTCAGTGGGACCCAGAAAGAGTCCCATGGATACCTCTGCTGCTGCCGCCGCCGCTACCGCCACAGCTGCCACCATGGGAGGTGGGACCCAGAAACCCCCCCGCGCCTCTGGTCAAGTCCTCCAGAGTCAAGTCCCTGTCCACCCACATGCGCCTCGCTGCACATGCAGCCCCGCCCACCCCACGCACGCAGCCTCCTGCTGATCAGTCATTACATGTGAGGCCCACAGGGACCGGGCCTAAACTGGCAGTCAGACATCCCCTGAGGGGTCCCAGATTGGAGAGGGTGCAGGCCGGGCTGAGGGACACCACCCCCCATGCATGAATTTTGTGCACCGGGCCACTAGTCTATATCATAAAAAGCCTGTGGTTGTCACGCCATCATGCTGTAATGACCAATCAGCAGCAGGCTGTGTGCATGGGTTGGGTAGGGCTGTGTATAAGCGAGGCACATGCAGGTGGGCAGGGACTTGACTCTGGAGGACTTGACCAGAGGTGCTGGTGGGTTTCTGGGTCCCGCCGCTCATGGTGGCAGCAGCGGTGGTGGCATCCGTGGGACTCTTTCTGGGTCCCAACAAGCTGCAGGACTCTGGGTCTTGGGTCTTGTGCAATTTCGTGTGCTGGGCCCCTAGTATATATATAAAAGCTTAATATGCAAATTGTTCCCTCGGGAGTTCAACCAGGAGACCGGGAGTTCGATCACTCACTATGTGTGCTGACCAGGCTCACTACATTATCTTATCTGCATTTATAGGAGTTCCTTTCTTCTATTCATGTAAAGGAAAGAAATTCCTCTACTTTTCCTCACAAATACCCTTTGCCTTTGTCTTCTAATAAGGATGCTTTTTGGGTTTCTGTCTGAATCAGTGCTTTCCCAGTAGCTATACTTTTGGATCCGAAATAAATGCTTATTGCCTTCCACTTTGACCTTTATTTTTAGGTTAAGTTATATTCCAAATGAGACCTATTTCCCTAAGACCATAAATATTAAGGCTAAAAGACCAAGTTAAAATATTTATGCCATAAAACTAGATATAATATTGACTGATAAAAATAAGAAAACATGATATCAAGGCCACCTAGTCCTGCACTAATAAGATTTTAAAGGAAATCAAATTCTCTGTTTTAAAAAATTTACCTTATATTCAAATTTTAGCAATTGTGACTAAGAATTAATTGACTTTCATAAAATCATTCAGGAGTATTAATTTAACTTCTTTGTACAATTCCCAGTTAATGAAGTGTGGGCATTATGAATCTTATTTTTAATCTTATTTACTTCTTAAAACTAAAATATTTTCAACTAACTAATTTGTGGAAATGAAAGTTTTTTGTTTTTGGCTTAGCAAAGTATGACACAGATTCCAGTCTAATGTTAAAATTACTTAGTCATTATCATACAGAAAAAACATTTTATAGATTTATATCACAGATTTTAGACAAAATAATTTATAACTAGGAATTCTTTTTGTGTATATAATATTATACAGTCATCCTTCTGTATCAATTGGGGATGGTTCCTGGATCCCCCATGGTTACCAAAAATCTGTAGATGCTCAAGACCCTTATATATAATGGCTAAGTATTTGCATATAACCTACACATGTCCTCCTGCATAATTTCAATCATCTCTAGAAATCTTATAATACGTAATACAATGTAAGTGCTATGCAGATAGTTGTTATATTGTATTGTTAAGGGAATAATGACAAGAAACTCAGTCTGTACATGCTGAGTACAAATGCAACTATTTTAGGCCTGACTACATAGTACATGTCAGGAACAATGTAATAATTTTTCAGATATTTTCTATGCAAAGTTGGTTGAATGTGTAAATGAGAAACCCCCAAATATGGAGGGCCAAGTGTATTTAAATATCTTAATATTGTGCTTAAATATAAATGCATATCTGTTTCTGTAAGAATATACTTAAAAGTATAAAATGAAGAAAAAATAATCTACCTCCAGAAAATAATTTTTGTATTTTAATATTGTTATGATGTGTTTAGGTGTGTTGTGTGTGTGTGTGTGCGCGCGCATGCGTGCACGCTTGAATTTATAAGGACTGAAGGAAGTAGATCAAGAATCTCCTACTGTGGTTGGAAAACTATCCATTTGCAATTGTAATTTAAAATGAGTAAAATGGTAATGTTTTTTTAATTTCAAGTATTAAAATTTACTGCTATTATATTTTCATTGTGATAGGCAGTATAGAATACTGGTCAAGATCATGATCAATATATTTTAAAACAATTTGCAACTACTGAATACCAACTTGGAAAATTATAAATTTTGAGCCACATATTGTATACCAAATAAATTTCACATATATCCAAACAATTAAATATTCAAATAAAAATGTCACTAGAAAGGGACCAGGACTGAGGTGGGGCTGCTCTGGCAGAGTCTGGAATGTGTGGATTCTTGACTTCATGTAGGAAAGATTTCACAATACGAGTCCAGGTAAAATTGAGAGTACATTTATTAAAGTTGAGGACAGTGAAACAAAGGAAAGGCTTAGGATAGAAAAAGCAAGAGCACAGCACCAGGAATGAATGTAGACGTAGCTACCGTAGCCCTTTGAAAACATGAGGAAGAGTCGAGCCTAGGTGAGGTTGCCTTGGCCATTTAGAAAGAAAGTCACAGACAGAAAAAGTGAGCCATGTTGGCCTGCATGGACTCAGGAAACAAGTTACAGAGGCAAAAGGAGGGCCCTTGGAGACAGGTTCAGGGATTAGCCTGGGATAAGCTGCTGCTGCCTGGTGCTGCCCTGGTTGCAAATCTCTTGGGAATCTGTAGAGCTTAGGAGAAAGAAAGCAAAGATAAATGCCTGAGGAAAAGGGAGTGAGGCAGGAGCATGCTTAAGGGAAAGTTTGCACTGGTCCTTTGACTTAAGGGTTTTTATCTAATCTAAAGGCCAGAATTTTAGAGGACATCTCAGGGAAGGATCTCAATATGCTGATGTCTCAACATAGGCCTATAGAGGGATCAGGGTCATTCTCTGGTCAGTTTCACCTTCAAAAAAAGTCACTGGAGAGGGACTGGTACGGAGACAGGAATGTCCCAGCATGGTCTGGACTGTATAAACCATTGTATCCTAAGTGTCCTTGATTAGGGAAGATAAGATCTTGTGATTTATTAGCTGGTTGTAAATTGCTCAGCCTTCTACTTAGCTATCTGTCTCATTTTCCCCATTCCATATGCCAAGGAATTTTCCTAGCTTCTTACAACCTACCTCAAAATCATATAATTATTAAAACAAAATATGATAAATTCCTTTAAAACCAGAAGTGGAGATGGTCTTTATAACTAGGTCTCAAAGTCCAGAAGCCATTAAAAGAAAAAATTAATTTGACTGGCTAAAATAAAAATTTTTACATTGCCCAAAAATGAAATGTTAATATATCAAAATATGAATAATTTTAAACAATAATTACCATTTATATCACAGACAAAAAACTAATCACCCAAAATAAAAAGAATTAGAAATGTAGAAAATATTAATAGCCATACAAAAATATATAATTGACATTTATAGAAATTTGCTTAAAGAAATAAAAATGTTATTAAACCTATGAAATGTTGCTCAAATTCAGTGGTAATATGTGAAATACAAATTAAAAGCATTAAGATAATATTTCTCAACTATTCAAATGGTAAAAACCGGAACATAAAGAAATCCCTTAAATAGAAAAGAATTCCCAAAATAGATGAGGCTAACTATGCATCAAATTAGAAACTAAACAAGAGAAAGTATTCGTTGCAAATGAAGCAGTACTATAATTACAAATATTTAGCAAGATATATTCTAATGACAACATATTTTTCAAAAATATTTAACTGTCTGACTTTCCAGTAGGAATTGTGTTTTATAGTAACCAAATATTCCACACTCTTAAGGGAAAAATAGGCTTAATCTGAAAAATAGATAGTTAATCAAATGTGCAAGAAACAATAAAATTAGAAAATTAACAATATGCAACTCTAATAAAACAGCAAGTTTTATTTATGGGAATCAAAACCATCAGGATAATTGTTGATATGGAACTGAACATTCAGTTGCATGACCTAACAACAAAGGGAGGATCATGGTGACCCTACGAAGAATCACTGATTAATCCTTTGTGTTATTGATGGTAAAACAATTAGATAGGCTGAGTATCATGATGTAAACTATACATCATTAATGATTTAACGTTGCCAAATAATTTTAACTTAAATTTTACCAAGTCTTATATACAGCTTCCTGTTTTAAGGATATAGAGGTTTCAGGAAAATAGTCAATAAACTGAATGACTCCAGGAAAAAAGTATCATGGAAATTTTTTTTAAAATGAGACATTTTATAAGATAGGTCTTCACAGTAAAGGACTTTGTTAAATTCAAAGAGACCTAAAGGATACAACAACCAGACACAATGCGTGCTGCTGGTTTGATCAAACCCACTTTAACATTTTAAGGATAACTAGTGAAATGAGCTAGCTTCTAGAAGATATCAATACAATAATAGTAGGGTATTTTAATAGTTCACTTTTAATAATGGTTAGAACATTCCTATGGATAATCAATAAGGAAACAGAAGACTTGAACAACACTGTAGTCTAAGTGGACTTAACAGACATGTACAGGTGATAGTATTGGTCTGCAACAGAACACCCAGTTTTCTCAAACGCACATGGAACATTATTCAGTTAGATCACATGATATATAATAAACAACTCTGAAAGCATTTTAAAAGATTTAAATCATACCAAGTATATTTTCCAAGAACAATGGAATAAAACATGAGATTATTGGCAGAAGGAAAACTGGAAAATACACAAAAATAGAAATTAAACACCACATCCTTGAACAACCAATAGGACCGATGAAGAAATTCAAAGTAAAATTAGAAAATATCTTGAGACAAACAAAATCATAAGATAACAAAACTTATGTGATACAGCAAAGCAGTACTGAGAAGGAGACTTATAAGAATAAACTGCTACATTAAAAAAGAAGGTGTCAAATAAAAAAACGTAACTACACTTCAAGCAACTAAAAAGAGAAAACAAAATAAAAGTTAGGAGAATGTAGGAAGCAAATATTAGAGAAGAAATAAACAAAAGAAACAAAATAGAAAAAGCAAAACAATAGAAAAATCAACATAATAAAAGTGGCATTTTGAAAAAATCAACAAAATTGACAAAATGTTAGCTAGACTAACTATAAAAAAGAGTACATTCAAATAAAATCAGAAATGAAGGAGTGGAGACATTACAAATGGTGTCACAAAATGGGTTATAAGACTATTAACAATAACATGTACCAGTAAGCAAAGGAAAACCTAAAAAAAAATGAATCAACTCGTAGAAACATATAACCTACCGAGATTGAATCATGAAGAAATAGAAAATCTGAACAGACTTCTTAGTCTGTCATGAGTAAAGAGATTAAAGCAATAATCAAAAACCTTCCAACAAAAAAAATTCCCCCAGGCCAGATGGCTTCACAGGTAAATAATACCATGAATTTAAAGAATAATTGACACCAATTCTTCTCAAACTCTTCGAAAAGTATTAAAAAAGAGAGAACACTTCCTAACTCATTCTATGAGGCCAGCAATACCTTGATATCAAAGCCAGACTAAGACACTACAAGAAAGGAAAACTATAGGCCAATATCCATAATGTATATAGACACAAAAATCTCCAACAAAATACTAGCAAATCAAATTTAAGAGCATATTGAAGCATCATACACCATGACCAAGAGAGATGTGTCCCTGGATTAAAAGTGTTTCAATACATTAAAATCAATTACTGTGATGCACCAAATTAACAGAAAAAGGATAAAAATCACATGAATATAGGATAAAAATGTACACAATTGAACACTTTCATGATAAAAATACTCAACAAACTAGAAGTAGAAAGAAATGAACTCAACATAGTAAAGGCCATATATAACATGCCCAAAGCTAACAGTGAAAAGCTGTAGACTTTTCCTCTAAGTTCAAAATAAGACACAGATGCCCAGTCTTACCATTTCTATTCAACATAGTATTGAAATTCCTAGACATTAAAATTAGGCAAGAATAAAAGTAAAAGGCATCCAAGTTGAAAAGGAAGAAATAAAATTATCAACATGTGCAGATGATATGATGTTTTATGTACAAAATCCAACAGATTACACACATACCACACACCACACACAAACCGCTAAACTAATAAACAAGTACAGTAAAGTCTCAGAATACAAAACCAACATACAAAAATCAGTTGCATTTTTATACACTAAAAAAAAAAATCCCCAAAATGGTCAACATCACCAATAATAAGTGAAATGCAAATCAAAACCACAATGAAGTATCACCTCACCCCATTAGAATTGATATTATTTTTTTAAAGAAAATAAACGTTGATGAGGATGAAGAGAAATTGAAATTCTTATACAACTTTTTTACATTCCCACCAAAGTTATACACTGTAGGTTGGAATGTAAAATGTTGTAGCCACTATAGAAAACCATATGCAAGTTATGTGAAAATTTAAAAATGGAACTATCATATGGTTCAACAATCCCATTTTGTGCATTTAGCCTAAAGAATTGAGATTGGGATGCACTTCTTATGTTCATTGCAGCATTATTCACATTAGCCAAGAGGTGGAAACAACCTAAATGTCCATCAAGGAATTAATTAATTAAAAAATGTAATATATACATACAATGAAATATTATTCAGCCATAAAAATGAAGGAAATTCTGTTGCATGCTACAACGTGATTGAACCTTGAGGACATTATGGTAAGTGAAATAAGCCAATGACAGAAGGACCAGTAGTGCATGATCCACATATACTAGGTATGTGAAGTACTCGAACTCTTAGAAACAGAAAGTGGATTGATAGAGATAAGGCGCAGGGTTGGGGGATGCGGTGCTGCTCTCTAGAGATCTGCTGTACAACACTGTGCTTATAGTTAACAATATTGTACTGTACACTCAAAATTTTGTTAGGAGGGTGGATCTAATGTTACGTGTTTTTACCACAATAAAAGAGCTAAGTTGAAAAATATCTGGCCATCTTGTTTTCTTGTTTATTTTTGACCACTTGCAATCCAGAACTACAGGCCTATTGCCTTTGTGAAAATGTAATTTGCTAAATTATTGAGATGTGGAGGTGCTGGTACTAACATGGACTATTTTCTAAGAAATAATAAAGAGTAAAATCCATATTATTACATTAAAAAAATCGGCTCCTTCAACATGTCCCTGCCTATTTCCATACAAATATGGATAATCTTATATACCGGCCGAGATGATAGAAGGCTTACTCAAAAACTCACTGTAACTTTTTTTCTAATGCCTTAAGATGTAAAATATAAAATGAAATGAAAATATTCAAATTATTGGATATATTTGGGGCACTATGCTGCAATCTTTCTGTATATCATACATTTGAATTCTTAAATATCTTAGTCTTTTGGGTGCTTATTATTGAAAACACAATGTGAACTCTTCTGTATGTTTAATGTAGGTTTTAAATAAAAGACTATTGGCAAGGACTGCCCATCTTCTGCCTGTTAACTCTACTGAAAATAAGCATCTTCAGTATAATGTTCCCAATGAAAGGTAACTGGTCTGTCTTCTCACAGTGTTTCTCAGCATTTAAAAATGTGCCTAGCAATGCATAGCCATTCAACATTTGCATTTAAATATTAAGTACTGTGCTAGAATTGAATGGAGTTGGGGGGGGGGACAATTCTGTAAAGAATTGGAAATATAAATAAATATACATTCAAGTAAATGCCAATCAATATATGAATCCCATGTTTGCTCTGAAGCTCGAGGAGTCTCTGTTTACCATGGCTCACCCAGAATTGACTGGAGAATTTTATTTCAAATATCTACTTTCTAAGATTTCTTAAGCATAGATAGACTTGCTATATTTAGAAGACTCTGAACAGAATAATTCCAGAATAACTATAGACACAAGCACATGTTGTAATAATATATGTCATTAACCTTGTATTATTAAAAGAATCAATATTTTAACAGTTCTTTTCCAAATGTCTCAAAAAAGTAAATAAATGCATCTTCAATTCAAATGTCAGGCACAACCAATAATTTAATACTCAAGTCAACAATGACAAAATGGTAAATATACATATGTGTACTTGCTTTATACACACACACACATACACAAAGAGGATCATACTTATTGTGCAGTACTAATAGATATGTCAGTCAGTAATAATAGATTACAGATAGTGATTTAATTTCCAAATAATGTATCTCTGTCTATATTTTCCATTTACTTTTCCCAATCAATTACCTAATGTATGATGTTAATCCATATTGAAAATATATAATAGTAATATTATCTGGATGAAATGTGAACTTTAATTTATCATTATAATAGACAAATTAGAATGATTATATGACTTACACTGATATATGTCAGTAAGAATTGTAACTAGGATCAGGAATGACCTGCTATGTCATAAAATACTATATAATTAAGCATACTAAATTATATGTTATATCTGTACTTTGGCAAATTCATTTGAAACTCATCAAATACATTTCTAATTATTCCTTACAACTTAATTCAAATAGGGCCCCTATGTGAGGCTTTATCTGACTTGGTTAGCTGACATTTGCCATTGTGCTTCTCTCATATTTTACATAATTTTGCATCTTACTCTTTTATTAGACAGAACCCTCTATAGCCATCACTGTATATTCTTCTCTGAATTTATGACATTTAGCATAGTGTACAGCATTATTGAGAAAAGTCATTAAGAAGATGTGACCGCCCATTTGATCCACGAGCTGAACAGGGCAATTGGAAGCTCCCCATGTCTTTCAATGTGCTTGGAATGTTCCCCTGCTTGCCTTCCCTATGCTAGAAGCTGCCAGGGACACAGCCTTGAGATAGAAATATAGTGATGAGACTGTTGGGACTGAGTACATGACCCAAACTTGTCAAGGCCTCCTGTGCATGTGACTGACCCCAGTAAAGGCCACTACATAAACCTTTCGTTATTGTTGTTAATGCTCACCCAAGGATATTTTTTCCATTGATGTTTAGAGAGAGTGGAAGGGATGGAGGAATGGAGACAGGGAGGGAGAGAGAGAGAGAGAGAGAGAGAGAGAGAGAGAGAGAGAGAGAGATGAAAGAGACACATTGATTGGTTGCTTGTGCTCTGACAGGAGCTGTGGATCAAACCTGCAACCTGGAGCTGCAAACCTTTCATTTTATGGCCAATGCTCTAATCACTGAGAAACACTGGCCAGGGCAACTACATAACATTTTAAGATTTGGTGGGGTGGGTGCAGAAATTACTCTTCTTGCAACCTCTCAAGAAAAGCCTCATAAGTAAGTTCCCTGATTACTAACCCAGCCACACCAATCTGAAGTGGCCTACCTTTTCCTCGGTAGGTCTGTCCCCTGCTCCTCCACCTGCAGAGCCAGTTTTAGATTACAAGCGAAAGCTCCCAATGATATTGTGACCCAGCAGACATATAGGGTCTTTTCTTCATAATGCTTTTTGAGTAAATTTAATAAATATAACTCCAGTATGCTAATATTGAAATATTTTACCTCAATATCTTGCAAAAGACTGAGAATCAACCTCATACTTAAGTCTCCAGTTCACTCACATTTGGGGAGGAAGATTGTGTAAGGAAAGTAGTTGAAGTTCAAGTCTATAGTAATTCAAGGGATTTTAGGCATTAAATGAAAGGGGCATGGATTTACTTAGTCATCCGACAGCCACAGGGTGGCAAGGCACAAATTCTACCTTTTGGTCCTGAGCAAGGCATGCAATCACACTTAACTCTTTTTTGATACTAAAAGATAGAAGAGCAGTAGCCATATAAAAACTCTTTCCACCTCATGGAATGACTAGATGACATTGTGTAGGATTCCACCATTCATTGCTTAAAAACTTCTGTGAAAATATCAAGAGTGTACAACCTTAGTCAATAGTCACAATTCTCAAGAGCCCAGCTAACCTCTTCCTTCAACTTTTAGAGCAACAGCAATGTCAAAGGAGCTGTTGCCGAGAAAGTCAGTTGCTTTTCTTTATTTTTGAAAGTTGATCAAAATCTTTACAGAAGGTAGTAAGAGCCCAGAAATAGTTAATGCGTATACCACTCCTCCCCTAGCACTGCAAGATTTTATTGCCCTCACAGCACTTCAATCATTTCAGTGTGTCATCATCAACCACTAGAAGTTCATGAAAATGCAAAGACTTAAATCATCTGGCTCTAAATCATAATGTGATATGGCCTTGTCAATCTTTTCAAAGAAATTTATATTCTTTGGGATTTTTTAGCAGATTCCGCAGAGTTTCCAGAAGGATTAATGGTGACACACTGCACAAGCTTTGCAAGAAGGCAGAAAATACAGTAGTAGGCTGATAATTGGGCTTAATATCAGAGTGTTCTACTCCAGGCAGTAAGCATCTTACCTCGGCCTTTACGGCTTTCTCCAGTATTTGATTGAGCCGCAGGGAACAGCATATCATGTACTCATTGCTGAACTGCTGTTCTCCGTGTCTCTTTCACTTTCAAATACCTTTGAAGTCCTGCAGGACTCCCTGTTTTACAAATGAGTTCTGCATTTACCTTCACAAATGAGGATGAAGTCTAAATAGTTAGTGCAACTCATGTCTGATTCCTTGATGCTAAATATAAAATCAGTATTAAAGATTTAAGAACATCCACAGTGTGCACTATGGTTTAATGGCTACTGGTTTTATCAGTGAGTTTTTTATGTGTTGAATGTGGAATTTTTGAAGACTGTTTTTTTTAAGTCTATCATGTTTATTAGATGAACATTCAAACTGTGCTCGACCTAAATTAAGATATTTGTATTAAATTGTTGAAACCATGACTGTAATAGTAAAATCTTTCACATTTTATTATATTTGGGAAGTTATCTTTACAGAGAAAAAGCACCACTGTTCATTCTAAGAGTCTGGAGACTTTATACCATAAATAGAACTAGGGAGTATTTGTATTTTTATTTATTTTGTAGTGCTAGTTAGTTTCCAAAAATGTATTCTTTATATTTCCTCAAAGCTTATAATTTTCTTATAATTCTATTACACCCAAAAATTTTTGTATGCATTATGTGCTAAATAAATGTTTGCTACATAAACAATGATTCTTGAGGGTAAAAAAGTATTGTCAATTCAGATTATGGACAAGATTGTTAATAAAATATTATCAATATGCTATAAAATATATATGGAATCTTTATTCATATCTAAATAATGCAGATTGCTATAAATTGTCATAATATAATTAATATAAAAAGTTTTTTACATAATATGCTTTCTGAAAAGTATTTCTCAGAAAGATATGAGTGATTATGCTATTACAAGTAATTTATAACTGGGAAATAAATCCCCATGCAATTTTGCATTTTTAACGACAAAAATATAAAGATATCCAATTTTATATCAAAAGATAAAAATGCTTACTAATTCTTTGCAAATTATCAATATATGGTGTGTTTGTGGATCAACTGGATGTGTTGAACCATGGTTTTCTATGTGTGTTTGTGTGTGTATTTAAACTCTATATGTAAATAGATATATATATATGAAGTTTATATTTTGAATTTGCATCTTTTTTCCTATGTCACAATTTTTTATTAAATCATCTTGCAATTCAATCACCAATAGTTCAACTGGCTCACAAACTTTTAACATTAGAGGTTGACAGGTTCATTAGTCATGTTGCTGGATCAACAAAAACTACAATCTGAATCCTGCCATTATAATAATATATAGTAGACATTTGCTGTTTGCTGCTAAATAAATGAAGCTGAGATTTATTATCATTTTTCAAAGTAAAATAGGAGGAAATAAATGCAATAGTATTTGAACAATTGTGCTTCCTTGGAATGCAAAAGTATCTAGAAGATCATTATTAGTGTCAATAAAGAAAAAAAAGTCTAAATTGACATGGAAATAAGTTAATTCATACATCTATATTAATAAAGGGTAATATGCTAATTAGACTGGATAGATTGGACGTCCTTCTGGACATCCTTCCAGACAAAGCCATGGTGGTGGGGGACAAGGCACAGGTGGTTAGGGTGATCAGGCAGGCATGCAGAGTGGTTAGGGGCAATCAGGCAGGCAGGCAGGTGAGCAGTTAGGACCCAGCAGTCCCGGATTGCAAGAGAGATGTCCAGCCAGCAGTTGGACATCCCCCAAGGGGTCCTGGATTGGAGAGGGTGCAGGCCAGGCTGAGGGACACACACCCCCATGCACAAATTTCGTGCACCAGGCCTCTAGTATTTAATAAGTAACAATATTTTTTAGCTCTGTGGGTGACTCTTAAAATTTACAATCTGGTTGAGTCACCAACTTTTTAATACAAAATTATTAAAGGATTATTAATTGTTTGGCCATAATTATCAATAAAAGTGAGCGTTCAAAATATAAATTGAGCAATAGGGGTTGAATTTTCAAGGCAGTATTCATGCACCATGTGGAATCCACACCCTCTGTCTTTAGAAAAGATGGTCTCTGGATCTGCTAAGAAACTATGAAGATGGGAGGGACATCCTGAAAAAAACAAAAACACTAAGGAAAATGGTGTATGTAAGACTCAATGAAATGACTGATAAATTAATAGAAAAATAGAAAAATTTATGTTTAATTCATGGACTCAATGATGTTCTGAGATCATATAAGATGGTAGTTGAAAAATCTATCTAATAATAGAGTAATATGCAAATCATCACTCCGCTACACTCACAAGCCACGCCCACCAGCCACACCCCAGCCACGCCCACCATCCAATATGAGTGAGTATGCAATTAAACTGAAAACATGGCGGCAGCCCCGCCCCCCAGCCTCTCCAGGTCTCTGGGAGTTGGAGAAGTCAGGCGCCAGCGCCTGAGGCTGGCTGAAGCCACAGAGACCAGGAAGCTGCCCGTCCCATGATCCCAGGCTGCAGCCAGCCTCAGGAGCCTCAGGTCCGCCTGCCCAACGTCCTGGGGAGATGGAGAAACTGGGCCCCAGTGCCTGAGGCTGGCTGCAGCCACAGAGACCAAGAAGCCGCCTGCCCCATGATCCCAGGCCTCAGCCAGCCTCAGAAGCCTTAGGTCCGCCTGCCTCACATCCACCTGCCCCACGTCCTGGGAAGACGGAGAAACCGGGCCTTGCGCCTGAGGCTGGGTGCGGCCGGAAGACAAAGAAGCTGCCCGTCCCATGATCCCAGGCTGCAGCCAGCCTCAGAAGCCTCAGGTCCGCCTGCCCCACGTCCTGGGGAGACGGAGAAACTGGGCCCCAGCGCCTGAGGCTGGCTGCAGCCACGGAGACCAAGAAGCCACCTGCCCCATGATCCCAGGCTGCAGCCAGCCTCAGAAGCCTCAGGTCCACCCGCACCATGTCCTGGGGAGACGGAGAAACCGGGCCCCAGCACCTGAGGCTGGCTGCAGCCACGGAGACCAAGAAGCTGCCTGCCCCGTGATCTCAGGCCTCAGCCAGTTGGAGAAGCGGTTCACCCCACGTCCTGGGGGAGACAAGAAACCGGGTGCCAGTACCTGAGGGTGGATGCGATCTGGGAGATGAAGAAGCCGCTTGCCCTATGATCCCAGGCTACAGCCAGCTGGAGAAGCTGCCCACCCCATGTCCACCCGCCCCACGTCCTGGGGGAGATGAAGAAACTGGGCCCCAGTACCTGAGGCTGGCTGCAGCCCGGGAGATGGAGAAGCCGCCCACCCTGCGGTCCTGGGCACCAGTACCTGTGGCTGGCTGTGGCCTGGGAGACAGAGAAGCCGCCCACCCTGCGGTCCTGGGCACCAGCACCTGCGGCTGGCTGTGGCCTAGGAGACAGAGAAGCCGCCCACCCTGCGGTCCAGGTGCCAGCACCTGCGGCTGGCTACAGCCTGGTAGATGGAGAATCCGCCCACCCTGCAGTCCCGGGCACCAGCACCTGTGGCTGGCTGTGGCCTGGGAAACAAAGAAGCCGCCCACCCTGCAGTCCTGGGCGCCAGCACTTGCAGCTGCAGCACAGATGAAGCCCCCTGTCCACCATCCCCTAAGGCTGCAGCCAGCCTGGGCGCCTATGGCTGACCAGAGGGAGGGAAGCCCAGATCCTGGGTGCCTGTGGTCAGCTGGAGGAGGGAATCCTGGGTACCAGGTGTGGGCCGAGGCAGAGGTAGTTAGGGGCAATCAAGCCAGCAGGGGAGCAGTTAGGGACAATCAGGCTGGTAGGCAGAAGCAGTTAGGGGCAATCAGGCAGGCAGGTGAGCGGTTAGGAGCCAGCAGTTCTGAATTGTGAGAGGGATGTCCAACTGCTGGTTATCCCATGAGGGGTCTCAGATTGGAGAGGGTGCAGGCCAGGCTGAGGGACACACTCCCCACTGCCCCCCCCATGCACGAATTTCGTGCACCGGGCCTCTAGTATCAAGTATAGTCTTACAAACATATTTTCCATTTTATTATAAATAAGACCTGCATGAAAATAATGTTTCTTAATAATAAAAACAATTTAGGAATACCCTAAATATGGGCCAGGCCCTATGAATATCTTTCACTTTATAATTCAGTTTTACACAACTAAATAGCACACCATACATTTAAAGTAAAAGTAAAAGAAACATTATTTTTAACAGTTAAACCTTAGTTTAAGAACCACCCCAATCTTCTTTGGCTTTTAACTTTATTCTCAGGTTAATAGTTTGATTACAAAACATTTATCATTTTTTCTTTAGTGAATCACTGCACAAGTATCTTCCCAATAAATATTTCTTGAAGAGATAAATGAACTGGGTGTTATTTTCCCAAGGATAAATGTTCAAACACACTGACATTCTTTAGCTTTTGAAAGTGTATTTCATGGATTAATTATAATCACATATATTTTTTAAAAAGCAATCTTGGCTTCTGCTTTTCTGAACCAGATGTTAATTTCTCCAAGAATTAAGAATCTCTGTTGGAAATAGAACCAGCTAGGCAATCCTTTTTGGTGATAACTCCTCTGAAGATTTGATAACTAAATGTAAATATCAGTTCACACTATTAGCATAATCAAAACTTATAAAAATGTACAATTATTTGTTTCTCAATCTAGTTTCTACACTGATTATGATCCTTGAAGAAATTAGTGTCACTAATTAGTGTGGTTTGTTATTTTTTGAAAGAATAAATAAACAAATGAAAAAAAATTAAGAAAAGGTGATAATAAAAAATGTTTCTGAAGTTCAAATTGTCTATTGTGATTTTACTATAAGAAAATGAACTTGGAAATGAACTCATATACATGGAACTAAGTCAATTTATATTTTTGTTGTTGTTTTTCCTGACCTAATACTAGGATCAAACTGGCATATCAGACTCATAAATCAGAGTTTTCACCCAGTATCAAGCTTTACTAATAATTTCAAGAATATAGGTAATCTGTAGGCCACTCATGCTGAATAAATCATACATAATATTGCCCTCAAAGTGTCTCTAATCCAGACAGAAAATCCAAAAAATGAACATTTCAAGTTATTTTTTAAGTTATTTACAAAGATTATTTCCATTGCCTTGCTGTTACTGGGCTTTGTGCTAATCATCTTATTGCTGGGCCATCTGCATTCACTTGTCTGTATTTCCTGCTATATTATGGCCAGAGCTTAGATTTTTTTTCCCCAGTTGAATCTTATTAACTCATTCAGTAATTAAAAACTAGTACTGAGTTAAAACTTTTATAAAACTGCCTTTGTTCAGCTTCCTGTATCCATTAAAAGTTCCGAGGGCATGAATAGGGGGGTGGGGGCAATGGGGCGATAAGGACACATATGTAAGACCTTAATCAATAAAGAAAAAAAAAAGTTCAGAGTTCCTGTGGCTCTTGAATCCAATACATGTTCAGAAGCATCTGTGCTTTGGAACATTCCAGTAATATCTGGTTAGTCATTTCTGCAAATCCCCATTCGTATTTTCTCAACATCTCTGGCATTTTAGAACAATGAGATATTTTATACAAGCTATCTAAAAATGCATTTTAATTTTAAAATTAAGGCAGGCAGACTTTACTCACCTTAACCATTATTATGATCTGTTTCATAATGTATTTCTTTTCTTCCTCCTCCAGTGGAGGGTATGCATAAGAATACTCATCATGAACTTTAACTATTGCTTTTTGAAAAATTGTTTAAAGTATTGCATATAGTATTACATATGTCTCCTTTTTCCCCTATTGACCTCCTCCATCTACCCCCACCCCCCAGCACATGCCCTCACCCCCTAGGGTCTGTGTCTACTGGTTATGCTTATATGCATGCATACAAGTCCTTTGGTTGATCTCTTACCGCCCCCCCATCCACCCGCCTTTCCACTGAAGTTTGACAGTCTGATGCTTTTAAATGTATAATGAAACATATTTTGTTTTAATATTCTCAGCTGTCATTTTAAAAAAAAATCCTTCTGTACTTATCCCATCTTTGTATTTCAAGTTTGCTAAATTTATATATATTTTGAACTATAAAAACTATATCCAAATTGTTGATGTTATGTATATTAAGTAAAACTAATTTGGCTTTGAGTTAAAATTCTTCCTTTCAGTCATAAATAATAATGCGAGTGAAAAACAATTTTATAATGTTAGATGTTCTTGGGAGATTACTCAAAAATCTGACCTCTAAGTCAGAAGTTATTGTGTTTAGAAAAGATTTAGTGTTTTACAAACTATACTCTGGAAATGAAATGTCTGCACAAAAAGTTTAAGATAGATACATTATTAATCTATTTGTTTATTCTTTCTTTAAAAAGCCAAATATTGATATTCTACTATGTATCTGGATCTTTGTAGAGCACTGGTAGATGGATTTAAAGATATGATATGTTAACTATATTTGATTGCACAACTCATTGTTGAGGAGGTAGATGAAAGATAGGAGTGCCAATAGTTTTTTGTTTTTTTATAACCAGGATTTAATTATATATATGATCAAGATTGAGGAAAGTGAAAAGAAACCACAATGAAAATACTTACTTAGGGACTAGATAATAATTTGTAATACAATATACATGACAAAAAAGGGATAAAATATAGAAAGCAGGACTTAAAATGGTTTTGGGCCAAGCCTTAAGAATTAGATGCCAAGACTAAGAGAATAGAATTTTCTCTGCAGGGAATTAAGTTTAATCAGGGATGTTTCAAGACGTTATTTGTGTCCTAAAAGTATAGCTCTGAGTAGTACACTCGAGTTATATCGTATTTTCCTTAATAGAAAAAAATGATAAGTAAGTGATAAAATCTACCCTTATAATTATATGTTACTTCTTTGGGAAATATATATTGCTTATACTCTGTATGGTTCTTGTTTGTTAGGCACCAACATGAGAATTCTTGTTTGTTAGGCACTAACATGAGAATTCTTAAATAGCTCCTGGCAGAGTTTCCAAAAATCACTAACCCAAGTCAGGCATCCAGAAAATGCATGTCTTTTTTGATCTCCCTAAGTCTCAGGTAGGTGGTAATCTCATATTATTTTTCAGAGAAACCTGCTCACACAGAGTATTTATGAATTTGCCATATGGTATTTAAAACCTCAAGTCAAAGAAGTGTTAGAAATTGTATAGACAAAATCAGAGCATGCTGGTTAATGTTGTTCTCCATCCGGGGACCATGGAGATTTCTTTGTGTGCCAAAAACTGAAGCCAAAGCATCTTAGTATTTGACTTTTACTCTACTTTTTTTAATCAACAGCACAAACCAAGAACTGCATTAAGAGAATGGAGAGGTTGTTTTTATTTCTCCTCACATAAAACTTACACAAAGAAACTTAATTTTTCAAAATCTACTCTATACAAGAATGCTTCCAAACTAATTTATGTAGCGCTGTGTCTATTCACATGCCTAATTATCTTCACTGATTATTTGCAGGTGTCAATGAATGAGAAGCCAGGGAATGGGTCCATTGGTTTATAATAAATATTGAAATGACTTGTAAAATGTATTGTGAAAGAGCCACGTGCTAAAAAAAGAAAAAATATAAATATTTGTATAATTCTCCTCAAAATGCCTTATACAGTGGAGATTATAAATGCAAAGCCTACACATTCTGTCCTGATCATTGGATAAAAGAAATCTGTGATGGAAGATGGTCTGAGATTATGGGGACTCACTTTCCTCCCTCATGAATAGAAAATGCATTTACATTATGTCATGTGAAATTATGGAACAGCTGCTTGGTTGGAAAGAGAGAAAAACAAGAACACCAGCCTGCCAAGGGGATGCAGTGCCGACATGAGATCAGATGCACAGAGTAAATAGAAATGGCATTCAGAAAAGGTGATGAGCAATCAAGTAAAGACCAAAGTGAGCTGCTCTGACCTTATATTTAGCATCCGTGCCAAATTAGCATTGCTGTGCAGTGTACTAGAAAATTAAGTGGAAAAAAAGGACAAAGTAAGTGTAAAATCAAAGCAGAAGTTGCACATGTTTGGAATATCTGAAATAATTATGCTCTATTTCATATCCAGAGGGCTGCACTGTGGTCAGCTCATCTTTTCATGAGGAGCCATGGGTTCAAAGGAAAATGCTATGAGCTTGACCTATACTAATTAAACAGAAGCACTGTGCTCTCCCCGGGTCTTGGCCTAGATGAGTCTGAGCAGTCTCAGGGTAAAGAGGTGACTTAGAGAGAGGAACAAAGATCCTTAGCTTCATTCATTATGCTACCCTCATTTTCTGTGCTGCTCAGCCACAGTTCATTAACTCAGCAAGCTCTCTTTCCACATACTGCAAGAAACCAGTGTACCCAGTTCAACATATATGAACTCTTATGATTGGTCAGATAGCCTCAAGGAAAGAAACAGTGAGGTAAATCAGCCTTCTGTGCTTTATTACTCCACCAGGATGCTAGTCATTTCTTGAGAGTATGTAAATGAATTTACTGGATACCCTAAAGCTTCCTGGAGTAAGTTATTTGAGCAGAGGTAATTGATTCCAAGTAAGAGAAGGAGCAAGATCCATTCAATTGGTCTTTTATTCTCCACATTAAATCAAAGCTATTCAGACAAGAGAAAGAAAATCAAAGTCCAGTTCTACTCAAGCAGATGACATCAAGTTCAAGTCTGATCACGGATTTTCCTAAAAGCACAGCACATAGACAATTTTGAAAGAATCAACGGCTATCTTTCTAACAAACACAAAAAGATGTGCTGCCAGTCCCTCTGCAGATTGCTGCTCTTGCAGCTGGATCCTATAGAAAATACCCATAATGAATATAATCGGTTCTCTTCCTAGCATCCTGACACACAATAGAATCTACAATAGGCCACCTACCAAGATAGCATAACCTTCTCTTCTGTGCCTAAATCTCGTGGTAGTAATGTGTTTTTGTGTGTTGTTGTTTTCTTAAAAAGGAGAGCAACTAATCACAGTCAGTTTTTCTCAGCAGGTTTCATAAGAATGATTTAAACTTGGAAAGAAAGAGAGACATATTTGAGAGCCAAATTTGCTAGGGGTTCACATTCTGGGGTCCCGCTGGGCAAATGCACCCTCCAGCAGCAGTTGGCTCCACGTAAGTTTCTCTCTCTCTCTCTCTCTCTCTCTCTCTCTCTCTCTCTCTCTCTCTCTCTCTTTCACATTGCTAGTGCTCCTCGGGAGCTTTCGGTGAGTTCAAAAGTAATGGAAATAAAGGCAGACCCATATGCTGTCTCTGCACTCCATCATTTATGCTGTAAAGAGTCAGAAAAACTTGTGATTGTCAAGACTAAGACATACTGTAAATTTGAATTCTTGTTTTCTTATCCCTTTCCAAAAACTGTGACTTCTCATTTCAGATCCACATCTCTTGTTAACTGGAGAAGAAGCTTCCTGCTTGATTGTTTTTTTAATCCTTAAAGTCTGGATTGTAGGAAGACTGCTGGGCATGTCCATCCAAGGGTCCAAAATGCCCAACATCGTCTTCCAGCAGGTGCAGCCCTACCTGTGGAGCTCAGAGAAAGGCTGCTAGGTCGACCTATGTGTTTGGGTAACCACTGAGTGAATCCTCAGGGCTCCACTTACCCACCCCGATGTTGCCTATTGGAAGGTTTACTCCAGTCAATGATGACAATAAACTGAGAGAATCAGACAATATTGCTCTTGTATTTGGATTGGATAATACAATGATAAGTGGACAATTGGTAAAGGGTGAATGAATTAAGAATAAAGTAAAAGACAAAATGGTTTGTGAAAAAGTAACCGGTAAGTTGAGGGAGAGCAAGAGAGAAAAGGAAAGAGCAGTTCCTTGGAGCTGCCTTGAATCTCCATCTCTTTCCTGTTCTAATATACACAAATAATAAGCCATTATTATAAACTAGAGGCCAGGTGCACAAAATTCATGCACGGGAGTGTGTGTCCCTCAGCCCAGCCTGCAACCTTTCCAATCTGGGACCCCTCTCACAATCCAGGACTGCTGGCTCCCAACTGCTCACCTGCCTGCCTTCCTGATTGCCCCTAACCGCTTCTGCCTGCCAGCCTGATCACTCCCTAACCACTCCCTTGCCAGCCTGATTGCCCCTAACTGCCCTCCCCTGGAGGCCTGGTCACCCCTAACTACCCTCCCCTGCAGGCCTGGTCCCCCCCCAACTGCTCTCCCCTGCAGGCCTGGGTCCCCTCCCAACTGCCCTTCCCTGCAGACCCGGTAGCCCCCAACTTCCCTCCTCTGCCTGCCTGGTCACCCCTAATTGCCCTCCCCTGCAGGCTTGATTGCCCCCAGCTGCCCTCCCTTGCAGGCCTGGTCCCTCCCAACTCCCCTCCCCTGATGACCTGATCACCCAAAACTGCCCTCCCTTGCAGGCCTGGTCCATCCCAACTGCCCTCCCCTGATGGCCATCTTGTGGTGGCCATCTTGTGTCCACATAGGGGCAGCCATCTTTGACCACATGGGGGCAACCATCTTGTGTGTTGGAGTGATGGTCAATTTGAATATTTCTCTTTTATTAGATAGGATTTTTCTATAACATAACCTATATGATTTTCTTTTAACTCATTATCAAAATCATTTAACACAGTAACCTATTAATGATTCCTATAAATCAGGATATTGAAATAATGACACTCTTTGGTATAGTCCTGCTCACTTGAACTTTGATTCTTTTTCCACAAACAGTTCTATGAAAGCCTTTAGACAGTGATTCTCAAAGTATGGCTTCTGGAACAACCAGATCAGCATCACTTGGAAACATATTAGAAGTGCATATTCTTTTTGTTGGTTTGTATAATTTTTTTAATGTTGACATTATTGCAGGAGCTACACTCCTCCCCCTTTGCCCACCTCCACCCTCCCTTGCCTCCCCTTTCCTTGGCCCTTACCAAATTATTGTCCGTGTTCATGGGGTATGCATATAAGTTCTTTAGCTAATCCTTTTGTCTTCTTAAGCCAGGCACCCTACTCTGCCCTTGGGCACCAGCCAGTCTGTTCCATGTATTCATGCTTCTGGTTACATTTTATTTGTCAATATATTTTATTAGATTCCACATATTGAGATCATATGGTATTTGTCTTTCTCTGATGGGTTTATTTCACTTGGCAAAATACTCTCCAGATCCATCCATGCTGTCACAAGTGGTAAGCATTCCTTCTTTTTTACAATTGTGTACTATTCCATTGTGCAAATGTACCACCAGTATTTTTATCCACTCATCTGCTGATGGACACTTGGGCTGTTTCCAGATCTTAGCTATAGTAAATAATGCAGCTATGAACATAGGGGTGCATATATTATTTCTGACTGGTATTTCAGGTTTCTTAGGATATATTCCTAGAAGTGTGATCACTGGGTCAAAAGGCAGTTCCATTTTTAATTTTTTGAGGGAATTCCATACCATTTTCCACAGTGCCTACACCAGTCTGCATTCCCACTAGCAGAGCACAAGTGTTCCCTTTTCCCCACATCCTTGCCATCACTTGTTTGTTGATTTAGTGATAGTAGCCATTCCAACAGGTATGAGGAGATACCTCATTATAGATTTTTATTTGCATCTCTCTAATAATTAGTGACATTGAGCATTTTTTCATATGTCTATTGGCCATCTGTATGATCTCTTAGAAGTGTCTATTCAGGTCCTTTGCCCATTTTTTAATTGGATTGTTTGTCTTCTTGGTGTTGACTTATATAAATTCTTTTTATATTTAGGAAATTAACCCCTTATCAGATGTGTCATTGTCAAATATGTTCTACCATACAATGGATTCTCTTTTCATTTTGTTGATGCTTACTATTACTGTGTAGAAGCTACCATCCGAAATAGTTGAATCATAAATTATGTGTATGGGGTCCAGAAATATGTCTTCAGACAAGCTTTCCATTGAATCCTGATACAAACTAAAATTTGAAAACAATAGCACTGGGGGATTGAAAATCATTGCACTAGATCTTCTCTGGGTTCTATTCTAAGTTTTTAAAAAGGATATGGAATTATTTACATGATTTTAAATGTATAAATAACTGGTCCAGTCAGTCAGAAATTTACTGAACACCTAGTGCAAGACCATGGATCAGAAGTAAGAACTATTGAAAATGAATGAGAGAATATTACTTCAGTTGAAGGAGAAACACGTGTCAAGAAATAACTACAATACAATGATATAATTGAAAATAGATGTGTGTACAAAGTTTTAGTACACACAGAAGTCATTATAGATGTCAAAGAGATGGAGTTTGAGCAGGAAAAAGTAACTTATTTGCTCATAGGAAATTTTTATATAATACATCACTTGGCAGCGAGCAATATTTCCCAGTAAATGATAGAATAATCTGGAGAGCAATTTCTCTTTATCAAGACACATGATTGCAGAGCCAATCTGGCATGTCCTCCCATTTTGAGCCAACTACATTTTGCTACATATCAGAAGGGCTTAACACAATATTGCACTCTAACAAGAGATGGTATCAATAGTTTTATAGAACTAGTATATATTTATTTTTTTAACCTTTATTGTTGAAATTATTACATATGTTCCCTTTTTTCCCCCATTGACCTCTCCCAGCATGCTCTCATCTCCCATCCCAGGCCTTCACTCCCTTATTGTCTGTGTCCATGAGTTATGCATATATATGCATACATGTTCATTGGTTGATATCTTCTCAGCTGCCCACCCTCCCCTGCCTTCCCTCTGAGGTTTGACAGTCTGTTCAACGCTTCTATGAAGGATCTAGTTTTGTTCATCATCTTCAAAATTTATAGGGAACTCATACAACTTAACAAAAGGAAGATAAACAATCCAATCAAAAAATGGACAAAGGACCCAAATAGACATTTTTCAAAAGAGGACATACAGAAGGCCAAGAGACATCTGAAAACATGCTCAGTTACTAATCATCGGATAGATGCAAGTCAAATGACAATGAAGTACCATCTCACACCTGTCAGAATGGCCATCATCAACAAATCAACAAATGACAAGTGCTGGCGAAGATGCAGAGAAAAAGGAACCCTCGTGCACTGCTGGTGGGAATGCAGACTGGTGCAGCCACTGTGGAGAACAGTATGGAGTTTCCTCAAAAATTAAAAATGGAACTCCCATTTGACCCAGTGATCCCACTTCTAGGAATATATCCCAAGAAACTAGAAACACCAATCAGAAAGGATATATGCACCCCTATATTCATAGTGGCACAATTCACCATAGCTAAGATTTGGAAACAGCTCAAATGCCCATCAGCAGATGAGTGGATTAGAAAACTATGGTACATCTACACAATGGAATACTATGCTGTGGTTAAAAAAATAATAATAAAAGGAATTCTTACCATTTGCAACCGCATGGATGGAACTGGAGAGCATTATGCTAAACGGAATAAGCCAGTCAGAGAAAGATAAATATCACCTGATCTCACTCATTTGTATAATATAATGAACAACATAAACTGATGAACAAAAACAGATCCAGAGACAGAGAAGCATCAATTAGACGGTCAAACCTCAGAGGGAAGGTAGGGGAGGGTGGGAGTAAGGGGGAGAGATCAACCAAAGGACTTGTATGCATGCATATAAGCCTAACCAATGGACACAGACAACAGGGGGGTGAGGGTATGAGTGGGGGGTTGGGAGGTAATGGGGGGGTTAAGGACACATATGTAATACCTTAATCAATAAAGAAAAAAAAAGAAATCAACAAAGGACAAGTGCTGGGGAGGATGTTGATATCCTCTTTTTGTTTCCTTTGGCTCTACTTCCCAGCTTCTCAGTCACGTAGTCAATCATTTGGCAGATTCCTCCAAGGGAAAAGCTACCCCAAAAGGCAGAATCACTACTCTGAATTTTCTTTTTCTTTTGGAATTTGTTGGCTTATGAGCACTCAAAGGTGATCACATTATAATCTATTTCTAATTATCATTATCAAGAGGATTGGATCACATTTCTTAATCTTTCATTGATGCAAATGAAAAGCACAAGTTACTTTTAAATCCAGATAAATTTTTGTGTTTTCCATGCAATAAATGTCTTCTGTGGTATAAGGCATTGAAGACATAGTGTTTCTGAAGAATATTACACTCTTGTTTCTGTAGGTTTTATTTCATTCATTCTATAAGTTTTATACTGGCACTTCTTATTTTATAACATGAGATTAATTTTCTTCTATTGAATATATATCTCTGAAGATTTAAGCAGAAGCAGCTTCCATTATAATTTACACAAAGTTATCTAACTTGATGTGTGATACATTAATGACTGACTTACCAGTATGCTATGCATGAATTAGGTACCAGCTTCTAATAGCTTTAAATTTTATTTTATTTACTCAAAGGTATTTGGTAATTTTATCTATATTCAATTAGTACAACATATATAATTACACCAAATTAGGTGAAGTGATAAAAAAAATGAACAACTGCGACCAAATTTGTACATGATAAGTAAAATTGTGAATAGGATCTGAAATGTAGTACTTTTTATAGTATAGTTGGTGGAAATCAGTCATTGAACACATTTTTATAAAATGCCTATTCTGGACTAGAGATCATAGCCAGTGGGGATACTGAAACAGCAAATCTCTGTCAGCATATTTTTGAATATTGGTGCTCTTAATAAGTAATAAATTACCATTACTGTTGTTAGGTGTATAATGCTTAATTCTGGTCAACATTTTACTAGAATAGTCACCGTGTCAAGAAGTATGTTTAAATGAAACGTTTAGAAAAATAATGTTAATAGAAAATAGTTGGCTTTCAATTTAGCTGGAAGTTATGTTTTAGAATGATTTGAGTTTTAGGAAATCATATGAGATAAGTGAGAAAAAAAATAAGTTGGAAACTTGCTATGCTGTTAATCTCAAAAAGAGGTGACACGTTGGCCTAATTTTGGTTTCATCTGCACGGCTGTAACATAACAAAGCCTGAAGGACTGTCCTGTTCCTGCTCTACTTGGGCTAATCCGCTTATGTTACCCTTTGGGCACTGAATAAATTACAGCTAATCTACAAACAACAGGAGGATCTATGCAATTTCAGCTCTCAAAAGCAAAGAGAGAACATTTTTCTAGGGGAATGACGAGTGAGGAATAATGAACACCAGCCTACTATGGATGTTTTTTAAAGAAAGATGAAACTATATGCGAAGTCTATAGCAAACATATTTCTGAGGCGGGGTACCCCATTGAGGCACACAGTTTACTTTGGTCACTGATAAATATATCGTATCCTGTTATTTAAAATGTTGAAGGAAGAAAAAGTTCAATTCAGGAAATGACTTAGATTGATACAGATATCACGGATGGAGTTAGGTATCAGAAATCTTCCCAGGAGGACAAAGATATGTATGTCTACATCAAAACGTAAACTAGCCACATTTAATTTGACAACTAGCATAGAAACTTTTTCAGACTTTGAAAACAAACGAAGTGTCCACCCCATTGGAATAGCCTAAGACTCTGATGCCCCCTGGCCCCACCCCCACCCCCATCCACCCCTGGCTCAGGGATTACTGCATTAGCTATCAGGATTCAGTCATAAGATCTAAGGCAAATACTCTACTAGAATCCTAGGATATAGGGCTTGTCAACATTTTGTAACACGTCCTTTTCACATGCTTGTTAGTCATCTCTACTTGTTTTTAATCTTCTCTAAATTGTGTATCTCTATTCTTTGCCTGTTTCACAAAGAGAGATTTGGTTTTTAATTGCTTGTTGAAGTGTTAGATCTCTTTACATTCTGAGGCTGTAGATGCCTGACATGTACTTGCAAATGATTTCCTTCGTTTACTTTTAGTCTTTTAATAATGCTTATTATGTTTTTGCTCATAATACATTTTATGAATTTCCATTTTTTATGTATCCACAGCTATTAATCACTTACTTCTGCCTTTGGTGTCATATGAATGTTTTCTTTCTACTGAGCTTATATAAATATTCATCCATTTTTTCAAGAGAGCTAAGTATTAATCTCAGTTTTTTCTAAATGTTTCTCAACTTAGTTATTTATATTTAACCTTAAATCTATTTGTAATTGCTTTTGAATGAAATGAGATAATGTTCTAATTTATTTTTTAAGGCTAGACAATTATCAATCAGACAATTCTATTATCTATGATTTATAATGTAACCATTATAATATGGTCATTGTATTTCAGTTTTGTCTGAACTGTCATATTTTACTTTACTGTCTGATGCAGGCATTAGAATATTTTTAAAAACTGAAGCTTTAAAAAAGAGTTTTAGAAACCAAGATGGCGGCATAGGTTAAACACCTAACCTACAGCCGGGCACAACAATATCAAAAACACAACTAAAAGTCAAAACGGACATCATCCAGAACCACAGGAAAGCTGGCTGACTGAAATGCCCACAATTAGAAGGAAAAAGAAAACCACAAGGAAAATCAGAGAAGCCGTAAAAGCTTGAGGTATGGAGACACGGGCGGAGACACGAGCCCGCGCGCGTGCGGGGAAGACGGAGCCGGAGAGGAAGGGGCGGCTGGCGGCCTGGCTGGCGTTCTCTGGCGGGAAGGAGATAAAAGCGCCAGATTGTGCTGAACCCCAGCTCCGACTGCACTGAACCCCAGTTCCCGGCGAAACCCTGGGAAGCCGGGCTCAGGCTGGGGGAGTCTGGGCTGTGGGACGGAGACAGAGGAGCTGCGCCGGAGCCGCGCACGGGAATGTGCGCAGAGGAGGGTCTGTTGCCTGTGCCACTGGATTGCCCTAGCGGGAGGGAGACAAGGGCTCCGGACTGTGCTGAACCCCTAGTTCCAACTGCACTGAACCCCAGTTCCGGGAAAGACCCGGGGAAGCCATGCTCATACTGGGGAAAGCTGGGCTGTAAGGCAGAGATGCAGAGAGGCGGCGAAGAGCAGAGCACCGGAGGCGCGCACGGGATTGTGCGCGGAGGATGGGCTGTTGACTGTGCCGCTGAGTCGCCCTGGAGGGAAGGAGACAAAAGCGCCAGACTGAGGTGAGCCCCAATTCTGACTACACGGAAACCCAGTTCCGGGAGAGAATCTGGGAATCCAGATTCATTGGGGGAGAGACTAGACTGTTTGGCAGCGCGCAAAACTCCAGGGCACTTTTCTCTCAGAGGTGTTTGCTGGGAGTACAGAGGGACACTGAGACACAGGAACCTCATAGGGCGGGGCTGACGGGAAGCCAAGGCGGTAGGCTCCGCCCTGTAACTCCGCCCCATCCAAGCTGAACACAGAGGCTTTTACAATTTTGCAAGTCTAGTTGAATGGGGCTGTCTCCCGGCATAGACACAGCTGATCCTCACAGCCAATTGGACTGGAGGTCACATCCTCCCAGTGTACCAACAGCAATCAAGGCTTAACAACACCAAGACTTTGCACTCAGCCCACAAAGGAGGGTATCAAGAGCGACCACCTAGGGAGATTGGGGAAGCTGAGCGATAGGGAGGCAGCCAAAAGGGGAAGACACCGAAAAAGGTCACGAATATAAGGGATGCTGTAATTCCTGCTGAGGGGCCACAGGCAGTAGCTGACCTACACTCCATTGGAGACCCAGAAACGAGGGCATCTAGTGGTCGGTGTGAGATGACACCAGATTTCGACCACTCCCATAAGGGACACATTCAAGAGGCAGACGCAGTGAGAGCCGAAGCCTTGCTGCACCAAGACCCGGCACATAGGCGTGTCTCCCGCACAGCAACTCTTCCTTTATAGACACAGAGGGTCCGCACGGCCAATAGGCCTGGAGGACATTTCCTCCCAGTGACACCAACAACAATCAAGACTTAACTATACAAACAAGGACCAAGATGGAGGCATAGGGCAGAAGCCTGATTGCTGCCTACCACAACGGTTTTGAGACTACAACGGGAGAGCGGAGCGGACACCATCCAGAACCACCGGAGGGCTAGCTGAGCGGATGCTATACAACTAGAATAAAAGAGAGGGGTACGCGGGATGAAGCTGATGCCGGTGACCCAAAGACCACACTTTAAAAACTACCGCTCAGGCGACACAATGGCGGCCTGGAACGTGCTCGGCGCAGTTCCCCCAGCGGTCTCCGGCTGAGGGGAAGGCTTCACTCGCTGCCGAGCACGGACAGACGAGCCCCTGGGAGACATGGGGCGGGAGACTACGCGCTTGCTGACCTCCGAGTCCTTCAAGAATCTCAACGCCCCGGAAGCGGCCAGGTGCGCACGCTCGGCGACCGGCCACCGCTGCAGACCCAAGGGCCGACGCAGCCACCCCGGACCAGCCCGCCGCCGCGCACCGGGCACACCGGAGCTTCGCCGAGCCCGCCGCCCAACGAGTTCTGCGGTGGCTGCCCTGGAACTCTGAGAAAATGGCCGAAGGAATTGCTGAGAGGGAATTGACCAACAGGAATTGGGATCAAGAAGACGAAACCCCGCTGGGTCCCGGATCCGGGTGAGGCCACGTGCCCCTGGGTCCGGGTGAGGCTGGGAACTGGGTCAGGGTGAGGCTGGGCCCCGGGTCCGGGTGAGGCCACGTGCCCCTGGGTCCGGGCGAGGCCATGCGCCCCTGGGTCCGGGTGGGGCTGAATCCTGGGTCTGGGCGAGGCCGTGTGCCCCTGGATCCGGGTGAGCCTGGGTCCCGGGTCCGGGTGAGGCCGTGGGCACCTGGATCCGGGTGAGCCTGGGTCCCGGGTCCGGGTGAGGCCGCGGGCCCCTGGATCCGGGTGAGCCTGGGTCCCGGGTCCGGGTGAGGCCGCGGGCCACTGGATCCGGGTGAGCCTGGCCCCGGGTCCGGGTGAGGCCGTGGGCCACTGGATCCGGGTGAGCCTGGGTCCCGGGTCCGGGTGAGGCCGCGGGCCCCTGGATCCGGGTGAGCCTGGGTCCCGGGTCCGGGTGAGGCCGCGGGCCCCTGGATCCGGGTGAGCCTGGCCCCGGGTCCGGGTGAGACCGCGGGCCCCTGGATCTGGGTGAGCCTGGGTCCCGGGTCCGGGTGAGGCCGCGGGCCCCTGGATCCAGGTGAGCCTGGGTCCCGGGTCCGGGCGAGGCCGTGGGCCCCTGGATCCGGGTGAGCCTGGCCCCGGGTCCGGGTGAGGCCGTGGGCCCCTGGCCCCGGGTCCGGGTGAGTCCGCGGGCCCCTGGATCCGGGTGAGCCTGGCCCCGGGTCCGCGGGCCCCTGGATCCGGGTGAGCCTGGGTCCCGGGTCCGGGTGAGTCCGCAGGCCCCTGGTTCCGGGTGAGCCTGGGTCCCGGGTCCGGGTGAGTCCGCGGGCCCCTGGATCCGGGTGAGCCTGGGTCCCGGGTCCGGGTGAGGCCGCGGGCCCCTGGATCCGGGTGAGCCTGGGTCCCGGGTCCGGGTGAGGCCGCGGGCCCCTGGATCCGGGTGAGCCTGGGTCCCGGGTCCGGGTGAGGCCGCGGGCCCCTGGATCCGGGTGAGCCTGGGTCCCGGGTCCGGGTGAGGCCGCGGGCCCCTGGATCCGGGTGAGCCTGGGTCCCGGGTCCGGGTGAGGCCGCGGGCCCCTGGATCCGGGTGAGCCTGGGTCCCGGGTCCGGGTGAGGCCGCGGGCCCCTGGATCCGGGTGAGCCTGGGTCCCGGGTCCGGGTGAGGCCGCGGGCCCCTGGATCCGGGTGAGCCTGGCCCCGGGTCCGGGTGAGGCCGCGGGCCCCTGGATCCGGGTGAGCCTGGCCCCGGGTCCGGGTGAGTCCGCGGGCCCCTGGATCCGGGTGAGCCTGGCCCCGGGTCCGGGTGAGTCCGCGGGCCCCTGGATCCGGGTGAGCCTGGCCCCGGGTCCGGGTGAGTCCGCGGGCCCCTGGATCCGGGTGAGCCTGGCCCCGGGTCCGGGTGAGGCCGTGGGCCCCTGGATCCGGGTGAGCCTGGCCCCGGGTCCGGGTGAGGCCGCGGGCCCCTGGATCCGGGTGAGCCTGGGTCCCGGGTCAGGGTGAGGCCGTGGGCCACTGGATCCGGGTGAGCCTGGCCCCGGGTCCGGGTGAGGCCGTGGGCCACTGGATCCGGGTGAGCCTGGGTCCCGGGTCCGGGTGAGGCCGCGGGCCCCTGGATCCGGGTGAGCCTGGCCCCGGGTCCGGGTGAGACCGCGGGCCCCTGGATCTGGGTGAGCCTGGGTCCCGGGTCCGGGTGAGGCCGCGGGCCCCTGGATCCGGGTGAGCCTGGGTCCCGGGTCCGGGCGAGGCCGTGGGCCCCTGGATCCGGGTGAGCCTGGCCCCGGGTCCGGGTGAGGCCGTGGGCCCCTGGCCCCGGGTCCGGGTGAGTCCGCGGGCCCCTGGATCCGGGTGAGCCTGGCCCCGGGTCCGGGTGAGTCCGCGGGCCCCTGGATCCGGGTGAGCCTGGGTCCCGGGTCCGGGTGAGGCCGCGGGCCCCTGGATCCGGGTGAGCCTGGGTCCCGGGTCCGGGTGAGGACGCGGGCCCCTGGATCCGGGTGAGCCTGGGTCCCGGGTCCGGGTGAGGCCGCGGGCCCCTGGATCCGGGTGAGCCTGGGTCCCGGGTCCGGGTGAGGCCGCGGGCCCCTGGATCCGGGTGAGCCTGGGTCCCGGGTCCGGGTGAGGCCGCGGGCCCCTGGATCCGGGTGAGCCTGGGTCCCGGGTCCGGGTGAGGCCGCGGGCCCCTGGATCCGGGTGAGCCTGGGTCCCGGGTCCGGGTGAGGCCGCGGGCCCCTGGATCCGGGTGAGCCTGGGTCCCGGGTCCGGGTGAGGCCGCGGGCCCCTGGATCCGGGTGAGCCTGGGTCCCGGGTCCGGGTGAGGCCGCGGGCCCCTGGATCCGGGTGAGCCTGGGTCCCGGGTCCGGGTGAGGCCGCGGGCCCCTGGATCCGGGTGAGCCTGGACCCGGGTCCGGGTGAGGCCGCGGGCCCCTGGATCCGGGTGAGCCTGGGTCCCGGGTCCGGGTGAGGCCGCGGGCCCCTGGATCCGGGTGAGCCTGGCCCCGGGTCCGGGTGAGGCCGCGGGCCCCTGGATCCGGGTGAGCCTGGCCCCGGGTCCGGGTGAGGCCGCGGGCCCCTGGATCCGGGTGAGCCTGGCCCCGGGTCCGGGTGAGGCCGTGGGCCCCTGGATCCAGGTGAGCCTGGCCCCGGGTCCGGGAGAGGCCGTGGGTTCCTGGATCCGGGTGAGGCCGTGGGTTCCTGGATCCGGGTGAGGCCGTGGGTTCCTGGATCCGGGTGAGGCTGGGTCCCGGGTCCGGGTGAGGCTGGGTCCCGGGTCCGGGTGAAGCAGTGCCCCTGGGTCCGGCCGAGACCAAACCAGAGGGAGTCGGACCTGCATTACCACCATTTGTCCACCATCCAGAGCTGAGGGGTCAGTGCCGACATGTACTCATAAGGAACTGGTGGACATTGATATTGGGTCTCAAAAGAACTGTTGGTCCAGAAAGAAACTCACTACAGACTGATTCATTTGCCTGTCAGCATAACTATTATTGCTCGTCGCACATTCAATTCTTATAAGTATATCTCTAGTGACACATGATTTCGCTCATCTAGGGGAAATGATGAACAACATAGACTGATGAACAAGAACAGAACCAGAAACAAGGAGGCATCGATCGGACTATCGGGCCTCAGAGGGAGGATAGGGGAGGGTGGGGGGAGAGGGGAGAGATCAACCAAAGGTCTTGTGTGCATGCATATGAGCCTAACCAATGCTTAAGTTCAACAGAGGGTTGGGGCATCCAAGGGGAGGGGTGTGGGATGGGAATGGGGGGATGAGGACAAATATGTGACACCTTAATCAATAAAGAAATTAAAAAAAATAAAAAAAATAAAAATAAAAAATAAAAAACAATTTAAAAAAAATAAAAAAGAGTTTTAATATTTGATAATAAATATTAAACTTCCCTGTTGTTTTTTAACTGCTTTATTGCAGTTTGCTTGATATATATTAAACTGAACATATTTAAAATGTACAATTTGTTAAGTTTGAAATATATAAACATCCATAAAACTATCACAACAGTGACAATAATTAGCATGTTCCTCATCCCTGAAAGTTCCCTCACCTCTCCTGGTAGTCCTATTATCTTCCCAGCTCAACCAGTCTCCATCCTGTTTTTAAGAAACCATTGAACTGCATTCTTTTCTTTTACTATAGAGAGCTTTGAATTGTTTTGAATTTTTTATAAAAGCAATAATTCACAATGTAATATCTGGGAGGGACTCTGGCTCTTTTTACTTACCATAATTATTTTAGACTCATATATATTGTTACATGTATCAGTAGTTTATTTGTATTTTTCTGCATAGTATTTTGCTGTACTTCTATATCACAATTTGTATGTCCATTCACCTGTTGATGGTTATTTGTGGTGTTTCCATTTTTTGGCTATTAGAAATAAAGTTGCTTTGATATCTGTGTACAAGTATTTGTATGAATGTATGCTTTAATTTCCTTAGGTAAATACCTAAGAGAGAAAGTGGCTAAATTCTATGGTTGGTATATGTTTAACTTTTTCAGAAATCGCTAATTATTTTCAATGTAGTTTTGCCATTTTACATTCTTATCATCAGTGTATATCTTCTTTGTAGAAGAAACTATTCAAATCTTTTGCTCGATTATTTTTCTTGAGTTCTTTGCTTTGTTATTACTAAATTTTGAAATTTCTTTGTATGTTCTGGATATAAGTCGTTTAAGAGATGCATTATTTGTAAACATTTTCTCCCAATTTTTGGTTTGTTTGTATATTCTTTCAACATTGATTTTTACAGAGTGAACGTTTTTGTTTTAATGAAATCTAAGAAATATTTGACTACCTTAAGATTATTAATTTTTTCTCATATGTTGTCTCCTTGAATTTTATAGTTTTACACGTTACTTCTCTGATGTACCTTGAGTTAATTTTTTAGTATAAATTTTGAATTATATGTCAAGGTTTATTGTTTCGCATATAGGTGTCCAATTGTTCCAACATCTTTAGCTCTACTGAATTGCCTTTAAACACTTTTATTTAATAAAATCTAGTATTTATATACAGATGGGTCTATGTCTGGACAATCAATTTTGTTTTGTTTTGAAAATTTTGTCTGTCTATGCCAGTGGTCGGCAAACTGCAGCTCGCGAGCCACATGCGGCTCTTTGGTCCCTTGAGTGTGGCTCTTCCACAAAATACCACGGCCTGGTCGAGTCTATTTTGAAGAAGTGGCGTTAGAAGAAGTTTAAGTTTAAAAAATTTGGCTCTCAAAAGAAATTTCAATTGTTGTACTGTTGATATTTGGCTCTGTTGACTAATGAGTTTGCTGACCACTGGTCTATGCCAATACCACACTGACTTGATTACTGAATCTTTATAATAAGCCCTTAAAACAGTCCTTCAGCTTTATCCTTATTTTAGAAAACCATTTTTGGCTATTCTAGATTCTTTTCATTTTTACATAAATTTTATTATCAACTTGTCAATTTCTAACAAAAAAAAAGCTTCTATTATTTTTATTTTTATTGAGTTGAATTCATAGATCAATTTAAGGAGAAATGGCATCTCAGTAATATTGAGCCATCTGATGCATTTGTTAAAAACAAGAAAATAGGTCCAAAATTGAACTGCTTATGCTAAGCCCCCCCATCACCAAACCAAGACTTCTTTACAATTTCAGCTCCCAGAAATCAGCCAATCAGGAATCACCTGATCATTATTAGTGAGGTAATTTGCCTGTTAAGCCCCCACCATCCTTAAGGAAAGTGATCTTGCAACAACCAATCTGCTTCTTTTGCCTCGTATAACTTCCACATTTCCACACCCTTATGCCTGTATTTCATTTTATACTGCTCTTCAAGCCTCCTTTCTATCTGCTAGATTGGGTGCTGCACAATTCACAAATTTCAAGCTTACCGCCTGTATACACAGCAAAATTATATCTTGGAGTCAGAGCAAATAATAAAATGACCTTTTATCAGCAAGAAAAACCTGCATCCATTTCTGAACTTGACAACTGAGATTACAATATAGAAAAACCAGTGAAAGAATAAAAATCACATTCATGAAAAATAATAGTGACTAGTACTGGAATTTTTAGCAGAGGGAAGAAAATGTTGAGGGGTCACACAGTAATGTGAAGTTTTAAATACTAAATTACTTTTAGAAAGAACAATGAATATAGATTTTTACATATCAACTGAGGACCAGACAATGACCAGAGTCATAATTCACAATTCGTAGAAGAGATGTACTCATAATAGAAATCAAAATTATTGACACAGTGGAGATTGGGAACTTATTGCTTAAAAAAAAGAAATACATTATTCTAACGTAGATGTGCTTCAACCAATAGAAAGGAAAGTGGAATATAAAATAATTCAAGTTAAAATTTTTTCTCCTTATGCAATTTGTTCCATGAACTTAGAGAATGTATTTGCCTTTAAGAAAGAGTGTTGCATTTTCTGTTGAAAATTTTCCATTAAATTTTAAGAAGATCTAATTGCGCATCCAGCACTAAAATATCCATTCCATGTATATTACAGAATGTACTTTTATTTCAGCATTAAATTAGTTTCCTATACAGAAAACTGTCTAAGTTACTTGCAGGCAAATTTTTTTCAATCTATGTAATACTCAGTTTTACCAACCTTACAATTTTCTCAGCAAATGTCACAAGAAATTGTAAAATATCTTGTTAAACATAAAATACACTATCATTATTAAAATGCCTGATAATCTTGCCTGAATACAAAGTTCTTTCAAAAATGCATTTTTACAACAATTCAATCTAAATCACACTAAAATTGGAATTTTTATTAGACTGAATGTTATATGGCCTCTCAAAGCCTATTCAATTGATGATTTTTTATTTGGGGAATTACACTGATTTAAGATCATTCAAGGAGAATTGAATTACTGTGGTATTTTAAGAATTATTTTAAAACTTAAGAAAATTATTTTGGTCTGTAAATTTGAGACTTTCAAAAACATTTTTTTGTGGGTAAATGTGTTTTCTTTTCTTTTTTCTTTTTTTCTTTATTTCATTTTTTCAATCACCATTTATCCCTCCTATACTCTCTTCCACCTCCACCTACCACCCCCGTGACACCTCAGTTAATCATAATATAACTAAATAGAACTCCAAATTATATTTGTAACATTTTCAAAGAAAGATAAAGATTTTAAAATCCAGCAATAATGTGAACCATATAAGGCTTAGTTCAGACTAATAGCATCACATATACCTTGTCTATCTACAGAACACTACTGAAGGCACTATGCTATCCTCCAAAATTAGTAATTCTCTTATTATCTTCACCTTATTACTCTTATTAGGCTCAAAAATAGACTAATAAAATTTTGGAACATTCAAAACATGAGCATGTTTTACTAGAAAGCTGTCAACTCACAAGAAAATGAAATTGAAAAGAAAGAATATTTTACCCACCAAGAATTCTGAATAACTAAGGCTGTATTATACCATAGTTTACCTTTAAAATATCACAGCTACAATTTATACTGCCATTGCAAGAATAAAGCCTTGATTCTTGAGTCCCAAATGTTTTTTTTCTTTCCCATTTATACTTTATAATCATTTTCAAAATGTAGTACTCCCATACAAAAGAAGAAAGCTATCATATATGTCCATTCGATCGGCAGAAGAATAATACAGCTGTTTAAACCACCAGCCAGCAGCAATATTGGAGAGGTCTAAATGGGACTCTCACTCATTCTGCTGTTCCATCTGCCTCCAGTGGCTATTGACAACTTTGCCACAGTCTCTGCTAATCACAAAAGAACCAATAGCCTTTCTTCTGTCTTACCTCCATCTGAGTTTCTATTTTGGAATAAAAACAAGAAATCAAGCCTCTTCAAACTGTGTCTTAAGTAATTAGACTCATAATGAAAGTTTTACGGTATTTTCATAATGTATAAACTATGAGCCAAATTCATGAGCTTTGCAATAAAGTCTTTCTTGGCTACTCATATGTGTTGTTTCCTGTTAATTTAGCACACTAAAGATTTGGGGTAATGTTAAATTAATGACATCTGGACCAAGAAGTTATTACTCTGTGTGCTGGCTGTTGATAGACTGGTCAATTTCATAAATGTAGTTTCTGTGAATGTCTTCATTAGTGAAAGCAGTAATCTCCAACTAGATTACCTATTCTTGTTTTCTATCAATATATTTAAAGATACTAGTACTAACTTTAAAAATTTGCTTGATTATGTTTTTAATGGAAAGAAAAGCATAAAGAACATAAGCATAGACTCTGTTAGAGTAGAGGACAAAAAAAATCATATGATACCACTGGATGAAAAAAGGTCTATTTAGATGATGTTAACTTTTATTCAAATTCAGGCTATCATATAAATGCTCTCAAAGTTCAAACCTATGCCACATGGCAAATATTTGACCAACTCCTGAGCAGGCAACCAGCCAGCCCAGCAGATGGACATGCAAGATTTCAGCCCAGGATGCACTTGCTCATGCCCAGCAGCCATGAGGTGTATATTAAGGCCATTACCCCCTGATGGAGAATTCAAAACATCTGTCTATTTGGGGCTGCTGTTTTACCAGATGCCAGCTTGTAACAACTATTAAAATAACCAATACTTGAAATGACTTCTTAGATTATTAAAAAGAATATTTTATGGTTAAATGTTAAGATGAAGGTGATTAGGCTTATTGAGGATTTATTTAGGACTTTTTTTTCTTAAAGATTTCTAAAAGTAGCATAGAATACAACTTACAGTGGCTTTCATTAATATAATTGCTGGATCCTATCTGTTTTCAAAAGCTATTACTGTTGGAAATAAGCATATTAAAAACCTGGCATAACTAATAGTAGATAACTGCATGTACATACATGCAATGTGCCCAGATTATTCAATAGTGTTAGGGTCCAGTTCACCAAACTCACCAAATTAATCAAGAGTTGCTAGGTATAGTCACCTATCTATAACCAATTCCAAATTCTATTTTTCTGGCTACTGGAAAGATAAACGAGGTTGAAAATCTATTAGGCCTCCCTGTGTGGAGGACCCAACCAAATCTCTAGCCCTTTGCCCCAGTGAACTCAGGGTCAAGCTATTGTCCTTGCCTCATTATTATTTTTAATATTTAAGGAAATGAAAAATAGCTTATCATTTAAGAAATAGTTTCCTAGATTTAATTAGTAACTATACAAATATATTCAATCTTAATGTTTTGGGGTTACCATCCTATCTAATAAAAGAGTAATATGCAAATTGGCCACACCTCTGCTACATCCACAAGCCACGCCCACTAGCCAATCAGGAGTGGGTATGCAAATTAACCCAACCAAGATGGCTGCAGCCACAGAGCTGGAGAGAGCAGGAGGCTTGAGTTACCCCTGGCAATGGAGGAAGCCAAGTTCCTGGCCTGCCCTGGCCTCCGCTCAAACCTAAAAAGTTTCAATTATAGAAGATAAATAAATCCCAGATACCAGGGCTTCCACTTGGGTCGCTGGGTGGCATGGCTGGCCTGGAAACCACCACAAGCCCCTAGCCCAGGCTGCCCCATGCCCCAAGGAAACCCCAACCCTGATCCAGGACACCCTTCAGGGCAAACCAACTGGCCCCCACTCATGCACCAGGCCTCTATCCTATCTAATAAAAGAGTAATATGCAAATTGACCATCACTCCAACACACAAGATCAAGATAGCTGCTCCTATGTGGTCAAAGATCCTGCCCCCATGTGGACACAAGATGGCCACCACAAGATGGCCAGCAGGGGAGGGCAGTTGGGACGGACCAGGCCTGCAAGGGAGGGCAGTTGGGGGTAATCAAGCCTGCAAGAGAGGGCAGTTAGGGTGATCAGGCCAGCAGAGGAGGGAAGTTGGGGGCGACCGGCCCTGCAGGGAAGGGAAGTTGCGGGGGACCCAGGCCTGAAGGGGAGAGCAGTTGAGGGGGGGACCAGGCCTGCAGAGGAGGGCAGTTAGGAGTGACCAGGCCAGCAGGGGAGGGCAGTTAGGGGCAATCGGGCTGGCAGGGGAGCAGTTAGGCATCAATCAGGCTGGCAGGGGAGTGGTTAGGGGGTGATCAGGCAGCAGGCAAGTGGTTAGGAGTTATCAGGCAGGCAGGAGAGAGGTTAGGGGAGATCAGGCAGGCAGGCAGAAGTGGTTAGGGGTGATCAGGCAGGCAGGTGTGTGGTTAGGGGTGAGCAGGCAGGCACGCAGGTGAGCAGTTAGGAGCCAGTGGTCCCAGATTGTTAGAGACATGTCCCAGATTGCAAGAGGGTGCAGGCCGGGCTGAGGGACCCTCCCCTGTGCACGAATTTTGCACACCGGGCCTCTAGTATAATATTATAAAACTAGAGGCCTGGTGTACGAAATTTGTGCACTGGGTGGGTGGGGGTGTGTCCCTCAGCCCAGCCTGCACCCTCTCCAATCTGGGACCCCTCGGGGGATGTCTGACTGCCCTAACTGCCTCTGCCTGCCTGATCTCACACCCAACTGCCCTCCTCTGCTGGCCAATTTGGTTCTGATTGGTCAGTTTCTATGACAGTCAGCATCAAAAGCTTCGCCTCCTAGGCAGCCATTATCCTCACAGTTGACGCAGATTTGGTTTTGATTTGTCAGTTTCTATGCTAGTCAGCGTTTCTGGGCCTATCAACAGGGCCTGATCAGAAAGGCAGGGCTGATCAGCAGCCCCAGTGGAGGCCTGGAGAGAAATGGAGGTGCGGCTGCTGACCAGGCCCAGAGAGAAAGAGGCAAGTGCTGATCAACAGCTGTCAGAGGCTACGGATCAGACCCTGCTTCTCTCTTCAGGCCTCTCTCTGGGCCTGATTTGCAACCCCCTCAGCAGTCAGTACTGGGTCACCATGCATGCAGCCATAGCAGTCAGTGCTATGTCTCCACAGCAACCCAGCTCTGACTGCAGGACTGACTTCAGGCTGGTTGAGCCTCCCAGTCGTTTCGGATGTGATGGATCCAGGGTTTTTATATATTAGGATGTGCTCATAACTTTACTTAATGATCTTGATTTTCTATGTTTCATTTTGATATTGAGGCCCTGTGAGTCCACAGTAATTCTTTGCTTCCCATCAGCTGGCAAATAATTTGGTGAGTGATAGCATAAAGCTAAAAGAATATTCAAGCACTTTAAATTAAAGAGCTGCCTGGAGTTGCTGTCTGTGCCTTCCTCTCATAGTTTCAATAATTATGCTCCTGTACTCCTTAGGTACAAAAAAAAAAAAAAAAAAAAAAAAAGCTCTCTTCATGGAAAATTCCCCTCTGGTCCTCTTCAATAATAAACAACTATTCCAGTGTTAGACACGATCTTTTTCCAGGTTCATCATACCAATGGCTGGGGGCAATACTAAGACAGCCCATAATTAGGAAAGTGAGGAAGTAAGAAGGAGAAAATATAGCACCCCCTTCTTCCTTACAACTACTACACTTCCACTGCATCCACCTCACTCCCACACACAAAGCAGCAGGACATAAATATTCAGGATTGATGTAGAGATCTGTGCTTACATTGATAGCTTTACAGCTATGAATTGTGAAATTAGTAAAAGCCTTACAGCTCTGTGCTAGCTGGACATTTCTAGACAATGATAGATTATTTGTGGGACATTGCACAATCTGATCAGTAAGACAGTGGAGGTGGTGAGTGGCTGGATTTAGGTAGGATTTAAGCAATGCCTGCTTTACAAAGTGGAGAATCTAGAACCTCAGGGTAGATAACAGATCCTGGAGAGAACTCCTGAGATGACTTGAGAGGAATAAAGTGAGATTCACCTAAGATCCAGGGAAGTGAGGACTGTGAAAATCTCCAAATAATAGCACAGTTGCTGCAAGCTGACATCTCTTTCAGGGCAGATGTTTCAGAGTCTGATTTGCAATGCTGGTTAGCAAACAATTGGCTTCTCGAAATTTCATAATCAGAAATTAGACGGACAGCTTTAAATTCTAGGCAGGAGATTCAAGAATCATGGCAGAAATCTGGCTAGGCAACTGGTAATCTTAATCCAGGCCCAAGTTATTTTGGGATTGGAGGAGTTATTTTAAGATAGAAAACCAGTTGTAACTCCCTCCTGATAGTTGAAAAGGACAGATTATCTGGTACAAACATCTGAAATTAATCTCACTCCCCTCCCCGGGGACATCAAGCTCTGAGCTAACAAACTCACTCATAATTCAAGATCATCTGCCCAGTCAGGCAGAACATAGTGTTCTAGGTGTATTATTATAAGAGGTAAGTATCTGGCCTGAGAGAATCTCCAAAGGAACCTGAAGGGAGAGTCTGATATGGAGTCATGAAAAATGTAAGGAAACATCTTATTTAGGTATTCAAATATGCATGCACATAGGCTTAAAATATTGACTCAGCATGTGACAGCGGTGTGGTGACCTGAAGAGGGTAAGGAAGGGTTCTCAATTCATAGCTCATTAGATTGGCTTTCAAACTGAAGTAAAAACAAATACAACACAGAACTGGAGAACTGTGATACCAAATAGATACCCGAAGGTCAAGCAGATGATTATAATGTACGACAGCCACATGTCACATTGCTAAACTTTTCATAAATCCCTTGAGACTAATGTGTGGAATCCCTTGTCACGTCCCGCGTGTTTCAGGGTTCCCGTTCAGGTCCGGTTTCTGGAGAAGGCCGCAATCAAAATGAAGAGAAGCTAGAAAAGAATCAATTTGGGTAAATGGGGGTCCAGGAGGGAGCCCACCTCTAGTGGGAGGACTACTACTGCTCTGGCCTTTGCCATCCCTTTTATTGGGGTTCTGAGATACACCCATATCCTTTAGGCAGGAAATTCCAACAATAGACATTCAGCAAAAATTTACATATGATTAACAGGTGAGAGTTTCTTTAACTACCAATGTCTCAACTAAACAATGAGTGACCAGCTCTGACCTTCAGAGCGATTAAGGTTGACTAAAGCATTCTGGATTCCCTTTTCACATTTAACTTCCAATGTCTCAATGTTTGGTTTCCGGCACTAATGGTTCTAAAAACTTGGTGGAGCTACAATGAAAAGGGAAATAGGTCCACTGACTCAGTTGGTAGAAGTATATTATAAAGGCTGGAAACAAGATGAGTCTAATATTAAAGATCATCATCATTATTATTATGAACAAAATCAGGGTTACAGGTGCTTTTCATTAAGCTCTTCCTATCATTTGAGTTTAAGAGGCCATCATTGAGGGGTTTTTTTTCTATATTTAATGCATGATACTAAAGTCCTGTGGGCACTATATTACTGCATGATTGTCAGATATAATTAGAAAAATCAATAGAGTTTGGAAAAAGAATGAAGATTATGTAGCAAAACATTTAGCATACTAAATTAAATTTTTAAATTCCCATGAACATGTACACATAAGGAAAAGCTCGGTATGACAATTCACTTTGTAAAAATATTCCTACATATTGAAAATACAACTCAATGGTCTAGTTTACAAAACATCAATTTATATCCATTTTAAAAGGATATGTGAATTGTACAATGTGAGATCTTTTTCACATTATGCTTAGGTCACACAGAAACCCAGTCTTTTAAAACCTATACATAATAAATTTCAAAGAAAATTTCTGAGCTTGTATGATTTATATAATTAAAGGGATGCCAACCTGTTCTGTTGCTATTGGACAGTAACCTCTTCTCTAAGCATTACCTGATGGACAAATTCACAATATTACTCTTTTGAATATTCCTAGGTCATTACGGAGAATAGGGTGATTTTCCCCCAGTAGAAATAATATTGTAAATTCCCTATGCAAGTATCTTTGATTACTTTTCTCCCCTAGGTGACAGAGAATAACCCATTGTATATTCAGTTTGAATATTCTTACACCAGCTCTCCATCACACTCCTGGGTTATTTAACTCTATAATCTCGGTCCTCTTTCCAACACGGAACAGCCTTTGCCTGGGATAGATTTCTGAAGAAAGCAGAAAAGTCCTTTTCCTGATAGTAGAGAAGTAATACTGTGCATATGTACATATATGTATGCATACGCTATAAACTTTACATATGTGGTGCTGTGTGGTTTTGTAATATGCTTAACTTTCACTTCATAATTATTCATATGCACAGTATAGGAGAGTATCTTTGTGAAAACTCAGTGCAGTTATTGTGTTAATAAGCAGATTCACTGTTTGCCCCATTGTTGGTGATAAGCCTCCCTATAGAGAAATGACTTTGACACCATCATTGCAAACAATCTAATACTTTCATTAAACAGAATCCATTGTACCCATTAATGACAGAATCTGTGGGAAATTTATTACATAGCTCCGAAAATTTCTGTGTCATCTTGACTTTTATATCTCCAGATTTTTTTAGTCTGCTTTTCAGATTGCTTTGCTCATTCCTGTAAGCTTACTGCAGCTCAGTAAATGAATTTAGTTTCTCAGTTAGGCTCAAGAGATCTATTCTTATAACCTCTTCTCATCTTATCTTAATTCCTTTGGGGTTGACTACACTTATTCATTGCTCAGGTATTATCAGGGGATTTTCACTTTTCCCAGGAGATATCAAGAGGTGCATTTTATGAGATGTTGATAATACTAATGGGAATAACTGCTACTTTATTATTTCAGAGCTTACATGGATATTACATTGTATTTGTAATTGTTATTCTGAGGAGAGCCTTTGATTAAAATATTTCCTTTTTATTTCACAATGTTGTCTTAGATACATAAATTGAGTTAATATTCTGCTATACACTTCTATCCATACAATCAAGCTTCAGTGAATTATGATAGCCTAACATGTATTCTTCCTTTTTTCATTTAGCTCTCTGTAACTTAGTGCCTGCAGAAGGTGAGCAAGATAAGACTTGAAACTGCTGCTTATCTAATGTAATTCATTGGAAACTCTGATAAGTTTTGGTGAGTGTGGAAATAGTTATCTATGGAAAAGGAGGCTTGAAAGTTATCAAATCTAATTCTATTTATTACTCAAGTACTTTTTTATCTCTCACTTTTATTGATAATTTTTTTTCTCATTTATTCATTGTTATATCCTCTATGCCTATATAAGTGCTTGACACATAATAGGTGCTCATTAAATATTCAATAAAAGAATAAATGAATGGATGCACAAATGAACGGTTCTGAAATGACTTTCTAATAAAAATAAAATATTTTAGGGCTAACTGTGTTTGGCAAAGTACGTCTGCTCCTGGAGGTTCTGCCACATTATCTTAATGTTGACAATCTAGTCTGGTCAAAAAGACACAACTCAAGTCAGGCATCAGTTACTTACTATCTGTGTAATCTTCAAAAGATTTTTGTTTTCTGATCCTGCTTTTTTCATCTCTATAATTACAATGTATATTTCATGGGATTGTGAAAAGTAAATGAGATAATTATGTGACAGAACTTATAAATTATAAAATACCATGTGCATTATGACTCAATAATTAAAGATATTTTCTCTAGCAATTTCATGAGCCATAGAATGTATTTAGTTCCCTTGCATGAAATACTCTCAATATGTTGGCATATCTTTTTGGACAAAATTATCTTGTTCTTGGATCCTCATGATCACAAATGATGACCAACCAGTTAAATAAATTTAACTTATGTTGGAAGTCCTATTTCTAAGTACAGAGAGTAAACTGAAGTCACTGTCCAAGAAACATCACAATAGCCACATTTTTTGATATTACACAATAGCCTAACTCAGATTTATTTTTTTCTCTTTTTTGACTTGTGTAAAAATCTCCTAAAGCGTTAGCTGTTTAGAAATAAACAAATAAAATATAATTAGCTAGCACATTCATATGTTAGTTCATGAAATTATTTATAACTAGAGGCCCGGTGCATGGATTCATGCACCGGTGGGGTCCCTTGGCCTGGCCTGCACCCTCTAGCAATCTGGGACCACTCAGGGATGTCAGAGAGCCAGTTTCGGCCTGATCCCTGCAGGCCAGGCCGAGGGACCCCAACGGTGCATGCCTCTAGTATGCATATAAGATCTTTGGTTAATCTCTTCCTGCCCGCCCCCCTTCCCTCTAAGATTCACCAATCTGTTCCATGTTTCCAGGCCTGTGCATTGAGCGTCTGCCCCCTGGTGGTCATTGGGCATCATAGCTACCAGTTGAATGGTCAAACAGTCACTTAGGCTTTTATATATGTAAATTATATCTAAACTTATCTAATATTAAAAACCAGATAGTTGAGAGAAGAACTTTGGTTTCAAATCCTGGCTCTACCACCTTAGGCAAGTTAACTGACATATTTGAAATTTAGTATCCTAATATTCTTAGTATAAGTATAATAATACCTATCTTTCAGGGGTTTTGTAAAGATCAAATAAGAAAGTATATGTAAATGCATTAATTCTAGTAACAATCTTATAGAATGCATCTAAATACATCCCCATTCCCTCCCTCATTTTCTTTTAACTTTTTATTAGAAATTTTAGTTATGCATGAATGGGTTAGTTTTGAAACAAGTTAGGTAGATATTGTTTTAGGGTAAAAGAAGAATAAAACAAGATGATTTGACGAAGAACAATTTATCTTCCCCACATTGATCTTGACCACTTCCATCTCCAATTCTTATAATTTTCAAGTGAAATTAATAGATACAAGTATTTTCACACAATTATGTCATTGTATTCTCACAAAACTGTAAAATATTGTAACTGCAGAGATTAAGAAATAAGAATTCGTAAGTTTAATAAGAGAAAGAAACTAACAGTAACAGATGAGAAAGAGATGATGGGCATAAAGACATGACTCTTTTTTCAGAGATAGAACATTTGCCATCTTGTTCTTTATTTCTACACTTTACATCTTTTAAATGTGTGAAATAAGATCTAAGGATTAGATCAGTGGTTCTCAACGACCCTGTAATACAGTTCCTCGACCGCGACCCTTTAATACAGTTCCTCATGTTGTGGTGACCCCCAACCATAAAATTATTTTCGTTGCTACTTCATATCTGTAATTTTGCTACTGTTATGAATTGTAATGTAAATATCTGTGTTTTCCGATGGTCTTAGGCGACCCTGCTAGCGGTTGTCAACCTGTGGGTTGCGACCCACAGGTTAAGAACTGCTGCTGTAGAGCCTAAGACCATCTACCACCCTAATCAACCAAGTCAGGTACTACACTTCCTTAGTTCAGACTTCTCTGCATTACTGTGATTTATTTTTCTCTACCATTTAGTAGCTTTAATAAAACTAATAGAAAAACTTCATTAACTTTCATTTAGTTAATTTTATCTGATAATTAATAAAAAATGTTTCTCTTTCCATTTACAATTTAATTACAGAGTTAGATAATAAAGTTCACTGATTTGTATTATTCCATACCAACACAAGTAAGTTTATTTATAAACTTCTAATAATACATATTTCAGACTAAGCTATAACTTTCAATATTTCTTGAATGTAAGTCATTATTACATTATTCACTAATTTAGTTATAAATCCTGGCTCTACCACCTTAGACAAGTTAAGTGACATATTTGAAATTTAGTTCAGCAATATATTTACCTAACAATAATATTATTAATAATGATAGTAATAGGTATCATTTATTTATTTCTTATTAGGAGTGAGACATTTCACCATTAATCTTTACAAAAAACATAAGGAAGCATGGCCTGTGTTGCCAAGTGGTTAGAGTTTCAGCGCATGCACTGAAGGGCTGTGGGTTCAATTCTGGTCAAAGGCAAGTACCTGGGTTGAAGGTCCAATCCCTGGCTGGTCAGGGTGCATGTGGGAGGCAACCAATCAATGTGTCTCTCTCACATTGGTCTCTCTCTCTCCTTTGTTTCCTCCCCGCACCCTCCCTCCCTTCCACTCTCTCTAAAAAATCAATAAAAAACATACCCTTGAGTGAGGATTAACAACAACAAAAAACATAAAGGAGTACTGTTATCCTAATTATATAAATGAGGAAACTTAAATTTAGAGAGGTTAAGTAATCTGGCCAAGGCCACACACCTAGATAAAATTTGAGCCAAGTTCTGAATAGAGGAAAGCCTTACACTCTTAGACCTGAGGATCCTAAGTCCTGATGGCATTGAACCTCTAACCCAACTCCAGAACCACTATCTCCAGGCTTCCTGTAACATGAAAAAGAAATAATTATTAATTATGGCATATTGCCATGATATCTTGTAATTTGTAGCAAGCTAAAATATATACAAATATTTGTGGAAAAAATCAACTTTTTATAGTACACAGAGTGAAAAGTATAATTATACAATAGTGTAAGACAAAACAGTTTTGCTGTAAATTTCATAAAAACTAATATATATATATATTAGATCAGATTACTAAATCATATTTCCCAGCAAAAAAAAATGTGAATATACTTGAACATATTTGAACAGCATTTTTGTCATTTTAAATGTGTTCATGTTAAATATTTTCTTTCCCCACCCCCCTCCATTGACACCCTGCAGCCCGCCCCCTATTCCAGGCCCTCACCATCCCATATATGCATGGCCTCATCTGTGTCCATGCATGTTAAATATTTTCTAAGGTTATAGGTATTACTTATGCTTATCAGCACCCATATATTTTCAATTAGAGTCTAATGGTATTAATCAACTAGTTGTATTTTTAATTAATTTCAAAGTATATGATCAGTTTTCTTACATCTTTACTACCTTTATTCTTGAGCTATTTTGATTTATCAACCAGTAATCACACATAAATGTCTTTTGGGCCCTGTTTTTAATGTAATCTCTGTATGATAACTGAGTGATAACTGAGTTGGATCAGAAAAATTTTTAGATGACAATTGTTTTCACTCAAAGCTATGAAAATGGTGTTTTATCTTTGTCATTTATTGTTTTAAAAAGTTCTGTCTGCCTCTTTTTTTCTTTAAGTAAACTTTTTTAATTCAGAATTTTTTAGACATCTTTACTTTTGGTTATGTGTATGTATTCTTTTTCTTTTAATTATCTTGTAAATCAGTGAACCCTGTGAGATTTAGACTATGTCTGATTGTTGTTGTTTTTGTCTATTAACATTATTTTAATTGTAATTCCTGTTTCATGGTTGCTTTGCTTACTATATAACAGCTAATATTAATGGTTGCATGATCTGTTCTCCATTGTCTACTATCTCCACTTTTGTACTATTTTTTCTCCATTTTCAATGTATTCTTGAAGTTTTTCCCAAGTTTATTTGTGGGTTGTTAGTCTTTTTACTGCCTCATATTTTAGATTCTGCATTGTTGATTTCATTATTCTTTCTCATAATCTAATCCTGTTTTCTTTTTATTTGGCCCCATTGTGGTTTGAGGATAAGGAGGCAATGTACGCAGTAGCTAGACACACAGATTCTGAAGCCATCTGCACTCACCAGCTGTATTCTAGGGCAAGTTACTGAACTTCTCTGTATCTCAATTCCTCAGCAGTAAAACAAAAGAGTAACAGCAATTTCCTTAAGAATAGTGGAGATAAATGAGTTAATATACATACAGTTATTAAAGAATGGCTGGCACATAATATTACTAAATAATTATGTTATTACAATGTACCCCTCTATCTAAAAATATTAAACTGTCTACATTTAGTGTTTATTTACATTTCCTAAAATAACTATTTCAAAGAAAGACTTCTTAAATAGGGCATTTAGAAATCATTCTTTTTTTTTTTAAGTTGGAGAATAATGTTTTCATTATGCCACATATATGAAGAAAGTCACCTTGTATAAAGAGAGCTCTATCCAACCTGGATTTAGAAGGCATAGGGAAACCTGCTTAGTCCTTTTATAAAACTCATACCCTGAATTAAGAATATAGGGAGAGTCTTCCTAGAAAGAGATCTTATAATTCTAACTCAGGTCCTACAATATCCATTCTTCTTTTGTATATGCTCACTGAAACATCCTGCTTTCCACATACATAATATACATGCATGTTAAATATTTTCTAAGTAGCCCTAACCGGTTTGGCTCAGTGGATAGAGCATCGACCTACGGACTCAAGGGTCCCAGGTTCGATTCCGGTCAAGGGCATGTACCTTGGTTGCAGGCACATCCCCAATAGGGGGTGTGCAGGAGGCAGCTGATCGATGTTTCTCTCTCAGCAATGTTTCTAACTCTCTATCCCTCTCCCTTCCTCTCTGTAAAAAATCAATAAAGTATATTTTTTTAAATATATTTTCTAAGTATTGTTCTGGCACTGATGGCCCTCTATTTTGGAGTTTAAACATTGAAGTTTGGAGAAACATGATGATGATGATGATGATGATGATGATGATGACAAAGACAATGATGATACAGATGTTCCTCAGTAACCACAGGAGATATTGGTTTCAGAACCCCCACTGATACCAAAATCGATGGACCCTCAAGTCCTTTATATAAGAAGGCATACATAGTATTTTCATATAACCTATATTTGCATATAGACTACAGCAGGGTATGCCTCCACATCACTTCATTTGCCTGGATACAGAGTAGTGCTAGATGGGTGGCAAATTCAAGGTTTCCTGTTTGGAAATTTCTGCATCTTATTTTTTAATATTTTCAATTTGTGGTTGGATGAATCCATAGATATAAAACTCACAGATACACAGGGTCAGTTGTAATAATAATAATACCATAATAATACTTTTAAATCATAAATAAGTGCTACAAAAATACAAAACCAGGAAATGTAATATGGAATGAATTTAGGGGCAGGATTGACTATTTTAGAAAAGACAGTCATTAAAAATGTCTTGAAGAAGCCTCATTGGAGGCAAGAACTGAATAACAAGTAGTCAAATGGCAGAAATATCTTTGCAGGGGGCCTTTCAGTGTCTGATGTAAAAATGATTCTGATGGCTCACTTAGGCAAAAAGAAAAAGAAAGCCAGTATGGCTATAAAAATGATCAAGGAAGAGAGACTAGACATGAGGTCAAGCAAGATATAGGAAAGAGGAAGTCATGTAGCAAATTGCAGATAAAGACAAAAAGTGTATTTTATTTTAAAAGCCTATGGGAGTTTGATACGGGCTATAATCATTATGTTTCTTATATGGAAATGTGATTATAATTGCAAGTATGAAAGCATGGAAAACCATTAAGAAGAATATTCTGCAGGTGAAATGAGAGATGGTAATACAGATGGGTGCTAACAGTCAAAATGTTGTAGGATAAGTTATGAGCCTATAGGAACTCAAACAAAACTGATATGGGAAGTGAAAGAGAGGAGACAAGGTTGACTCATATATAAATCACACATGTGCACACACAGATACATATATATAAAATAGACATATAGTATATGTAGATATATGTATGTACACACATACATGTTTCTTCTTACTAGATATTCATGCTCCTGTTTTCAAATTCTGATCAAGCCCTTATTTTCTGTAAGAAAACTCTAATACAGGAGGTATAATAGTAATCTAAGTAAGAAATGGCTACCAGTAAGACCTAAAATACAGCCAGGAATTGAGGGATTGAAAGAAGAAGTAAGCAAAATCTTCAGGAAGTAGTGATTGATTATATTGGGGATTGGTGAGGTTTGGTCAGACAAAAGAAAAAAACAAAGCTTGGTCCAAGATTTAGAGGCTGTATGCTTTGAAGAATAGTGCTATCAGTAAAAGAAATAGGCAAGTCAAGAATGGGTGTCACTTTGGGAGAGAAGGTCATGAGTCTTGCTTCAGACATACTGAATTGAAGTAACAGGAAGATAAGCAGTCGAAATGCTTTGTATTCTTTGGGGGTGTGGTACCTTCGCTCAGGAGAGAGTGAGATTGGAGATGTAGATTGGAGAGTTATCTGCATAGAGGCGAGGGTGAAAACTACACAAATAAATAAGAGCCCAATAGGAGAAAACAGAGAAAGGATCAGGGAACAAAGACAACATTTCTAAAAATATTCTGACTCATCTCTCTCTGTTCCTTTTTATGTGGTCCTAAATATCTACCAGCAGACAAAGGAGTAAATCTGGCATGGATTAGCCATTTTTAAATTCTTGTTTCTCATTCCTGCTTAAAGTGTAACTTCCATCAAATTCATGTTCTTTATAAGAAAGCATAAACAAGATGTGTGTTGTGAGTGGATGTTTTTGTTCATTTCACATGGGAAAGTGGTGTTTTAATTTTTTTTAAATTAAGACATTTATATTCAGCACACCTCTTTTAAAGTCTGCTTCTTTGTGATGGCAGCTTGTAAAGGGAGAAGTAAATTGGTGTACAAAATTTGATACGCATTATTATTATTATTTTTCTCAAAATAAAAGGAAGTGGACCTTTATGGACTTCTGACTGTCAGCAGGAATTAAAATATGTGTTTTTCAATGGAGCAAATCCCATAATTTTGTAGCAGCTTACCTTCTTCAACTGCTTTGGAAAAAATGTTGCTTTATGGTCTTCAGTGTTATGGTTTTCAGTAATACTGTGTCTAGATCTCTCAAAAATACTGGTACTGAAAAGAATCAATAGAGATTATCTATTCTTTACATTATCTTCTAAAGGGAACTATCCCAGATAATAAGTATTTATTGTGCAGATCTCAAATTGTAGAGTAAATCAGACTCACTCAAGGTGCCCCTTTAAAACAGAGGTTCTGGGGCTTTGCATTCTGAGATCCTGTCTCTAAATCCTGGTGGAAGGCAGGAATCTGCCTTTAGCACAAGCACACCACTCGATGCTGATACATTTCGTGAACCACTGTCTATTAAAGACTGATTTATTGAGTATTCACAGGTTGCCCAATATTGTATACAATGACATAACTAGAATACCTGAAAAGGTGATTTTGTTTAACCATCAATTCTGCAAAGGTTTTTCTGCTTAAATTGAGGCAGGAGAGACAAACTAGATTAACAGCCTCTAGTTGAGTAGTTTTTATAGACTGACTGAAAGTGGACATCATCCTGATATGCTTATGTTTAAGGTAGATACTAAATTACCTTCACCTTCATAGACAACTCTATCTAATTTCCTCTTCACATGACTTCTTTTTTTCAACCATTCATTACATTTCTCAAAATTTTCTACTTTCATTGCTATATCAATGGTTACATGAATTTGTTATAGTATTATTTTTAATCCCTAAAATATTGCTTTTAAGGAGTAATTATTTGTCTAATTCTATATGTTAAAGTTACAAGCATGTAGAATACCTGGATAATGATTAGTCCCAAATAAACATTATTACCTACAATTTCTATATATTTTTAAATCATTATTTTATATATACATATATATAAAATATTTCCTGTCAATATTCATAAACCTGTCATTTATTATATATATCATGCCCCACTTAATGACAGGGATACATTCTAGAAATGCATCATTAGGTGATTTTGTTTTTGTCAAAAATCATAGAGTGCACTTACACAAAATTATTACACACCTAGGTTATGTGGTATAGCCTACTGCTCCTGGGCTACAAGCTTGTACAACAGGTTACAGTACAAAACAACATGAGTTAAGTCAGGAACAAGAGAAAGTGATACAATCAAGAGACTCAGTAAACACAAGATGTATGAGAATCAGTAAACACAAGATGTATGAGGCTACTGCCTACATAATATACATATTGTTTTACAGCAAAATTTATTTTTCACAAGTATAAATAGTACATGCTAAAATAAAAAGAATAAGTATAGTATAGTAAATATATAGACAAGTAACACTGTAATTTATTACTAGAGGCCCAGTGCACAAAATTTGTACACGGGGGGTGGGGGTGGTGTCCCTCAGCCCAGCCTGCACCTTCTCCAATCTGGGACATCCCTCTCACAATCCAGGTCTGCTGGCTCCTAACTGCTCGCCTGCCTGCCTTCCTGATTGCCCCTAACCGCTTCTACCTGCCAGCCTGATCACCCCCTAACCACTCCCCTGCCAGCCTGATTGATGCCTAACTGCTCCCCTGCCAGCCTGTTTGCCCTAACTGCCCTTCCCTTCAGGCCTGGTCCCCCCAACTGCTCTCCCCTGCAGGCCTGGGTCCCTCACAACTGCCTTTCCCTGCAGGCCTGGTTGCCCCCAACTGCCCTCCTCTGCCAGCCTGGTCCTTCCCAACTGCCCTCCCCTGCTGGCCTGATCACCCCCAACTGCCCTCCCTTGCAGGCCTGGTACCTCTCAACTGCCCTCCCCTGCTGGCCATCTTGTGGTGGCCATCTTGTGTCCACATGGGGGCAGCCATCTTGTGTGTAATAAAAGAGTAATCTGCATATTATTCTTTTATTAGATAGGATAGAGGCCTGGTGCATGGGTGGGGGCCGGCTGGTTTGCCCTGAAGGATGTCCCAGATCAGGGTGGGGGTTCCCTTGGGGTATGGGGCAGCCTGGGCGAGGGGCCTGTAGTGGTTTGCAGGCCGGCCATGCCCGCTGGCGACCCAAGCAGAGGCCCTGTTATCTGGGGTTTATTTATCTTCTACAATTGAAACTTTATAGCCTGGAACAGAACCACGTCTTCTGCTTGCTCATGGCGGCAGCCATTTCTGTTGGGATTTATGTATCTTCTACAATTGAAACTTTGTAGCCTTAAGCAGAGGCCTGGGCAGGCCAGGGTGTGCAGAAAGTTTGGCTTCCTCCATAGCTGGGGGCAACCCTAGCCTCCTGCTCTTTCCAGCTCCGTGGTTGCCGCCATTTCTGTTTGGATTTATGTATCTTCTATCATTGAAACTTTGTAACCTTAAGCAGAGGCCTCAGCTGGCCAGGGCAGGTGGAAAGCTTGGCTTCCTCCATTGCCAGGGAAACCCAAGCCTCCCTCCTGCTCTCTGTGGCCGTAGCCATCTTGGTTGGGTTTATTTGCATATTTGCTCCTGATTGGCTGGTGGGTATGGCTTGTGGGCATGGCTTGTGGGTGTAGCAGAGTGATGGTTAATTTGCATATTACTCTTTTATTAGATAGGCTCATTATCAAGTATTATGTGCTGTGAATTGTATGTGCTATACTTTTATACCACTGGCAGCACTACAGGTTTGTTTACACCAGCATTACCACAAACTTGTGAGTAATGCAGTTCACTATGTATTATTCCATTATAATCTTATGAGACCACCATTGTATACGTGGTCTTGTCTTTGACTGAAATGCCATTATATATATATATGTAATAGTTCCAGACCACTGCAATAAAGCTAGTATCATAATAAAACAGGTTGTAATCTTTTAAAAAATATATGTTTTTATTGATGTCAGAGGGGAAGAGAGAGGGAGAGAAAGAGAGAAACATCAATGATGAGAGAGAATCATCGATTGGCTGCCTCCTGCACACCACTGGGGATCGAACCTGCAACCGGAGCATGTGTCCTGACAGGGAATTGAACTGTGACCTCCTGGTTCATGGGTTGATGGTCAACCACTGACCCACACTGACTAGGCAGGTTGTAATCTTTTTGATAGATACACATCAGGTAGATTTTTGTATATAAGTAAAGTATTTAGAATAATACCAATATTTTCCTATCAATGTTCATAAACCTATCATTTATTATCAGATATTTAGACTGTGCCGCAATTTTAAGTCTTCTCTAGTTTTAAAAGATTCAGTAATTATTATAGTTAATAAGTTGAAAAGAGGAAAATATTAGTCTCTAAGAAGAATTTTTCTTAAGGCTTTTAAAAATCTTTTTAGAAATCTTTTCTTTCAAAGTCATGCCACTCACGATGAAAAACAAATTGAAATGGTCTCTGGCAGCTCTCTGAAGTTGTTAAGCAACTACGTGAGGGGCAGTGTGATTTTGGAGAGTCAGGGAGGCTAGTATTTGATATTACCTAAATTCATTTAGAGATGCTGTGAGTAGATAGTCTAATTTAACTGGCACTTAATATTTGGAAGGAAAAAGATATTGAATTTGAGCTAAGTTTTTGAAGGACTTAATTCACCCCTATTCTTTGTGGTCTGCATAGTTCACCCTAAATTGAAGCGTGGCTACAAAATGTCTAATATACATGAATAGAGCACTGACACGGAAGACAACTGACCAGTTGTGTTTGAGCCCCTTCAGAGCAATTGAAACGCATCCTGAGAAGCCCAACAAAACTGGAGGTGCACCTCTACTGTTAAGGACAATTCACTTGGATTTGAACTTGATTCAGAGATTTTGAAAATTTATGCAAAACTGTCAACCCTCAGCCCCTGCTTCCTTTGCTTCCAGAAGCTTTCACTGATGTTCCTAAGAAATGCCTAGATTATATGGCAGGGGATAAAAATGGAGACACCGGTGTATACTACATTATTTAATTTAGTATCCAGTGTTGTCATGAGATGTATAGCCAATGAAACAGGAAGATTTTTTAAATAAATTTTTGAGTTATAGTTATGGATTCTTAGAGCACTTCACTTTTATTTACCAAACAGCTTCTCTATAAGACTACAGTGAAAACCTAAAATGTATCCATAAAGCCTAATTAGTTTAATTCAAGATATAATTATAGGGCACCTAACATAATCAGTAATGGCAAACTGTAGAAATATAGTCTAAAGAGATATATTATTTTGAAACTTCCCACTTCATGAAGCCATAAAATGTAAGGAGGTAAATAATTAATATAAAAAATTGATATTCATCTTTAAGCATAATTAAAATAATCATAAGATTGCTTTAAAATTTTTGCCTTATCTTTTAATCCTAATAAAATACATATTTACTCATTATCTAGAATCCAGTTGAAAATCTGTGAACTACATTTTAGGTGTAAAATTGCTGAATTAATTTTATAGCATTCTCACAATGGGGAAAAAAAAATTTGTCTCCTGATGATGTATTCTAAGTCTACTTCCTTAATAGAAGTCTTAGTGTTGTGTGCTGGTCCCTTCCTATTCTCTGTCATAAAGCTACCATAAATCTCTAGACCAACATGGCTGTTGTTCATACAGTACTGCCTTGCAGCCATGCACTCTAATTAGTCAAGGTCATTTAAATACATTTTGCATGAAGCACCTAAAGCTCAATGTGCCATTTTGTTTATTTATCAAATTACTAATCAATATGCTACACCACAGTACCACCAGCCTTCAGCTACCAGAGAACGCTGCATGAATTAAAATTGTCCAGGCTGTCATCTGCATAAACAAAATTAAAGGACGCCATTATTTTTTATGATAGAGAGCGATGGAATGCGTTCTAAATAGAAATGATTCAGCATCAGTATTTTACATAAGCTTAAAATGCTTTAGTTTAAACTTTAGCAAACCTAGTATTAAACTGGCTTCGATTTCACTTTCTCTCTCCAACATATTACCTTCACTCTATTGGTAAAGTAATTTATTCCATCCTCTGTGGAGAACCGGGATCTTATTTGCCAGCATATTTATCTTTCCTGCCACTGCACTGTCATTCATCTGCGGTCTCCACAGAGAACCAGACCTGTACGGAATTGCAATTAGGATTGATTCAACTAAATCCAGGCCACAGAACTGATGCTGACAGGGTGACCTCAAGAGAATTTAAGATGCTGGGTTAGGAAATACACACACACGCACACACTTTAGATCCACGATTCATTAGGTTCTCCATGCACTTATTAGACTTTGAACCAGAGTAGACATTTTAAAAAAAAATTGGTACTATAATAAAGTAAACTGCTTCTCAGCAATTTTGAAAGCTTAAAAAAAAGAAATTCCATGGAACTATGTTGAGGCTTAAGCAGGAGTTTGTAAAGAACAGAAATCTAATTTCCACTGGGTTTGTGTACCTTAAGCTTTCCCGATTTATGCAGAAGTGAAATAGAATGCAGAACGGTACAGATAAAGTTGCTTTGTTCTCACACTCTTGTGGTGACATATCTTCAGCAGTTCCATCAGAATCACTGAAAGAGCATCGCCGCGGTGCCAGTTAAATGGTCTAATAGAATTTCCTATATAATTCTTGGTTCAGTGGGACAGTTTTGCAGTTTCCAAAGGCAATGGCTGTAAGCACAAGCAATAACCAGAGTTCCTCTGACCCATCATCTATAACATGCCATATCAGTCCTGAGGTTCTGCACTTTACATTAGGAGTCATCTATTATAGATGACCTGTCCGCATCCTTGTTACACAGGACAAGGGAGGGAAGTTGCCATCAGGGAATGAGTCAAACTTATTCTGTAAAGTACAAAGGAAATTGCAAACAGATAACAGTAGCTGAGTAATCTCCTCTAAGTAGATTTTCTTTACATTTTTCTCTTGGGAGGCAGAATGATGCTCTCCCAAAGGGGTAATGTTGGATGGGTAAGAACAATCCGATTTAATCTAATAAGGGAAATGAGAACATCTCAGAAAGCAAAATTCAATAAAGGGAAATCAAACTGAGCAAAGGAGAGGATTATGTAGTTTGGTTAATAGAATAGGAGATGGGGTGTCAAAACTCCCTCATTCTTTGCTCCTGCTTAATCAAATCACTTCAAGAAATCAAACGTTGAAAAAGAAAAATATCTCCCCTTCCCCACAAAATAAGGAAAGCTCATCAAAAAGTGTCATGATGGGCATTAAGATTTTAAGGTTGTTTTTTTTTTTTAAAGTACACTGTAATTAATTTTGTAAGTGAAAGAATAATGAATTTAATTCTCCCCACATGGAAAACACATTTTTCCTTCTTATAAAAGAAATTATAATAAACAATATAGACTATCTTTCTATTTGGGGTCAAGAAAAGCACTGGAAAGACAGCTGAAACTTTGCATACGGTTCTCAGAATCGCGCATAAGATGTGAGGAGAAAGTAAGTTTGCATCCACTGTCACTGAGACTCTTCTGATGTGCATTTACTGGAATTTTAGTTTTCAGAAGAGCCACCTCTGCAGTATATTTCTCCTATTCCCAGAAGTATCACACATATAAATACTTTTGGGAGGGGTAATGAGCTAGGTTATAAGCTATATTGCTATCCATGTTATTTTTAAAAGCATGATACTGATTATCATCATACTGTTTTTCAGATTTTATTACGACCAATCAGAAAAAATGTCTACTACATACATGAGAAACGTTGTGCATATCATTGATCCCTTGATATCTGAAGTAGCAAGAAGGAAGGTATAAAGTCTCAATAGTGTTAGGTTTGCTGGAGCAGTTGAGTTGATACCCTTCCCCGGGGAACTGGTTTTTCAGGTCATTTCACTATGGACATTCCCTTTTGCTGAAGACCACTTTCACTTGCGGTGACCACATTCCATTCTCTCCCCTCCGGGTGTGCATAAAAAAGTCTCCGCCCAGAAAAAAATCCCGCCAAAAGTCCTTGAAAAGCGGTTGACTGCCCTCACTGGGTGCTGGAGCCATCCAGGCTCAGCCACGTGGTGTGCGGATGATCGAATAAATTCTTAATCCCTCACCATCTTAACCCCTCGCCACTTTGGCCTTTCCTCCTTTGGCCACCTAACAAATAGTATTCTAAGAATTCATAGAAGCAGTTGCACAGGTCTTATGCCCTACTTACAAAGGGAAATTATTTCCTGTTTCTGTCTTTAAACACTATGAAACTGCTCTTATACAGTATTCAGAACCTCCACTAGATAGGTAATGATAGAGTAGTTAGGACACTCAGCCAGTGAAGAGAATTAGCAAGGGAGAAGGAGGAAATGCCTCCTGAAGAACTCCGGGGCAGTCTGGGCACCACAGGGGCAGTGGGTCCTCAGTTTTGCATCACAGAAGCTAAGTTTGATCTCCATGAGGTGATTTGAATGTAAGTGAATCCGATGAACCAAAATACCAAAACATCGATCCCTACACCTGAATACTATGGTTTGTTGTTGTTTTTAAAATTCAGAATAGAGGACATCTATTTATAGTTATTAAAATTCATCCATTTGTCTTCTACAACACTATTACCTCAAAATTAGGATATCTGAAATAAAATAAAATAAAAAACACAGAATGATGAAGTGGTTATGTATGTGTAAAGTCAGAGAAAAGGGAGTAATAACAGCTTTGCCTGCTGCTTGACCCCATCTGTGATAAAACCTGAAGAATATTTAGTGGCACTGTGGATCACATACAGCTCCTGATGAAGTGCTGAAAAGGTCTCACCATCTATTCTCAATATTGCTTATTACTTAACAAAATCTTGTATCATTAAAACGCTCCCATGTAATGGGCATATTTTCATTATAGATTATATTTTTATTAATTACACTTGAATGGTTGTTTTTTTCAAAGACATACTATAAGTCCCTCAAGAGATTAAAGAAGGAAAACTAGTCTAATACAGTCACAAACATGAATTACTTTATGGCCTTTTTATGATTCAGAAGCTTCTCGTAGGTGGCTCATCTCCTTCACTTTGTGTTAAGTGTTTTTATTTTTAGCTTCTGATATACTGTTTAAATTGTGTGGTGTTTATCTTATTAAAACCTACAGACTGCTGTGCACTGGCTGACTACAAATATTATCTGTGTGGACAGGGTAGATACAAAGCTCCATAAAAATGTTCTTATGCATCAGTGATTCTACAACAGCATCTACTATTTTATTATTGGCTATAAAAAATTATATTCTATAAATTTAGATGTTTTCAACTGTAGATAACAGTAAAGCAACATTAAATTGGCTTATATAATAAGAATATTTATTATTCCCTACAACAAGAAATGCAGAGCAAGTAGTATTCCAGAGCTGGTTTATTCACTAGCTCAATGACACATCAAAAACCTATCTAGTTATGATTTTTCAGCTCAACAAACCCCAAAATAAGTGCTTTTCTACCTGATAGCGGCCAGATAGATAGATAAACAGACAGACCTGAAATCATTTTCCATGTGTCCATTGCCAGCCAAGAATAGGGTTTATTCCTTCTAGTTTGCTATTTTATAAGAGCAGGAATATCTTTCCCAGACCCCCCCCCCCCAGCATATTTCTATCACACCTCATGACTTGTACTGCATAGACCATGCCCATATCTAAATCAATCACTAACAAGAGCAATGGAACCAAAGGAACTGTTTTAGACAAGCTAGTGACGCCCCAACTTCACTATGCAGCAGAATCACCTAGAGGTACTGCGAAAACACAGATCACGAGTTCCCAACAAGAAAGTTTTCTATCCATATGTTTTTGGTGGGTAAGATAATTCACATTTTCATAGGGGCACAGGTGATTCTGAGGCTGTAGGTTCTGGAGCCACACTTTGAGAATCACTCCTTTAGTGTTTACTGATCATCTAAAAGATTATACGTGAGCTCAAAAGTCCTCTTATAGAATCTTTTTTAAATTTTTTTATTGATTTCAGAGAGAAAGGGAGAATGAAAGAGAGAGAGAGAAAAAGAGAGAGAGAGAGAGAGAGAGAGAGAGAGAGAGAGAGAGATCAATGATGAGAGAGAATTATTGATTGGCTGCCTCCTGCATGCCCCCTACTGGAGATCGAGCCCACAACCCCGGCATGTATCCTGACCAGGAATCAAACCATGACCTCCTGGTTCATAGATTTATATTCAACCACTGAGCCACTCTAGCCAGGCCTCTTATAGAATCTTAAGTACCTTTTGCATCAGAATAATCAAATTCAGTGACCATTATGGTGACACATGAACAAAAGTTTCAAGCTAAGTGATATTAAGAAACTTAAAAACAAATTTGACCCAAGATTGGCACTTATAAGAAAATTATTATTAGACATAATGGTAATTAGCTGAAGTAAATATTAGTAAAATGCATTGTATTTTGAGCTTATACTCAGGCTCAAAGTAGGCCCTTTTGGAACCTAAGAAATTTAAAAATCAAATATAATTTAAAAGCTGCAAGCATTTTTTTTTTTCTAGTTTACAGAAAGAGAAGAATCTGTTGCAGACCAATAGTTTGGGAAAAACAATCTCCAGGTGCCATGGGAAGAATTTGCAATATAAGTGAGATAGGGAGAGGAAGTATAGGGACAAAATGAATTGTGCTTTCCCTGGGTTTTCCAGAATGGGTAAGAGTACCCAGGAACCCCCATTATTCACAATACACCAGACTGACACAGTTTGGAACAGAACTGCCACACGGAGCTTCTCAAACCTTAATGTGCCTGTGCATCATTTGGGGATCTTATTAAAATGCAGATTGTGATTTAGGAAGTCTGGAGCAAACTGTGCTTTCAATAGTTTCCCATATCCCATCAATACTTTTGAAACCAGAGCTCATTTTGAGTAGCAAGGCTCCACAATCGGTTTCAAACACATGTCTAAGTAGACTTTGCTACAATTGTCTGTATAAGAAGGGCCTCGGGAACTCAAAGACTAGCAATGAGGAGCCAGTGGACAGCTGTAGGGCGGGAAATGAAGAATAGATTAGGGGAGTATAATAGGGATCAGGGAAATGAGAGAAAAAAAATATTTCAGTAGTCCACAAGAGAGCGGACAAAAGTCTTAAGTAATTAAGCATGAAGCTGAAGAGGAAAAAACATTTGATTTTTTTTTTTTTTGCTTTTGCATTCTTTTTTTAAAACTTTAAAAAAAAAAACCTTTATTATTGAAAGTATTACATAGGGCCCCCTTCTTCCCCCATTACCCTCTTTCAGCTAGCTCCTATTTCCCCCCTCACCCCAGGCCCTCACCACCCTATCGTCTGTGTCCATGGGTTATGCATATATGCATACAAGTTCATTGGTTGACCTCTTCAAAGAGATATTTTTGCTGCAGAATAAAAAACCTGATAAATATCATTTGTGATATACAATTTAAAGGAAAAGAAAGAAAAAAAAAGAGGCTAAATTGGCATTCACCAAGATAAGGTACAAAGAGGAGGGAAAAAATTAGAGAGATAGGAGTTAAGTTTCAAATGTGTTGAAGACTCAGAGCTTGAAAAGTATATACACACACAGAGAAGAGAACTGCATGGCTGGGTCCAGACAGGGTGAGATTATGATCTTGTAAGTGTCAGTCTATAGGTGACAGTTAAAGCCTTTGGGGCAAGGTAGTCCAAGGATTATACAATGAGAAGAAAGAGAATTAGTAAATCATAATAGATAACATTTGAGGGGCCCATTGAAAAAAGTAATCTAACAAAAGAGAACAGGAAATAATGATCAGAGCAGTGAGGAGTACAGAAATGAAAGAGTGGCAATTGTTTCAAAGAGCCGCCAAGAGGTCAGATAAGATAGGCACCATCATTCCTTGTACTGGGTTATTAGGTCATCACCACTGAACTCAGCAGAAGGAAAAAATATAAGTGCAGAAAAATATAAAGTAAGCTTTTTTAAAGAGGAAAATAATTGTGTGGGCATGAAAAAAGTTTGATGAGGATCATATGTACAAGGGATTATAACATCTACAGAGAAAAACAATATGTGGTGGGAACCTGTTACATTAACTCAATGATATATTTAACCTACATCAAATTCCCAGGAGCAAGGAATTTTGCAAACAGTTCCACATTGTCAGAGTATTTGGATTTGCGTTTGAAAGTGTATCAAGTAGAACAACAACAACAAAACTAGAGCTGCTCCAAATATTTTATAAGTCCACTAAGCTATGATGTTTCATGAATAAAATCCGAAAGAAGCAGCAAAAGCAGGGGACAGAGTCAGGCGGGGTGGAGCAGGGGAGGGTTGTAGAGGGAGGTGGAGCAGGATATAGGGGAGATAAAGGATGATGGAAGGAGACTTGACTTGGGGTGGTGAACACACAATACAGTGTACAGATGACATGTTGAGGAAGTATGAACCTGAAACCTACATAATATTGTTAACCAGTGTGACCCCAATAAATTCAACAAAAAAGTAAAATAAAAGATATTGTGAAATAGAAATAGCGTTAAGAAAATAGTCGGATTTGTTTGGATTTCAGATGAGAGAAAGAGAAAGAGAGAGGAAATAAGACAATAGGGCAAAGTACCTGCCAAATGATTTAATTTAGAGGTAGAGAAGAGCTTTAACTGATGTAAGCAGTAGCTGAAAACTTGCCCAAAATGTGGTGTAAGAACTCCGCAGAATGTTGTGTGTAGTTAGAAAGTGTTCAGAAAACTGACATTGCAATGCCATTTTGCCTCCCGGGGCAGGATGAGCCCGAACACATTCACACCAGTTGTCCAAGGAAAAGAAGGCACCAACAGGGGCCATAGAGTCAAGCCAACCTCAGAGACCCAGAAGTAAAGCTGACGATGGAAAATCTGGACTTTCAGCTGCGACTGAGGAAAATCTAGTTAAGAGCAGTGTCAGAAGAGCAGGCTCAGAGGAAGGGAAGACAGTAGGAAAGACGGAGCTTCCACAGATAATAACATTGGTATTCAGAGACAAGCACCATGGAAAATGGTCTGAAAATAACCCAGGTTAGAGTGTGGACTTGTTTCAGAAAGTGTAGTTACACGGCATGCCTATACCAAACAGCTTTATTTAAGAGGAATGAAGAAACACCTAGGAAAATTAATGAAGAAGAAAAGCAGAGAACTATAAATTCCCATAATTTTTTTAAAAAGAAAATGGAAGTAAAAATTAGGGCAATGGAAATAATTTTTTTAAAAAGACTACATAACCCACACATACATGCACAAAAATTCTGTAGATTACAAACCAAAACAGGAGCGCATAAATCGGTTAAATATAAGGAAGGCTGGGGAAACTGGCTTCATAATTAAAGGAAGAACTGGAGGAGAAATAAGCAATGGATGAAATTAAGTCTATTGTTTTTAGGAACTACTGCAATATGACTGAATGGATAGGTAAATTTGTTTTGCTTGTACAGTGTCAGGTTTAAAAAATTGCAAATGAGTGACATAAAAATGGCATTTTTATTTTTAAAAATATACTGCTCAGAATCAAGGGAGATAACGCAAGTATAAGTGTTTTTGATGAAGTTAAGTGCTCTACATGGAAGGTGTTATTATCTTTACCTTGTGATTCCAGTGCTGGTTTTCAGTCCTCATACCATTCCTTGTTTATAACTAAGCAATTCGAATTCATTCTATGGCTAAGATGTTATTATCTTGTAGCGAAGGCTCTATTAAATTCTAAATATATTTCATCTGAGTATGTACATTCTGTCAGCTCATTTGCGATGCTACGAAGAATGCTATCAATCAATTTTTCAGCTTAACTTGTTTTTGATTAAAAGAAAACTAATTTTCCATGTACCCTTTCTTAACATGTTTATTTGTTGAACATTTGTATTTCTCTTTCAACAAGAACAAAAAAGAGAGGCTATACACCAAAGCACCATGTTAGTAGATTTAAAAACATAAGTAAAATATCCTATATCCTTGAATTCTGTTGCAAATATTCCCACTAAAACACGACCCTGTCTCCCAGTTTATATTAAAAATGAAATAAAAATTATGATACAATGATGGAATTACTTCACAGAAATATAAGAAAAATCAGGAAGTATATACATATATGTGCTAAATTTACTCTTTTCTTACAAATTAATGTAGAAATTTGTCAGGCTACCCACATTGGAAAAAACAACAACACATTAAGGTTGGGCCATATGAAATCGCCATTACTTGACCATATTTTGGCCTACAAAGTAGCAATTTCTTATGGTTAAACCTATATTAAATATCTCGGATTACTTAGTATTTTGAAAATAATCTCAGTTTATTAGTTACAATTCAAGATACTTCTAAAACCATAATGAAATATGATGAAAATTCTGTTAAAATTTAAAGTAACCTCCTGGTATATTTCTAGAGCATTTATTTTCCAATGGATTTGGATTTATTTATATTAAACATTTTCTTATTACTGTCTCTCCTTATGATAAATTAAACATATTTAAACTTTGTATAAAAGACTTAGCTAAAAACCAAGTAAGCCTCAACAGGTAAAGAGCTGGAACATAAGCCTTTGATTTCCTTATCAATAAAACCAATTTGTTAAATTGAGAAGGCTAAAAAGGCTAATTCCAATGTAACTCTGATATTTTGGGGGCCAGCGATCTGAATCTGTGCCAGCAATCCCAGTGTACATTCTTGATAACCTATAATTAAGTCACTGCCTCTTTCCGAGAAACTGCTCTTGCAGGACCTGTTATCTAAATGATCACGTTTCACAAAGGCCATAAACTATGAACAGTGCACAGCCCCGGAGAGGGGGAGGGAAGGGGTGTTACTAGCGCTGGTGCCAGGCCAGACCATTAAATGTGGTCTGGAGACCTCCAACACCTGGGCCTTTCTGCAAAGCCCGCAAACAGGACGGGAAGCATAATCCATATTTGAGGGACAAAGACACCAGAAAGATATAAAAGAGAAGTTCCCTGCATGTTACTTTGCTCAGACTTGGGAAGTTATTCGCTGAGTCCGCCGGTGTAATAAACAGTGCAACTCCTTTTCTCTAAAGTGTTACTTGGTTTTTCTCTGGTCTTCTGCAACAAAATATTGTGTACAACTTAAAAAACTTTATATATATGAAAATAAAATTGTCATCCTAAAATTAGAAAACCTCACAAAGGACTATGCTACTATAAAAAGTCAGAAATTCCTAGATCGTTTATAGATAAATAAAAATGAGCACAATCAATGATCATATATTGCTGCTCAAGTAAATGGTGCATGTGGGCAAATGTTGCAAAGGTAGATGATTTCTTTTATGGAATAAATGAAAATAAATGTACTAACAATTTGATTACCCTTTCCATGAAACCATTGTGAAATTATAGATCCAATGGCCATTTGAAATTACTTTAGAGCCACCTACGAGTCTTTTGAAATGTTCTTATTAAAGTCATTACATTTCATCATGACCACATGGAATTTATATATGCAAGGCTGGTTCAACACTGGAAATGCAATCAAATAAATCCTCCATATAAATAAGCTAACAAAGAAAAAATCATATGTTTTTTCAATTGACTTAAGGAAGGCATTTGACAAAAGCCAACACCCCATTTCCAGTAAGTTAGGAATGGAAATGAATTACCTCATTTTGATAGAATATCTACATAAACCTATAGCTAACATCATATTGATAATGAAAGACTGAATACATTTTTCCTAATATAGGAAACAAGGCAAGAATATCTGTTTTCACTCTTCGGAACAATACAAGTTTAGAGAGTTTATTAAGACAAGAAAGAGAAACAAAAGTGCTACAGATTGGAAAGGAAGAAATATAACTGTTCTATTTGAAGATGATACCATTGTCTACATAGAAAATCCTAAGGAATTTACCAAAAAAGAAAAAGAAACTCTGAAATCGAATGAGTCCAGCAATGCCACTGGATCAATATAAAAAAATCAATTGCATTTCTGTACACTAGCAATGCACAGGTAGAAGCTGAAATTAAAAACACAATACTATTTATAATCACTCCATAGAAAATTAAATACTGGGGTATATATTTTTATAATATGTATAAAATTCTTTTATTTTAAATTCATAAAATACAGATAGAAAGTTTAAAAGACCTAAATAAATAAGTATTTCATGTGCATGGATTAGAATAATAAAGAGTGGGAGTGTAATTTCAACTCAAATTGATCTATAGATCTAGTGAAATTTCCACCAAAATTCCAGCAAATTTGTAGGCATAGATAAATTTATTCTAAATTTATATGGGATGGTACAGGCCCTATACTAGCTAAAATAGTCTTTACAAAGAAGAAGGGGGGGGGGTCATTCTACTTGATATTAAGGCTTACTATACAGCTAAAGTAATCAAAATAATGTGCTATTGGTGGAAGGCTAGACACATAAATCCACAGGACAAAATAAAGAATATACATATAGGCCCACATAGATGTGCCCAACTGATTCCTGACAAAGATATAAAAGCAATTTCATGGAGGAAAGATAGCCTTTTCAACAAATTGGGATGGAAAAAATAGAAATCCATAAGCAAAAATGGGAACTTTGATCTAAACTTCATACTTTATATAAAAAATATTCAAAATGATCTTAGACCTAAATGTAAAGCTATAAAACTTTTAGGAAAAAAAAAATAGGAGAAAATGTGGGTGATCTAGGTCTGATCATGGAGTTTTTAGGCTTGACCCAAGTAGTTTGGCCATTAAAGAAAAAATTAATAAATTAGATCTCATCAAAATTGAAAACTTTTGCTCATAAAATCTCTCATGAAAATAATGAAAAGCTACAGAATGGGAGAAAATATGTGCAGACCACATATCCAATAAAGGATAGGTATCTAAAATATAATTTTTAAAAAGTAGTGAAAATACCAAGGAGTCAGAGAAATTGACCTTTCTCATATTGATGGTGGGAATACAAAATGGTACAACTCCTCCAGAAAAATTATATTGTTTCTTATATAAAAAAAAAAGAACACAATCACTATACAATTCAGCAATTGTATCCTTAGGCATTTATCCCTGAGAAATAAAACTGTCAATTAATATAGCATTTTAATTCATAATAGCAGTTTTATTTATAATATTATAGGCATACCTGGTCTTCTTGCAATTCACTTTGTGCTTTGCAGGTATTGCATTATTTTTTATTTAGTTTTTTTCAAATTGAAGGTTTGTGGCAAGCAAGTCTAACAGCACCACTTTTCCAACAGCATTTGCTTACTTTCATGTCTCTGTATCACATTTCAGTATATTCCCAGAATATTTCAAACTTTTCTTGTTGTTACACTAATACTAGGAGCCCAGCATGCGATTTGAAATCGTGCGGCACCGCCCACCCTCGAGTTGCCGAGGGATATTTTCCCATTGATTTTTAGAGAGCATGTAAGAGAGAAGGAAAGACAAAGAGAAATATCAATGTGAGGGGGGCACATCGATTGGTTGCCTCCTACATGAGCCCTGACCTGGGCCCACAGTGCAGCAGCCCCTGCGGCCGCTGCCAGTCCCACCCTGCCTCGCTCCCTGGACCCCATAGCCTGCTGGTCTGGCCCTGCCTCCCTCTCCTGCCCTTGAAGCAGCCACGGCCGCTGCTGATCAGGACCTGCCTCAGCACAGGCACAGGGAGGCCCCTGCCGCCCAGTCCCCGACTCTGCACATGCAACAACCTCGTCCCGGCCTAATTTGCATGTTACCTCTTTATATATATAGATAGTGAGCCACCAACATTAAGGCAAGGCCCTCTGTCAGCAAAAAGGTTACAACTCACTGATGGCTCATACAATGGTTACCATATTTTAGCAATAAAGTAGTTTTTAATGAAGGCACATACATTGTTTTTTATACAGAACTAGAGGCCCGGTGCATGAAATTCATGTACGAGGGAGGAGTCCCTCAGCCCAGCCTGCCCCCTCTCACATACTGGGAGCCCTTAGGGGATGTCCTACTGATGGCTTAGGCCCACTCCCCATTGGGGGTGGACCTAAGCCACAGTCTGGCCTCCCTTTGCGGGAGGCGACCGGGCTGATCAGGGGAAGGCGCAAGCCCCATCACCCCACTGCTGCAGCCACTGCCAGTCACCACAGCCACCAAGGTGTTTTCATCAGCATGGAATCCAGTCCCTTCACCATGAAAAAATGACAACTTTCTTTAAGCATTTTCAAGATGTGTCTTTCATAGGATATGACATTTCTTTCTTTATTTTTCTTTTTATCCTCACCTGAGGATATGTTTCCATTGATTTTTTTCCCCTTCCCTCCCATCCCAGGCTCGGCCCTTGCCCAAGCCTAAAGCCTTCACCCCAGGCTTTAGGCTTGGGAAGGGGTTTCCCCCTCGGCACCTCCAATCACAAGCTCGGCCCCTTCCCAAGCCTAAAGCCTCTGCCCCAGGCTTTAGGCTTGGGAAGGGGTCTCCCCCCCACCACCCGCACCTCCGATCACAGGCTCAGCCCCCTCCCAAGCTTAAAGCCTCTGCCCCAGGCTTTAGGCTTGGGAAGGGGGTCCCCCACCCCTCCGATCACAGACTCGGCCCCTTCCCAAGCCTAAAGCCTCCACCCAATGGCCGGCTGGGAGTGACCTGGGTGCCAAGGATGTTCCCAGGACCCAGGTATGTATGCAAATTAACAGCCATTTTTGTTGGGTTCATTTGCATACTCACTCTGATTGGCTGTGGGCATAGCAGAGGTACGGTCAATTTACATGTTTCTATATTATTAGGTAAGATGTTATTGCACACTCAATAGACTTTAGCATAGGGTAAACACTTTATATGCCCTGGGAAACAAAAACTTCATGTGATTTGCTTTCTTGTGATTTTCACTTTATTATGATGGTCTGGAACCAAACCTGTAATATCTCTGAGATGTGCCTGTATTTATGAAGTTAAAGCCTTGATAACTAAATACTGGAAATAGCCAAAAGCTAGAAATAGCAGATACCCTTCCACATGGGAATTTGAAAATAACATGTGAATGGTTACATGAACTATGCTACATACATGTCCTGGAATACTACTCAGCAATAAAAAGAAATAATTATTGATGCATGAACAACTTTGAAGAATCTCCAGGGAATTATGCTGTGTGAAAAGAGCTGATCCTAAAAGGTTACATGCTGTATGTTTCCATTTATAGAACATTTGGAAATGATGAAAATTCCGAAATGGAGAACAAAGTAGTGGTTACCAGGAATTTAGTGATCAGTTGGATACAGGAAGGGATGGGGGTTGATTATAAAAAAGTAAAAGCTACATGAGGGATCCCTGTAGTTATAAAAACTATGCAGTAATTTGCCTAGGCCAAAACTACACATGTGACAAAATTATGTAAAACTAAAAGTACACATACATTTAGAAATGATAACATGTAAAAATGGGCAACCCAGATAAGATCCGTAGATTTCATCAATGTTAGTATGCTGAAGTGAGGTTGTACTACAATTTGGCAAATGTATACCATTGTGGGACACTGAGTGAAGAGTATAATGGGATATCTCTATGTTATTTCTTACAAATCATTTCAATCTATAAGTGTTCAATAAAACTCTCAATTAGAAAGAATTTTTAGACAAAAGAAAATTTACATTTGAGAGACAAAAGCTAAATATATTTTCAATGATATTGTCACTTTTTCCCCAATTTTGTTCATAAAACATTTTATTTGTATGTCTTAATTTGTAAAATAATTTAGATTGAGTAATTTTAGTTTGGAGACAATCATTTATACATAAGTATATATGCATTCACTGTGTTAGGTAAAGACCCAAAACATTGACAGCCAGTTATAATATCCCGAATTCCAGTCAGCTTTCACGTAACCTATACATTTTCATTTACTAGGCCTTAACTTATTTACTACTTTACAGGCATTTACAAACATTTCACCTGGACTTAATCTTACCTGAAAGAGCATGTAGTGAAGACAGACTGTTAGCTGGTACATCAAGCACCACGTCACTGACAAGTGAAAATGCTGAGCATTGTAGGAAGTATATAAATGAGCCAGAGCTCTTGTTGAAGGCTGTGCAATCAATCTCACTTTAAAATGAATGGGTTATCTTGATGATGGTTGTGTTTGTGCATTTGGTACTCAACTGAATCTGTTAGGATAAATAAAACTCTGAAGTAGGCACTCTCTTTTTTCTTTAAACAATCAAACATCTTATTGATAAGATAGTTTTCAGAACTGAATTTAATTCATTTAACCTATTGACATCATGCTTATAACTCACAGAAAGAAAGAAAAGTGAGGACTCCGCTCGTTTACCTTCGGTTAATGTTGAATTATGTATAGGCAGAACGTCTATATCAGAGGCTACGCAGGTGTTAGACTACGTCTCCAAAATCATCTCCTTTTTTCTCCTCCTATAAATTCTAAGACCTTCACAACTAGTATTAGTGGAAGGGGGTACTGGGTAATCTACAGCTTTTAATTATCTGTGCCACTGTTGAACTCTTACCATTTCCCTAGTGATAAGCAAACAAGTGGGAAAATCTATATTCATGTTGAATGATCTAGTCTTTACATCTGGGGAGGCAGTGAGACAATTAACTTACTGAAAGGGAGGTCTTACACAGAGTTAAAGCAACCTTAGCTAACCTTCCTATGAATCCAAAATAACCATAGGCAAAGATTTAATGTGCCAAACCCTTCAAGGAAGAGAAAATGAGTATTAACAGCTTAAAACTAGTTGAAGGAACTTAGCAGATAATTTGAAACAGAAAATATTTTTAATTAGCTAACACTGAAGAGCTAAAATAATAATAATAAATAAAGCCATACTGTGAGTGGCTTAACATTTCATTGGGAGATTTTATTTTTCCTCACTTTGGCTAATTGGATCATTTCCACATGAATAAAATACATGCTAAATTATTTACAGATAATTACATGGCTGTGCTGTTGTTAAAATATTAAGACACAGATGCCCCACAGGAAACATTGCAGCAGACACAGGCACATCAAGAAATGAATAGTCAAGAGGATAATGTAGGGAGTTAAAAGAAAAGCCTATAGAACTAGTAGTATTATTAAATTTTTTTTCAAAATATTATAGTCACTTAAATTTTTCTTTTCATCCCTCAACATTTCTCTTCAAAAATAATGCTCAAGTATCAGAACCTTAAATTTGCTTAATCTGAAAACTTGTATCAGAAATTCAAGAACAAGTACATTTTAATTATATTTATAAGCAATATTCTACCTTTAGTGAACATACTGTTAACCACAGCTATAGAAAGAAGGGGTGCTATTTTTTTATAATATATTTTTTTATTGATTTCAGAGAGGAAGAGACAGATAGAAACATCAACAATGAGAGGGAATCATTGATTGGCTGCTTCCTGCACGTTGGACCAAGCCAGCAACCCAGGCATGTGCTCTTGACTGGAATCGAACCTGGGACCTTTTGGTCTGCAGGCCGATGCTCTATCCACTGAGCCAAACTGGCCAGGGCAAGGGATGCTATTTTTATAGTGTAACTACTAATAAACTGGGCCAGCTTTTGATTTAATTATGTCATTATTGATATCTAAACAAAGAACTGCAGATCACATCAGTGGAAATTGAAATTGAGTGTTTGTATCTCCACTAATCATGAGTGGTTGAGTGGTTTTAGATACTGCACTCCTCAGGCACTGTGGGCACTAAGTATCTGTTTGCATCATTAATTTTTAGTTAACAGTTTACTTGATGCCACTTTTTAAAAAAATAAATTTTATTGATTTTTTACAGAGCGGGAGATGGATAGAGAGTTAGAAACATCGGTCAGCTGCCTCCTGCACACCTCCTACTGGGGATGTGCCCACAACCAAGGTACATGCAGTTGACTGGAATCAACCTGGGACCCTTCAGTCTGCAGGCCAATGCTCCATCCACTGAGCCAAACTGGATGCCACTTTTGAACTAAAAAATTTTGTCACCGATATAACCTAAGAAACAGCAATCCCTCAAATTTTAGGTTATTATGGGGCAAAATACAATTTATTAAATTGCATGTCCGTGATCTATTTATCCTACTCTCCACTGCCATCTCCTAAAAATAAATTTTTGTCTCTTGACCTTACTGTATTCCTCATCATTCAAGGACAGTATTGGTCGGTCAGCTTAGTTAAGGGGCTTGTGTGTTGTTGTTTTTTAATAAATAGAATGGATAGAGGTACACAACCTTTCATAAATATAAGTAGAAATATATCCAAATACTAAAGAGAAATTTAAAAACTATAAACAGAACAGAAGTGGAAAGAAAGTGGGGAAAGGGAGCATTAAATATAAGTTTTTAAGAGAGTTTTTTTGGGGGGTTGTGTTTTGGTTTGGTTTTGTTTTCTATGTCATTATTTATTAATTTGAGAGTAAAGCTTAGAAAGAGGGACCAGAGAATTTGCAAGATAAGAGAGATACTGAGCATTGGGCTAAGAGAACTCATTTTAAGAAATGATACTATGGATTGTGAATAGGCTTACTTTTTGATAATTTTTCGGAGATGCCAACAATTATTGGAATGTTTTTTAAGTGTTTTAAGGCCCAATACCCAAAACACCCAAAATTCCTCAATATCCACTATCTAAAATTCCCAGGGCATCACCATTTCTACTTTGCCTAAAAATAAGAACTTTAATTCCCTCTTAGTATGAGAATATTCTTTTCCTTCTTAGTTTGCTTTGAAATTGTACAATGATTCATCTTCTTCCTGCCCTGACTTCCAGACCCATCACTGGGGGAATCACAAAGCTTGGTTTCTCATACCATTCTCCTACAAAAGGAATAATGGCCCTTGGAGAAAACTGTGATTTAGGATGTGGGCAGGAAACATACAAAATTTCCCTGGAGTATGTTGTAGTGGCAGGAAGTAAGAAAGTGCTCCAAAATAATAATAATAAAATATACAATGTTGGTGGTATACCAAAGAGAAATGCTTGTAATGACCAAAACTAGAATAATTTGAGCAACAAAACAAAGTAGTATTGGACTATTATCCAAAGTATAAAATAAATGTAGAGTTCATACTGATAAATATAAGTGACAGAGGAAATTTAAAAATATAGGAAAAGAGACAAATCTCTCATACAGAAAAATTACAATTACATTGTGTAGCTATACCACCCCTAAGGAGGTGGAGCACAACTTTCCACTCCTTAAGTGAGAGCGGCACATAATGAGGTCCTTCCAAAGAGTACAGTACAGAGAAAGAAAAATTACTTTACAGTGGAGAAACCTGACAAACTCTACTTCAGCCAGGTGAGTAAGGTCAACATCAATAGTCACAAATCATATTGATAGACGGTATCCTTGCTATGGTGTGAGAAAAATGGCACTTTATGTTTGTGATCATCCCCCAAAAACACCTAACCTGAGCCTAATCATGGAAACACATCAGACAGATCCCAATTGAGGGACATTCTACAAAACACATGACTAGTACACCTCAGCACTTTCAAGGTCATCAAAAACAAGGGAAGTCTGAGAAACTGCCACAGCCAAGAGAAGCCTAAGGAGACATAACAACAAATGTAATGCAGTATCCAAGGTGGGATCCTGCAACCAAAAAAAAAAAAAAAAAAAAAAAGCCATTAGGTAAAAACTTTAAAAATCTGAATGAAGTACGGACTGTAGTTAATAATAATGTATCCAGTAACAAGCTAATAGTAGAGGAAACTAAGTGTGAAGTATATGGGAACTCTCTGTACTACCTATAATTTTTCTTTAAATCTGAAATTATGCTAAAATTAAACATTTATTTTAAACAATTACATCACAAACTTGATAAAATATCCTTTATTATTAGAAAGGAATACACTCAATATGGCACATGGTTTCCTGTATTTGCCTTTCATATTTATCGGTAATATGGACTTAAACTTTGAGGTACAACTTTTGTCTTTCAACTGGGTGAAAATAGGCGTGAAGATACAGGCCAACATATAAGGATGGAGAAGTAGAACGAGAGAAGTACCAGCATTTAAATGCCTTTTTTAAATTTCCGAACAACTTAACTTCAAACTTCTTATTTCCTGAAACAAATAAACGTCCATCTGTTAGGGTAACACACCAAGAAACCAACAAGACTGTCTCATGGGAAGAAAAGCCAAGAACTGTGCTTCCGCCACAAACATCCTATAACAACACCACCTGAACCATTTTCTCTCTTTCCCCTGTGCTTCACTCTCGAATATTCAAATGCAACAACAGTTAGCTCATACAGCGGAGGTGGAATTAGAGAGAAAGCAGCTAATCCTGCCTGACAAACTTCACTGAAGGCTTCCAAAATTTCATCCAGCCTGGTTTATGGGAGAGAAGAATGATTTATTTGCTTAACTTTTAAGAATTTTATATTAAATGTACAGGCTGGAGTAATATTACACTGGGCTATACTTTTATTATCTCAAAGTAGTCTTTATATTATTTTAAAGTCATGAGAAATCTAGGATTTTCCCAAATTTTTATCCAAGAGGAAAGGAAAAAAATGCATCTCAGGAGAAGGATAGAAGTGGTTCATTTGTTCCCTACCTAGCCCGGCACATTGAATAAGCCAGTTACATAGTTATTTTTGTGTGTGTGTGTGTGTGTGTGTGTGTGTGTGTGTGTGTGCGCGCGTTTCACGAAAATTTGGAGAGAACCCTGCTTTCTGATAGCTCATAATTTCTAACCATTATAAACTCTTATGAAAAGTGGTACTGAGAATCTATACATCTTTTACTAACGAAAGAAGACATATCTCAACAAGAGCAACAATGACAAAAAGTTCTAATACAGGACCCGATTTGCTAAAATTTTGTTGAGGATTTTCACATCTATGTTCATCAGTGGAGGAGGTCAATGGGGAAAAGGGGAGACATATGTAATACTTTCAACAATAAAGATTTTTTTTAAAAAGAATAAATACCAAGTTTAAAAATGTTCAAATGCATTGCTATACAGTCAAAAATTTAAAATATTAAAAATAAAATAGTCTAATTCTTATTTACAAAGATCAATTTATACCTTTCTTCCTTTCATTTTTGGAAGATTATTTTTAAATCTTTCTTTTTCCTCCACATCTCCTGAAAATATTATTTTATTTTTCCCTGGTCTAATTTAATTTATTTTAATATAAATAAAGGCTCTCTCTAAGGAAGGGAGGGAGAGACTAATAAGATTACATGGGTGATGATTCAGGATAATAGCAACAAAAGGGAAGCAAGTTCATAAAGTAGCACTGACACAAACCACTGGGAGAAAGCAGCAGACTTTGTTAAATTGGAAGCCATATTGATTTCATTAAACTATAAAATCTTTTAATAAAATCTAAAGTGTAATATATTAAGATATAAATTAACTACTAATAAGAAACTTGAAATTAATGAAAACATTGCCTTAAAGACACATTAAGTAACCACATGTACAAAAGTCATAAAATTATAGGAATTTTAATGTAAAATCTTTAGTAAGACAATATTTAAAAAATCATTAAAGAAATTTTTAGATTCTTGTATATGGTATTGAAATACAGAGGGTTTGGTGCCTTAAAATTTAAACATATAAACAAACATGCCAAAGTTAAGTGAAACTGCTTGCAATAATATCAAATTTAAGAATTCCATAAGCAAATATGAAAAAATTACCTATAATTCCATAATTAAACATGATATAATACCTTAACTTTATTTTTCTTATATCAAGAAGAAACATAACTTTATTGTACTTTCTACCAATCTTACACATGTTATTTAATAAACTAGGGGCCCCGTGCACGAAATTCGTGCACTGGGGGGGGGGGTCCTTCAGCCCAACCTGCCCCCTCTCACATACTGGGTGCCCTCAGGGGATGTCCTACTGATGGCTTAGGCCCGCTCCCCATGGGGAGCGGGCCTAAGCCAAAGTCTGGCCTCCTTTTGTGGGAGGCAACTGGGCTGATCAGGGGAAGGCACCAGCCCCATCACCCCACTGCTGCAGCCACTGCCAGTCACCACAGCCACCAAGGTGTTTTCATCAACACGGACTCCAGTCCCTTCACCAAGAAAAAATGACAACTTTCTTTAGGCATTTTCAAGATGTGTCTTTCATAGGATATGACATTTCTTTCTTTATTTTTCTTTTTAGCCTCACCTGAGGATATGTTTCCATTGATTTTTAGAGAATGTGGAAGAGAGAGGGAGAGACAGAGAGAAACATCAATGTGAGAGGGACACTTTGATTGGTTGCCTCCTGCATGAGCCCTGACCATGGTGGCCGCCAAGGGTCTCCACACACCCCAGAGGCCAGCAGCCAGCCCCCCATCATGGACGCCAGGCTGGGGGCGTGGACCCAAACTGCCTCTTGGTGCTGGAGCATTCCCAAGCAGCTGGGGGCACTATGGTGACACAGGATGTTCCCGTCCCGCCCCCAGCTCCTTGGTGCCTGCACCTATAGGCTCAAAGTGGCCAGGGGGCGTTCTGGGACCCCTGCTGCTCAGGGTCTAAGCGCGGGCCTACAGGCTCGGACTGGCCTGGCTCCTGAGGATGTTTGCGGGACCCAGGCCACTTGGCGCCTGCAACCTTAGGCTCCGAGTGGCCAGGGGGTGTTCTGAGACCCCTGCCGCTCAGGGTCTAAGCGCGAGACTACAGTCTTGGAGTGGCCTGGGTCCAGAGGATGTTTACAGGACCCAGGCCACTCAGTGCCCGCATATGCAAATTAACCGTCATCTTGTTCGCTCTGATTGGCTGTGGGCATGGCGAAGGTGTGGTCAATTTGCATGTTTGTCTATTATTAGGTAAGATTAAAAGTCTTCTTGATTTTATATAAAATACAGTATTATAAGGAAATTTAGATGTTTCTACTTTAGTCTTGCTTAACAGATGAATCCTCTCTACAACTCCAAAAGTGCTTATGAAATCTCTACTTAGATATTTTCATTTGTTTTTTTTTCTAAATGAACCTAGAAACATAGTCATTACTCCTTCACTAAGATTTAGACACCTCAATCTCACAGTCTACTCTAGAAACATCCACAAGATTGATATCACATTCAGAAGCCTTTAAATTATGATACCCACTTAATTACTCCATACTTTTGAATATTGAGAAATAATTAGCCTTTCACCAATATTTGGTATGTTGTTATTCTCCACAGTTCTTGCAAAGATTATCCAGTGATCTCACTGGAAAGATCTCAATATCCTAGTCCAGTGGTCGGCAAACTCATTAGTGAACAGAGCCAAATATCAATAGTACAACGACTGAAATTTCTTTTGAGAGCCAAATTTTTTAAACTTAAACTTCTTCTAACACCACTTCAAAATAGACTCGCCCAGGCCGTGGTATTTTGTGGAAGAGCCACACTCAAGGGGCCAAAGAGCTATATCTGGCTCACGAGCCACAATTTGCCAACCACGGTCCTAGTCTATAAACTAGATGACAGTCCATAACTACTTCATCTAACCTGAACTTCTACTATATTTGACCAATATTTTGTTCTTTTTGCCTATCTTCTTGGCAGAAAAGAAAGGAAATGAAAGTTTTGTTTTATCTCCACTATCTATTTATATTTTTCTGTCAGTCCTAAGTTCTTTGTAGCTCTTGTTCTGAATATGATTTAAATAGTTCATGAGTTGGTCCTAATTGTTTTTTTATGGATATGGGTATTTGGGGGATTTTAGCCTTCCTAACGTCATTCTTACAGGTCTATAAAATCCTTACATATACGACCTTGATTATAGTTTCTCTCTCTCTCTCCCCGTCCTTTTTCTTTTTGTCTCCTCTAGATGTCCTCTATAAACATAAGCATTTTGCCCAGCTATATGTACAAGCCCTGGAAAATGTAATTCCACATAATTTCAGAAACTATTCACAAAGTGCAATTATTTAATCAGAAAATTATTCAATTATCACATTGTATGAAACTAGAAATCTGAAAAATCTACAAATATTGGGAAAAAAATAACTACACACAACAAATGGGCAAAAAAAGAAATTTTAAAAATCTCAAAACAAATGCTGGAAAAATAACTTCCAGGATGTAGCAAAAGCAATCCTGAAAGGAAAGTTTATAGCAATAAATGCACATATAAAAAAATTAGAAAGATCTCAAATAAATAACTTAACTTTATACCTCAAGACACTAGAAACAGAAGAAAATTAGGGGAGGCCAGGAGGAAGTCAATGGGGGAAAAAAAGGAAACATATGTACTACTATTTGTAATAACTGAAACAATAAAATAAAATAAAAAATAAATCCTAAATAAAAGAGAAAGAAAGAAATAATAGACATCAAAGTGGAAATAAATGAAATAGAGACTAGTAAAACCATAGAAAGAATCAACAAAACTATGAGCTGGTTTTTAGAAAAGATAAATGGAATTAACAAACCTTTGGCTAGACAAAATAAGAAAAAAAGAGAGAAGACTCAAGTAAATTTTAAAAAATGAAAAAGGCAATAGTGCAACTGATACTGCAGAAATGCATCCTATATAATAAAAGGCCAGCCACCATAAGCATAACAACCAGAACGACCAGAGACCAGAACGACCACAGCCCCTCACTGGGATGGCTCTGCCCCCAAGAAAATAGTTAAGGGCAATCAGGCAGGCAGGCAGAGTGGTTAGGGGGGTGATCAAGCAGGCAGAACAGCAGTTAGGGGTGATCAGGTAGGCAGGCAAGTGGTTAAGGGCAATCAGGTAGGCAGACAGCCCCTTGCAGGGCTGGCTCTGCCCCCCAGCAAGCCAGTTAGGGGTGATAAGGTAGGCAGGCAGAGTGGTTAGGGGCGATTAGGCAGGCAGGCAGGTGAGCAGTTAGTAGCCAGCCAGAGGTCCTGGATTGTGAGAGGGATGTCCAACTGCCGGTTTAGGCCCGATCCCTGTGGTATCGGGCCTAAACTGGCAGTCAGACATCCCCTGAGGGGTCCCAGATTGGAGAGGGTGCAGGCCAGGCTGAGGGACACCTCTGCCATGCACAAATTTCATGCACCGGGTCTCTAGTAAGATTATAAGATTGTCACTATGAACTAGTATATGACAACAAATTAGGTAACAGAGAAATTGATAAATTTCTAGAAACATACAACCTTTCATGACTGAGTTAAGAAAAATTAAAAATTTGAACAGACCATTAAAGAGTAAAGACATTGAATCAGTAATCAAAATCTCCCAATACAGAAACCTATAGGACCAGACAGCTCTCCTGGAGAATTCTATCAAACACTGAAAGAATTAACACCAATCCTTCTCAATTTTTTCCAAATAACTGAAAGGAAAGAAATATTCCCAAACTCATTCTACTAGGCAAGCATTACCTTGAAACCAAAACAAGATAAGGACACTACAAGAAAAGAAAACCATAGACCAATATCCCTAATCAATATGGATGCAAAAATTATAAAAAAAAAAAAATATTAGCAAACCAAATTCAAAAGCACATTAAAAGGATTCTACACCATGATCAATGACCCAGGATTTATCCCTGGGATACAAGGTTGCTACAACATATATAAATCAACACATGCAATAAATCGTATTAATAAAAGGAAAGGTAAAAATTACATGATTTTCTCAATAGACAGAAAGGCTTTTGACAGAATACAACTCAACAGATTAGCTATAAGAAGGAACATATCCCAAAATGATAATGGCCATATATGACAAACCCACAGACAACAATATCTTTATTGGTGAAAAACTGAAAGCTTTTGCTCTAAGATCAGAACTAAGACAAGGATGCCCACTCTTACTATTATTATTAAATATAGTATTGGAAGTCCTAACTAGAGCAAATAGGCAAGTAAATAAAACACACTGAAATTGCAACCGAAGAAGTAAATTATCACTATTTGCAGATGATATGACACTCTATGTAAGCTCAAACAAAAAACTGTTGGAACTAATCAATAATTTCAGTAGTGTTGTAGGACATAAATTCAACAAACAGAAATCAGTTGCATTTTTGTACACTAATCATTAAACATTTGAAAAAGAAATGAAGAAAAGTATATATCTCAATAGCTCAAAAATAATAAAATAGCTAGAAATAAAATTAACAAGGAAGTGAAAGATCTTTACAAGAAAAACTAAAAAAGTTTGTTGAAAAAAATTAAAGAATGCAAAAACAGCCTGGCTGGCGTGGCTCAGTGGTTGAGCATCAGCCTATGAAACTGGAAGTCACAGTTCACTTCCCGGTCAAGGCACATGCCCGGGTTGCAGGATCAATTCACAGTGTGGAGTGTGTAAGGAGGCAGCCGATCAATGATTCTCTCTCATCATTGATATTTCTATGTCTCTTTCCCTCTCCCTTTCTCTCTGAAATAAATAAAAATATATTTTAAAAATAATTTAAATTTTAAAGAAGAATGCACAAACAAATAGAACTACATTACATGTTCATGGATCAGAAGAATTAGTATTATTAAAATATCCATAATACCCAAATGATATATTGATTCAATCAAATGCTCATCAAAATACTAATGCATTTTCACAGAAATAGACAAAGTAATCCAAAAATATGTATGGAATAACAGAATATTCCAAATAGCCAAAGCAATTATAAAAAAAAGAAAAACAAAGCTGGTGATATAATACTTCTTGATTTTAAACTATACTACAAAACTATAGTAATTAAAACAGTAAGGTACTGGCATAAACATAGCCACATAAACCAATGGAACGGAACAGAAATCCCAGAATTAAATTCCTATATCCTATATAACAAAAGGCCAATATGCAAATTGACCGAACTGCAGAACGACTGGTCGCTATGACATGCACTGACCATCAGGGGGCAGACGCTCAATGCAGGAGCTGCCCCTGGTGGTCAGTGCGCTCCCACAGGGGGAGTGCCACTCAGCCAGAAGCTAGGCTGAAGGCTGGTGAGTGCAGTGGTGTGATGGGAGCCTCTTTCACCTCCACAGCAGTGCTAAGGATGTCCGACATCCTGAGGGTTCCTGGACTGTGAGAGAGCACAGGCCGGACAGAGGTTCTGTGCCGCCCCCCCCCCCCCCCCCCCCGAGTATACAGGGCCGCTAGTATACAGATAATGAATAATCAACAAGGGAACCAAGAGCACCCAATGAGGAAATGGTACAGGGAAAACTTGATAAACACATGCAGAACAATGAAATTTGACCCCTATCCTAGAAAAACTAACTCAAAATGGTTAAAAGAGTTAAGCATCAGACCTGATATCTTAAAATTCATAGAAGGAAATGTAGGAAATAAATTCCTCAACATTGGTCTTGGCAATGAATTTTTTTATATGATATCAAAAGCATTAACAACAATAGCAAAAATCTACAAATGAGACTACATCAAACTTAAAAAAAGGAAAGAAAGAAGAAGAAAGAAAGAAAGAAAGAAAGAAAGAAAGAAAGAAAGAAAGAAAGAAAGAAAGAAAGAAAGAAAGAAAGAAAGAAGGAAGGAAGGAAGGAAGGAAGGAAGGAAGGAAGGAAGGAAGGAAGGAAGGAAGGAAGAAGGAAGGAAGGAAGGAAGGAAGGAAGGAAGGAAGGAAGGAAGGAAGGAAGGAAGGAAAGAAAGAAAGAAAGAAAGAAAGAAAGAAAGAAAGAAAGAAAGAAAGAAAGAAAGAAAGAAAGAAAGACGGACAACCTAAAGAATGGAAGTAAATTTTTGCAATCTATACCTCAGAAAAGGAGTTCTTTTCAAAATATATAAAGAAATCATACAACTCATTAACAAAAATAATTCTATTAACTCAATAACAAAAAAATGAATAATTTGATTTTAAATGGGCAGAGGAACTAAATCCACATTTCCAAAAAATGCCATCCAAATGATGAACAGTTCATGAAAAGGTGTTCAACATCACTAATCATTAGGGAACTGGAAAATCAAAACCACAAATGAGATATTACCTTACCCTTGTTAAAGTGGCTATTATCAAGAAGACAGCAAGATAAGTTTTGGCAAGGCTGTAGACAAAGGGCACTGTTGGAGAGAATGCAAATTGATTTAATAACTATGGAAAACAATATGGAGATTCCTAAAAATATTGAAAGTAAAGCTACCATATGATCCAAAAATTATACTTTTGGGCATATTCACAAAGGAAATGAAAACACTCCCATGTTTCCTGCAGCATTACTTACAACTAGAGGCCCAGTGCACAAAATTTGTGCACAGCAGGGGTGTTGGGATTGGGCCTAAACCAGCAGTCAGGCATCCCTCTCACAATCTGGGACCACTGCCTCCTAACTGCTTGCCTGCCTGCCTGATTGCCCCTAACTGCCTGCCCCCCACCGGCCTGGCTGCCCCTTACTGCCTGCCCCCCCGCTGGCCTGGTTGCCCCCAACTGCCCCCCTGCCAGCCTGGTTGCCCCTCACTGCCTTCCCTGACAGCCTGGTCACCCCCAACTGCCCCCCCCACTGGCCTGGTCGCCCCCAATTGCCCTCCCCTGCTTCAGCAGCTTCTCCTATCTTCCCTGTCCAGCACACTGGCTGGTTAACATGGTATCTATATCTGAGCTCTCTATGAGCTCTTAGCCTTACATCGAGGCAGTACTAGCTCTCAACTCCATCTGAGCTCTCTAGCCTCTCCTGCACACATAGGAGCTACATTCTCTGTGCCTACCAGCTCTGCCCAGCTGTTCTCTCTCACAGACTAACTGGGCATTAACCTGTATATCACTCCTTAGACAAAGAAGGCTTCATGCCAATAGTTATATCAATCATATTTTTGCTACAGAAGTGCACAGTGTACCATGTGTCCTTGCACCCACTCATGATATCTTGGCCTTGGGCACCGTGATTAGGCTCATGCTTAGAGCAGCCTTGGCCATTCTGGTATATTGACAACAAGGCCTCTGCTTTGATTGGCCTTGACTACTAGGCTTTTCTAGCGTGGTTCCCACAGATGTATATCAAATTTACATAATGTTATATGTCAAATATATTTCAATAAACAAAAGACTCAATGAGAGAAAATAGTCAGTCTACTTGAAACTGCTTTATGTATTATTTTGACTAATGCCAAATGAGGAAATAAATAAAAAAGCCAAAAGTGCAGATATGGGTTAACAATTCTAAAGCTCTTTAACATATATACAAAGTATTAAAAAATTAAGTAAGTGGATACTACATGGTGGGGTGCAAGTTTCTCACTGTTAGAAAGTTATAAAAGAGCCCAAACTCTTTGGTACTGGATTAAATTTTGAACTTAAGTTTACCTTAATATATATGCAAATGGATAGATACAGAAACAGGCAAAGATATGTCTGTACACACAGGTTGGTTGACATACATATGTTACCTATCTATGTCCTCTGAGACAGCCTAGAAGTAATGATACCTAGTAACCATGAGCATAAACAGTGTGCCCAAAGTAATCAGTTTCTTGGAAACATGGTTGTTTCTAGGGCAAGGGTAGGGAAAAAGATAAGCCTGAAACATACTGGAGTACCAGAAAGTAAGTAAAAGGTTAAAAAAAGAAAAGAAAAAGGATAGGGGCATGTGAAAGAAACACAGGAGTTGCTTTGAGAGTTCCCAAGGCCAAATCCTATCTAATAAAAGAGTAATATGCAAATTGACCATCATCCCAAGACACAATATGGCCGCCCCCATGTGGTCAAAGATGGCTGCCCCCATGTGGACACAAGATGGCCACCACAAGATGGCTGGCAGGGGAGGGCAGTTGTGGGCAGTTGGGGGGGACCAGGCCAGCAAGGGAGGGCAGTTGGGGGGGACCAGGACTGCAGGGGATGGCAGTTGGGGGGAGGCCAGGCCTGCAGGAGAGAGCAGTAAGAGGGGACCAGGCCTGCAGTGGAAGGCAGTTGGGGGAGGACCAAGCCTGCAGTGGAGTACAGTTGGGGGGGGACCCAGGCCTGCAGGAGAGTGCAGTTGGGGAGGACCAGGCCTGCAGGGGAGGGCAGTTATGGGGGACCAGGCCAGCAGGGGAGGGCAGTTAGGGGTGACCGGGCCAGTAGAGGAGGGCAGTTATGGGGGACCAGGCCTGCAGGGGAGGGTAATTGTGGATGATGAGGCCAGCAGGGAGGGCAGTTAGGGGTGACTGGGCCAGCAGAGGAGGGCAGTTGGGGGAGACCAGGCCACAGGTGAGGGCAGTTGTGGGGGGACCAGGCGTGCAGGAGAGGGCAGTTGGGAGGGACCAGGCCTGCAGTGGAGGACAGTTGGGGGGGACCCAGGCCTGCAGGACAGTGCAGTTGGGGGGAACCAGGACTGCAAGGGAGGGCAGTTGTGGGCAATCAGGCTGGCAGGGGAGGGCAGTTAGGGGCAATCGGGCTGGCCGGGGAGCAGTTAGGCATTGATCAGGCTGGCAGGGGAGTGGTTAGGGTGTGATCAGGCTGGCAGGCAGAAGCGGTTAGGGGCAATCAGTCAGGCAGGCAAGCGGTTGGGAGCCAGCAGTTCTGGATTGTGAGAGGGATATCCCAGATTGGAAAGGGTGCAGGCTGGGCTGAGGGACACCCTCCCCCCATTCACAAATTTCGTGCACTGGGCCTCTAGTCAGTTATAATTTGAATATTAAAATAAATAATGGTAGTATTGAATATAACTCACGGTATAAAATAAATATATGTCAACCATACTTATATAAAGAAGTGAGGAAGGAAGGAAGGAAGGAAGGAAGGAAGGAAGGAAGGAAGGAAGGAAGGAAGGAAGGAAGGAAGGAAGGAAGGAAGGAAGGAAGGAAGAAAAAAGAGAGAAAGAAAAGAGATAAATCTTCCTTATGGAAATTTTTTTTAAAAATATACAGATATTCCCTCTGTAGAGGTTGAAGCTTGATTTCCTCCTCCCTGAGTGTGAGCTATACTTTGACTTGTTTTCAAAATATGGAAAGAGGAAGTTAATAACTTTATACTATTGGAGGAACCTGAGAGAGACACTATCTTACCCAAGTGATCTAGATAAAATAATCACATGTGGCTGTCATGTGCCCCTGATGTGTGATATGCAAGTCACCTCACTCTGTGATATTATTACTAATAATTCATAACCCCAGTCTAAAGGTAAGAAAGATACCAGACAAACCCAAACCACAAACTGAGCAAGATTCTACAAAATGCTTTATCAGTACTCCTAAAACTGTCAAAATTGGGGGAAAACAAACAGACAGACAAACAAACAAAAACACAGGAAAACTGAAAAACCTTCACAGACCAGAGGAGACTAGGAAGACATGTCAACTAAATGCAATGTGGTATCTGGGCTGTACCCTGAAACAGAAAAATTGGGTTAATTGGAAAGCTGGTGAAATCTGAATTAAGTCTAGAGTTCTAATAGTAACAGCAGTGTTTATTAATGAATTTCAGAAAACATACCATAGTAATGTAAGGTGATAACATTAAAAGAAACTGAATCTAAAACATCTAAAATCTTTCCAAAATAAAATTGTATATATGTATTTAAGTCACAAGTGTTTGACTAATAAGTACTAGTAATTTTAACCTGAAACCACTTTTTGGAGTACTTTATAGATAGCTTATTTTTTAATTGAATTTGTTGGGGTGACATTGGTTTGCAAAACCATAAAGGTTTCAGATGTACAACTCAATAAAACATCTAATAGGTTGGGGAGATTAGCGGCATGATGCAACTATATTTTACCAGTATATTTAGATTTCCACAGTCCAGTAGGACTTAGTGATGATTAAAATAAAATCAATAACTGCATGTGACTATTGAGCACTTGAAATGTGACCAATAAGACTGAGAAACTGAAGGTAATTTAACTTTCATGTAATAGCTACATGTGACAGTGGCTACTACATTGGACACCACAGTTCAAGATGATCCATCAGGTGGCATGGTTCCTCAATGCAAGGGACCAGCATCATAAGTAATATGTTTTAATAGAGCAGATTAAATATATTATATGACCATTTTTAGTGGTTATTAACAAAAGACATGTATTTGATCTACCAATAGGTTATAGTTTCTTTCTCTAATCCTAAACAGTTGATGTTTACTTTCTTCTGTGCTTCTCAATAAAGCACGCTATTTTGAATGGAATTATCTTATATTCTCTGTTAGTTTTTTCTTATCTTTTTTGTTTTTTTGAGACACAACCTGATGTAACCTGATGAAATGTGACATGCTTGTCACTTTTGGTTAAACTTGAGTATAAATGGGCAAATATCCATGTAACTAGAATGTTTTCCCATTACTGGTTCCTGGCAGGTAATGGTCTAATGGCAAAACCCAACGTGGAAAAAAAAAAAAAGCTGCCGCATTAAAAAGCAGCTAGTGCCTATAAAAGAGTTGAACAATAAATTCACAGTAAAAACTGCTCCTATATTCTCAGGATTCTGTCTTGCTCCTCCATGCATCTTGTTAAAGGTTAAATAATTATTATTTGTAAAAGCAAATGATTAAAACATATAGAAAGAGAGTATGAGATGAGGAATAGATAGAAAAACAGATTAACTAAACAATGGTATTCCTTTTTATGGAAAGCATGTTTAGTAAAGAGAGAAATTGTGCAGACAGGGATAATATATGACTAGAATTGTTTCTTGTCCAGGAGGCATTATACTTTAAGCCATGTTCTTAGTGATGCAGAGATTTTCTACTTATAATGCCACCTTCCACTATTATGAAAATGAGGAATAACAGAAAGATACTCCATTTTATTTCTGTCACTCTCAAAAATATTAAGTTAATAATATGAAAAAGTATTTATCTAAATGGTCATTTCTTTTTTCCCAGTTCATGAAAGGCAAGAAATAGCCCCAGGCAATTTGATTTAATTTATACATCGCTGACAAAAGATAACATATGTTTGAAAGAATGTATTTTAGTGAGTGAGAGTAAAACTAAAAATCATTTCAAGGAGACTGTATATTCTAGATTTACTTTTAACTGTCGCAGATAAAAAGGATTAATTAATGAAGTCTGTACTCAACAGATAAAGGGCTCCTTTGGCACTCGGTTAATTTTCTTGAAAGAGAAAGATAGTCCAGGTGAATTTCCTCTGTAGTTTGAAATGGAGCCCAGTGCTTGCTTCTTAATATCAGTAAAGAAAGAAAAAGCAGAATATAAAAGCTAAGAATTTATCATAAACTAGAGGCCCGGTGCACAAACTTTGTGCACGGGGTCCAGTCCCTAGTTCTGGCCTGCGATCGGAGTGTGAGCCGTCTGGTGTGGAAGAGCAGGTCCCAGCTGACCTCTGGGTCCTGGGCAGCACCTGGGCCCTGGGGCCCCCATGCACCCGCCTCCTCCTGAATCACAGTGCCTGAGTCCCCACGTGGAGATGCAGTGAGCACAGCCAGACTGAGCATGGCCAGACACCTCGGGCCCAGGTGCAGCATGGGCCTCTGGGTCACCCAGCAGCGCCGCATGGAAACCAGGTGGGCAGCGTGCTGTCTCCCGGCCAGCCTTGCAGACTGGCTCCTGGGTGAACCCATGGGGAGCCCAACTGGCCCCTGCGGTCCCGGCAGCTGTGGCCCGGCTCACCTGGAAGAGGCTGCGCAGGTGCAGGGTGGGTTCCTTGCAGGCGCCTGGCACCTGAGTGCAGGGGCTTCCCCAGCATGGAAGCCCTGGCGTCCCAGGGGAGGGTAGCAGGAGGAGTGAGAGTGAGCTTGGCAGACACCCCACATTCTCACCACACCTCTGTCTCTGTCACCCCCACCCCCAGGACACCTGCCATGTTCCACGCTGCCCCCTGGTGGTCAGCGCATGTAATAGCGAGTGGTTGAACTTCTAGTCTCCTGATCAAAGTGCCAAACTACTACTCAAGGGGACAATTTGCATATTAGGCTTTTATTATATAGGATATTGCATCAATACATCCTTAAAAACTTTAACTGAATAAGAAATGCATACTTTAAGTCATGTATCTCATCTAGTTCACAAGAAATCATCTAGAATCTTTAAAACAAATCTAATAATCTGAAATTTGCCCTATATTACATGATTTATGATACTACAGAATATCACATAGTGCTACCTTAATTATATTACACCTCATACACATGGTGATGAAACATGACTGGTCATTTTACTTACTCATTTTACTTAGTAGTAGAAACAATGAAAATTTGCCATTTATCATAAATGTGTTCTCAACACTGTGTGAAACAATTGTAGTGGTATCTATGATGTAAGTAGAACAAACATAAGGAGTAAAATAGTTATGTTCATCAATGAAAATATTTACAACTTGGAAAAATGCACTAGGAAATAGTCTTATGTAAATGTCAGAGCTCACAATGATCAATAACAACCTATAAAATTAGGTTTGAGGTTTGACAAAAAATGATGCTTCACTCGAAATACTCAAGACTGCAAGAATTTCAAGTGGTCATTATCAAATGAGTTAAGAATTAAGCTGTTATTAAGGATGTAAGAAAATTACTTTTTAAAGGGAATTTTTTCCTCACAACATGTAGAACATTTCTGCATGATGAAATGAAGACTCTGACAGTGCCTCCAAAACAATTTCTCAGAATTAAGAGAATTTTTTTAAATTAAATCTTTATTGTTGAAAGTATTACATATGTCTCCTTTCCCCCCCTCATTGACCTCTTCTAGCCCACCCCACCCTCCTGCCCTTGGCCTCGTGTGTCCATGGGTTATGCATACATGCATACAAGTTCTTAGGTTGATCTTTTCCCACCCACATCCGCCTTCCCTCTGAGATTCGTCAGTCTGTTCCATGCTTCTGTGTCTCTGGATCTATTTTGTTCATCAGTTTTATTTTGCTCATTAGATTCCACAAATGAGTGAGATCATGTGATACTTGTCTTTCTCTGACTGGCTTATTTTGCTTAGCATAATACTCTCCAGATCCCTCCATGGTGTCTCAAAGGGTAAGAGATCCTTCTCTTTTACTGCTGCATAGTATTCTATTGAGTAAATGTACCACAGCATTTTTATCCACTCATCTACTGATGGGCACTTGGGCTGTTTCCATATCTTAGTTATTAAAAATTACGCTGCTATGAACATAGAGGTGCATACATTCTTTCTGACTGGTGTTTCTGGTCTCTTAGGATATATTGCTAGAAGTGGGATCACTGGGTCAAATGGCAGTTCCATATTTAATTTTTTGAAGAAACTCTATACTGTTTTCCATAATGGCTGCACCAGTCTGCATTTTCACCAGGAGTATACTAGGGTTCCTTTTCTCTGCATCCTCACCAGCACTTGCTATTTGTTGATTTGTTGATGATAGCCATTCTGACAGGTGTGAAGTGATACCTCATTGTCATTTTAATTTGCATCTCTCTAATGACCAGTGACTTTTAGAATTTTTCGTATGTCCCTTGGCCATATATATGTCTGCTTTGGAGAACTATCCATTTAGGTTCTTTGCTGATTTTTTAATTTGATTGTTTGTCTTCCTTTTGTTAAGTTGTATGAGTTCCTTATATATTTTGAATAGTAAACTTTGCCAGACGTAGCATTGCCAACTATGTTCTCCCATGCAGTGTGCTACATTTTCATTTTGTTAATGGTTTCTTTTGCTGTGCAGAATTTTTTTTATTTTGATGTAGTCCCATTTGTTTATTTTCTCCTTAGGAAATGTATCCACACACATATTGCTAGGAGAGATGTCTGAGATTTTGCTGCCTATGGTTTCTTCCAGGATTTTTATGGCTTCACAACTTACATTTAAGTATTTTATCCCTTTTGAGTTTATTCTTCTGTATGGGTTGGTGTGGGTTGGTGGTCTAGTTTCATTTTGTTGCATGTGTCTGTCCAATTTTCCCAACACTATTTATTAAAGAGACTGTCTTGACTCCATTGTATGTTCTTGCATTCTTTGTCAAATATTAAATGAGCATAACGGCTTGGGTTGATTTCTGAGGTCTCTGTTCTGTTCCATTGATCTATATGCCTGTTCTTGTGCCGGTACCAGGCTGTTTTGATTACAGTGGCTTTGTAGTATAATGTATTATCAGGTATTGTGATCCTGCCAACTTTGTTCTTCTTTCTCAAGATGGCTGCAGCTATTCTGTGTCCTTTTTTGTTCCATATAAATTTTTGGAGTATTTGTTCTAGATCTGTGAAATGTGCTGTTGCTATTTTAATAGGGATTGCATTGAATCTGTAGATTTCTTTGGGTGATATGGACATTTCAATGATGCTAATTCTACCATTTCATGAACATGGTATATTCTTCCACTTTTTTATATCTTCCTCTATCTCTTTTTACAATGTCCTATAGTTTTACAAGTATTATTAAAGTTAACTTTATTCCTAAGTATCTTAATATTTTTTGTTACAATGGTAAATGGGATTGAGGTATAGTTTCTCCTTCTGACAATTCATTATTGGTATATAAAAATGCCATCATTTTCTCTGTGTTAATTTTGCATCCTGCTACATTGCCAAATTTATTTATTAAATCTAGTAGGTTTTGGTGGAGTCTTTAGGGTTTTCTATGTATAATATCATGTCTGCTGTGAATAATGACAGGTTTACTTCCTCCTGTCCAATTTGGATGCCTTTTATTTCTTCTTGTATGATTACTATGGCTAAGACTTCCAACACTATGTTGAATAAGAGTTATGAAAGCATACATCACTGTCTTGCTCCTGTTCTTAGGGGAAATGATTGAAGTTTTATCCATTGAATATAATGTTCCCTGTAGGATTGTCACATATGGCCTTTATTATGTTGAGGTATTATCACTCTATTCCCACTTTACTAAGAGTTTTTATCAAAAAAAAAAAAAAAAAAAAAAAGGTGCCGAAACCGGTTTGGCTCAGTGGATAGAGAGTTGGCCTGCGGACTCAAGGGTCCCAGGTTCGATTCCTGTCAAGGGCATGTACCTTGGTTGCGGGCACATCCCCAGTAGGGGGTGTGCAAGAGGCAGCTGATCAATGTTTCTCTCTCATCGATGTTTCTAACTCTCTATCCCTCTCTCTTCCTTTCTGTAAAAAATCAATAAAATATATTTTTTAAAAAAAGGTGTTGGCTTTTGTCAAATGCTCTTTCTGTGTCTATTGACATGATCGTGTGATTTTTGTCTTTCAATTTGTTTATCTGATGTATCATGTTTATTGATTTATGAATATTGTACCAGCCTTGCATCGCCAGCATAAATTGCACTTGGTCATGGTGTATGATCTTTTTAATATGTTGCTGGATGCAATTTTCTAATATTTTGTTGAGGATTCTAGCATCTATGTTCATCAGGCATATTGGCCTGTAGTTCTCTTACTTTGTAGTGTCTTTGTCTGATTTTGGAATTAGGATAAGGTGGACCTCATAAAAAGAGCTTGAAGTGTTCCTTCCTCTTGGATTTTTTTTGAATAGTCTGAGGAGTATAGGTGTTAGTTTTTCTTTGAAGGTTTGGTAATGCTCCCCTGTGAAGCCATCGGACCAGGGCTTTTGTTTGCTGGGAGGTTTTTTTTTTATCACTGCTTGTATTTCATCAGTTATTATTGGCCTGTTCAGGTTTTCTGATTCTTCCTGACTCAGTTTAGGAAGATTGTATTTTTTAGGAATTTGTCCATTTCATCCACATTGTCCAGTTTGTTCATAGTTGTTCATAGTATTTTCTTACAATCTTTGTATTTCTGTGGTGATGAAAGTTACTTCACCACTTTCATTTCCAATTTTATTTGGTTCCTCTCTCTTTGTTTCTTAATGACTCTGGCTAAGGGTTCATCAATCTTGTTTATCTTTTCAAAGAACCAACTCTTGGTTTCATTTATCTTTTTGTATTGTATTTTTAGTTTCTATGTCATTTATGTCTGGTCTAGACTTTATTATTTCCTTCTTTCCATTTACTCTGGCATTTTCTTATTGTTCTCTAATTCTTTAAGTTATAGGGTTAAATAGTTTATTATTAATTTTTCTTGGTTTTGGGGGTAGGCCTGTAGTGCTATGAACTTCCCTTGCAGGCCTGCTTTTGCTGTGTTCCAGAGATTTGGGGTTGTTGTATGTTCATTTTCATTTCTTTACAGGAAATTTTTTATTTCTTTTTTTCGTTCATTAGTAACCCATTCATTGTTTAGTAACATGCTATTTAGCCTCCATGTGGTTGAATATTTTTTTAGGTTTTTTACTATAGATGATATCTAATTTAATTCCATTGTGATATGAAAATATGCTAGATATGATTTCAATCTTCGTGAACTTGTAGAGACTTGTTTTGTGTCCTAACATGTGGTCTATCTTTGAGAATGACCCATATTCACTTGAGAAGAATGTATATTCTGTAGCTTTGGAGTGAAATGTTCTATAAATATCTATTAAATCCATCTAATACAGTGTCATTTATAGTTTCTGTTTCCTTGTTATTTTTTTGTCTGGAATATTTAGCCAATGAAGTCAGCAGGTGTTAAAGCTTCCTACTATGACTGTATTGCTGTTTATCTCTCCCTTAAAGTCCTCTATAAGTTTATATATATATATATATATATATATATATATATATATATATATATATTTAGGTGCTCTGATATCAGGTGCATAGGTGCATATATGTTTACCAGGGTTATAGTCTCTTGTTGAATCGATCCCTTTAGTATTATGTAGTGACCATTATTGTCTCTTGTTATGAACTTCATTTTGAAGTTTATTATGTCAGATATGATTATTGTCACCCCAGCTTTTTTTTTTTTAGGGGGGGGGGGTTTCATTTGCATGGAAAAAATTTTCCCATCCCTTCACTCTCATTTTGGGTGATTCTTTTGTTCTGAGGTGGGTCTCTTGTAGATAGCATATATTTGGGTCATGTTTTCGTATCCATTCATGTACCCTATGTATTTTCATTGGAGCACTTAGTCCATTTACATTTAAGGTTATTATTGACTAGAGGCCCGATGCACAAAATTCGTGCAAGGGGCTTGGCCCTCGCAGCCCTGGCTGCCTCGGCCTATCACAGCCCTAGCTGCCTTGGCCCATTGTGGCCCATTGCAGCCCCAGCTGCCTCGCAGCCCCGCCCACTGGTCATTCCAGAAGATCCGGAAGGTGGTTTCAGAAAGTTGTTCCACCATCTGGTCTAATCAGCATATTAGCTCTTTATTATATAGGATAGATATTTATTGCCATTTTAATTATGTATGCCTATGTTTCTCTCTCTATTTCTTCTCATTACAGCATTCCCTTTAGCATGTCTTGCAGTGCTGATTTGATGGTGATAAACTCCTTTGGCTTTTTTTTGGCCTGGGAAGCTCTTTATTTCATCATCTATTTCGAATGATAACCTTGCTGGATATATTAATCTTGGTTTCAGATCCTTGCTTTTCATTACCTGAAATACTTCATGCCATTCCCTTCTGGCCTGTAGAGTTTAGGATGAGAAATCAGCTGACGGCCTTATGGGAGCTCCTTTGTAGGTAACAAATTGTTTTTCTCTTGTTGCCTTTAAGATTCTCTCTTTGTCTTTAATTTTTGGCGTTTTAATTATGTGTCTGATCATGGACCTGTTTGGGTTCTTCTTGCTTGGGACTCTCTGTGGCTCCTAAACTTGTGTGACTGTTTCCTTCATCAGGTTAGGAAACTTTTCTGCCATTATTTCTTCAAACATTTGCTCAGCTTCTTCCCCTTCTCATACATCTATGATGCAGATATTGTTACATTTCATGTTGTCCCACAGTTCCCTTAAACTATCCTCCTATTTATTGTTTTTTTTTATTTTTGGTTTTCTGATTGTGTGATTGTTTTTTCTACCCTGTCTTCTAATTTACTGTTCCAATCCTCAGCTTCCCCTAATCTACTGTGCTTTTCACTGTGTTCTTTATTAGTGCTATGCCATTCTTCATAGTTACTATGTCTTTTACCATGCTGTTGAGCATCTTTGCCATCATTATTGTGAATTCTGTGTCTGATAAATTTTTTATCTCCATTTCCTTTAGCTCTTTTTCTGGAGAATTCTTTTGTTCTTTCACTTGGGGCTTATTTTTTATCTCCCCATTTTGGCTGCCTGTTTGGGTTTGTGTCTGTATAGTCGATAAATCTTTTAAGACTCCTAGAACAATGTCAGATGTTGTTTGTGACTAGCCCTGAGTACCCTATTTGGAGCTATTAGCAATGCACAGTTTGTGGCTCCCTCAGCTGCAGCTGGGTGCCTTTTGAAAGGACCAAGAAATGCATCGGGGTCTGTTTTTTCCTAGCCCCCAGCCAAGGGTTAGTTTAGGCAAAGACTCAAAGGCTCCACAGACTCGCCTCTGCCTGCAGTCCCATTGACACGGACTTGATTAGCCTCTGGCTATTGACCACAGAGTAGGGTGAGAGGTCCTCCAATAGGCAACTGCCTTACACCCAGGCAAAATCATCCTGCAGAGCAAAGTCCTCCACCAAGAAAGAAAGATTTCCTCCACAGCCTGATGGAATGACTCAGCACAGGAAACCAGGGTGGATGCCCACCGAGCTCCAACCCCAGAGTCTCCCATCCTGGTTTCTGCTCACACAGCTCCAGTTCACTCTGCCCTCCCTCTACCAGAGTCCAAAGTGAGTGGCTGCACATCAAATTTTGTGTGTTGGCCCTTTAAGAGGGAGCCTGCATTTCCAGCAATCTCTCTCTGGCAAACAGCAACCCTGCTGCTTTTCATAGCCAGATGTTCTATGGGCATCTTTGTCAGTCCTGGTGCTCGGGGCCAGGGAGCCCAGCTTGGGATCTAAGACCCCCAGGTTCTCAGTGGGAACCCCCCACAGTTGAGATATCTCTCTGTAACTTCAGCTGCTATCTGTGGTAGCCTGGTCAGCCCTTTCATGCCTCCGTACTTCCTACCAGTCTCTGTGCGGTCTCCACTTTCCATCTTTGGTTATAAGGGTTTTCTCCAGCTTGCCTTCAGTTGATTTTTCAGGGTGGGTCTTCTGTATTTTAGTTGTGTCTCCAGTTTGGTCCTGGAACTTTCTGCTTGTTGGGCGCACACTGAACAGTGAGAACAAGGAAAATGGCTGCGAGAATAACAGTGAGATTTAAAAAAGAAAGCAAGTGAATTGGATCATAAAACTCCAAGAGGATAATAGCAGGACTGCAGATACAGGTGAGCAGAAAGAACCCAAATATAATGACTGACCCGTTTATACATTGATCATATAATGTTTCACCCAAACTGATCTGATCTTGATATTTAAAAGGACCGTTAGTAACTATGGTGAGACAGAAATAAACTGTGACAGTAGCCCTACACGCCTAAGAGAGATCCCATTCAATCCCCCCATTGCCCAGCTCCCCAGGCCCTGAAGTGAATCAAACAGAAGTCCTGCTGCCTCACCCACTTCAGATGAAAAGGCTGGTGGTGGGGTGTTAGTCCACTTCAGCTCCTCTGGGCAAAGATGCTCAGGCTGGAAGCGTGCCCACAAGACCCTCCCGTGATCCAGATCCCCACTGCGTGACCCAGAACACGATGTATGATGTGAAGGGCCCTCGGGATATATTAGCTATTGAAAGGACAAAATGAATTTTTATAGAAGAATTAACAAATATCGCCGAAACCGGTTTGGCTCAGTGGATAGAGCGTCGGCCTGCGAACTGAAAGGTCCCAGGTTCGATTCCGGTCAAGGGCATGTACCTTGGTTGCGGGCACATCCCCAGTAGGGGGTGTGCAAGAGGCAGCTGGTCGATGTTTCTCTCTCATCGATGTTTCTAACTCTCTATCCCTCTCTCTTCCTCACTGTAATAAATCAATAAAATATATTTAAAAAAAAAGAATTAACAAATATCATTAATGAATGTGTTCATTAAATTAATAATAAATTACTAGGGCTCACTACAAGACAGAGCTCAGTATTTTAAGGGCCTATTGGAAGGAGCTCTCCTTGAATGTCAGCTCCTACCCAAAACTATAGTGACTAAAATAGTCTGAAGGAGGAAAGAAATATGGAGACCTGGGTTTAGTGTTACTGTGTAAGGAAAGAAATAAAGATACAGGAGAAATTTAAAAAGAAAGAAAACTTTTAAAAAGAGAGAAAGAATATAAAAGAGTAAAACAGGCATACAACGACCTTTAACGTATGCAAGTTTCATTAATCTTAGAGGAGGGAAAGCTGAATCCCTAAGCAATAAACGCTAACTTATTTTTACTAGCAACCTGACATGTTAATTAAGGAAGGAGAGAGGGCTTTCTTCCTCCCTTTGATCCTCTAGCTTGCTATAGTGGATGTATACAGCTCAACTTAACAATTTTTAAAACCTTGATTACTAGTTTGACCAATGGAGGAGTGTCATAGGTAAGGTGGCACAAGCAACAACGGGATAACTAAAAAAACAAGAAACTATAACAACTGGTGTTTAAGTGCCTGTTACATTCTGGGTGCTATATATACTAAGCAATGTGCCACCTAACAGAGTTGAATGAAATAAATTCAGAAATGTGAATTAATTTGCAAAGTTACATAAGTAGCATCCTTGTCCAAGTGAATTTACTATTTTATAAGTACTGGAGTGTAGGAAGCGGTTATAGGGTTAAGCCTCGGACTGACCTGTGGCAGGGTCACAAACAAGTTCATTTGGAGGGCAGACCCTTCCCAGCATAATTAAGCCTGATCCTGTAACTGACCCCTAGATCTTTCCTGGGTAGCTAGTGGGCTGTGGGAGGGGCAGCAAGTGCTGCCAAAACAAGTGAAACTTACAAGAACATTGTTAATTGCCTTGTTTGTCCCTGATTATAAATAAAGCCTCAGCTTTGCAGTCTGGATCTGTTCTGTGGCCTCAGCCAGGCACAGAAAGATCCACCCAGCTCCCAGCTTTCAAATCTATCTTTCCTCTCTTTATTTCTAATATTTCTCAATCCCTGGCCGCCTCCACTTAGAACCGGTTCGTTCATCTCTCTTTCTGCACGGGACGCGGAAAAGGGAGATCCCCGCCATGTCTGGCCCCCACTGCATCAGGCCCCCGCACTGGAGACGTAATGCACAACATGACGACTATAGTTAACACTGTTATATGGTATAGCGGAAAGTTAAGAGAGTAAATCCTAACACAAGGGGGTAAAATATATATGCATTGTGGAATATGCTTAAAACTGGCCTGTCATTGAACTGAACTCAAATTAAAAATAAATTGAAGATCAGGGCACTGGATTGAAAATATAATGGAAGTGAAACAACCCACTCCATTACCATCACTTTCTTATTATTCTTGTTTCAATACTTAATGCCCAAGAGCTGTTGAAGCAGCCCATACAACAAGAAAGTAATATGAACTTTTTAGATAAAGAACAAATGTTTGGTAAATTATAAAATTAATATTTTCATTGTCCAATGTGTATCCAACAAATAAAAAATGTTCTTAATCCTGAGAAAGTGTTCTGAAGGTGTTCATTTTATCATTTTACCTCCCCTAGACTTGAGGGTAAGTACATATTTCCCCCCATATTGTCCTTCGGTGATTTCATTGGCAACCTGGGAAAGAAAGAAAGACATGTTAAGAACTAAGTTGCCTGTCTCTCTTGTAAGGTTCCTCCTGTGCTTAAGACATGGATGAGTGTTGTGTGGAAGAAGAGTAACAAACATGGAATGTAGGGAGATAGCACCTTTTTCCCACAAAGACTCTGCTCATTCTTCTATATATTAAAAAAAATGCTATTTGTTAATTTTGAAACAAGTTATAAATAAGATTTATGTCTAGGAATAGGCAAAATGTTATATATAAATCCAAGTTTGTTTGCTAAGAAAAAAACTAAAATAGACTCTTTTCACATTGCAAACCATCTGTTCTTGTCATGTGAATATTAAGGCAATATTTCATAAAATATGTTAACAACTAAAGAAGCCACTGTGTCTGAATACCTCCTAATCTTACCGAAGGCAACATTAGAAAACCTGATTTTTAGAGATATGAGAAAAATCTATGTATTGGGGGCTTATGGAAAGAGAGGACATAGTCACAGATCTTTTTTCAAAAGGGAAAGCAAGCCCTGGCTAGTGGTGTTCCGTGGTGAGAGTGTTGTCCTGTGCATATCAGACAGGGCACACACTCAGGTTGCAGATGCAGTTCCACCGATCTTTCTCTTTCTCTCCCTCTCCCTGCCTCTCTCTTTAAAATCATATCCTCAGGTGAGGATTAAAAGGGAAGGGGGGAAGCAGGAGACAAGGATATAAATGCATTTAAGAGGAAATACATATCCTAATAGGAAAAACAAAAGATATTTTATAAATGGAGAGCACTTGGATATTTTAATGGCCAAAACAAACCCCAAAACATTCACCATAGTATAGATTCCAGGAAGTCCCAAACATATATAAAGTTAAAGAATCCAAAACTAAGTTAAAATGGGCAATAATATGACACTAAATAAACTCTCCATGGCCATTAAAACTCAAAAATAACATCCAAGTTTTTTTGACTTACATAAAGAAATTTTTATTGTTCCAAAGTTTACAAATTAAATTGGGAAAATAGAGCTCTCTCCTCAGCTTTTGCCACATGATCACTGGATACTCTGATACTATGGTTTAAATGGCAGCTATCAAGTCTTTTCTTAGAATCCTATTTGCAAAGCAATTTTATGGCAACAGCTTTGTTTCTTTTCAGTGAAAATATAAAATAAAATTTTCGCCAAGTTGAATATATTTTATCTTGCAAAGCCATACCTGGGCCTTCTTTGAAAATATAATTATAGTCCAGTTATGCTCTAGGCAATTTGTCTTAATCTTTCCATTTTAAGAGACATATCTGCAAATGTAAAATCCTGTGTGGAAATCAAACTGTATGTGGGTATGACAACTACCTAATCAGACTCCATGTGCTCAGGATGATTGAATTTGTTGAACATTATAGGTTGCTATAGTATTGAAAAGAAGTAAGCACACCGGGGAAAAGAAACAGCACCGCAGATTGAATTCATGGTTTGTGGGAGAGGAAACATAAACAGGCTGGAGTATGTTCTGAATTAACACTAACCCCTACTTAATAATGAAAATGAAAATATCAGAGTCTTTCCTAGCACAGGGTATGAAAGACTGTGTGGGATTTTTAGCCAACCTGTGATGTTGTTGCTGAAGTAAGTAGTAAGTTCTTAAGGACTGCCGATCGATAGCTTCAAAGCAGTTGGAAACTTACGTATGGCAAACATGTATTATAAGATTGATTTTTACAGCAGAAATCTTTATATCAAGCAGGTTCCTTGGAAGCAAATGATAAAATGAATATAGCTCTGGAAAGGGAGTACTCAAGCTGGTGCATTATCAGCCAAGGTGACATACATTACAAAAGACAACTGAGGTGCAAAGCCATGGAAAGATAATCAATTTTCCTGATGGTGCATGGTGGCTTGCCTGTTGTCTTTTTAATACATTGTCAAATAAGCAATGGGTATTTGTTCATCAGTGAATTTTTTTGGACCAGTGGAAATATTGCAAGAATCGTTAATAACTGCCTTTCAAAAAATGTAAAGTGTGGAAACCTAACAAGCAGGACAATTATTTCTTCTATCAGGATTAATCATGAATACAGATGCATAAATACATGTCTTTCATAAGGTCTTTAATTCCTACATAAGGGAGAATGAATTTCATTTTTTGACTTAATCCTATAATCAGAATGTTTTTCATTTTATAATTTAACAGAACAAATCAAAATTCCTGTAAGGTATCATCTATTTAGCACCTTTAAAAATTATTATCTTACTCATAGATGGGAAACCTTCAGTAGTAATACCTAAGTTTATAGCAATATTGTCTAGAAATTCGTAAGATTATTTCTTATCTTTAAATAACTAAATGACAAATCATGTATAGTCAACGAAACCATCATACTGACTGATTTTAGAGCAAAGATTTTTCCTTGATAATTAATTTTTTAAAAGTGGAAACTGGAGTGTAAAGCAATTGAGAAATGTAAATGCAATTCACCATTAAATTCCCATTGTTTTTCAAGCTAGCAATCTACTTTCTATATGGAATGACTATTTTTATTGCAGTTGTTCCTAAGCTTTCAACTAGTCAATAAGTCAATATTATAAAAATATTCTTAATCATCTTCTGTCTAAAACTGTAAAATCATTAAGACTTTGTTCCAGCATGTTGATTTTTTTCTTCAGTTTAAAAGCAGGATTTTAGGTAAGCTTTTGTTGCAATATTCACTCACCAGTAATAAAATAGCACACATTGCATTTTGGATAAGTTACTGAAGCCAGTAAGTATATATATATATATATATATATATATATATATATATATATATATATATTTGAATTGCACAAAACTGGGGTATTTGTAGATATCTAAATGTATTTACAAAAAGCAACTATTCTTAGATTGCAGTTCTCCTATATAGGAATTAGATAAAATTAATTCTCCTAAGTTAATACATAACTATAATGGAAAAATATCAAACATTATTATTTCTCAGGTAATCCATAGATTCAGAAAAAGAATCATGCTGTTGCATTTTTTTAAGTCCAATTTCAGGTGACACTGTTTTATTTATCAACAGTTAAAAAATAAGGGTGTTACTTGAGAAAGCTATTTGGAGTATTCAAGATTCTGGCAAAGCATTATGAGTTTCAGTTCATTGAGAAACTGATATATAATAATGTTTTTAAATTATAAGAATGATATTTTTGTTTTAATGGAAATAAGGCCTTTTAAAATTCATAAATGTGGATGATGCTAAAAAATTAAAACTGTCTTTTAGTTCAAAGTATTTGAAATAATGTAACTATCACAAAATTAAAGAAAAATATGAAATGGATTTTTTGTGTTAAGATATTTGTCAATTGCTCATTTTTCTCATATTTATCCTCACTGTCATTAGCCCTAGCATTCAGACATCACAAAAATAGTAAATACAAGATTTTATTATGACATTAAACATTTGTGTTTGTTCTGTCAGTTCTTAATTTATTTGCCAAGTATGGCTACCAGATTCCATCTGGTGTCTTCACCACCCAATTCAAAATCTGCAGAAAGATTCCAGCTAATGATTAGAAATAAAGTGAGTTGATATTTGTTTTACTTTATCTTAAGCACGATGGTTGTTACTAGAAATTCCTGATCATCAGTTTTCTTAGACTGCAAAATAGATTGCAGATTGAGAAGTACTAAATTTTTCTTGAGTTAAAAAATGGTATGAATTTTTAAGCTAAAATTCATGGTAATATAATGAGCACACAATTATATTTTCAAACAGTGGGTTTGTGGCCATCTGTTAGAATCTTGCTCTGGGTTACATGTTTTTCATGATCTAAAAGTCTAAAGTAGCTTCTAAAAGACTCAAGAACTGTAATAAAAAGTGACCCCTGAGCCTTAGCTGGTTTGTCTTAGTGGATAGAGCATTGGCCTGCAGACTGAAGGGTCCCGGGTTCGATTCTGGTTGTGGGCTAGATCCCCAGTAGGGGGCATGCAGGAGACAGCCAATCAATGATTCTCTCTCATCACTGATGTTTCTATCTCTCTCTACTTCTCCCTTCATCTCTGAAATCAATAAAAATACGGTATGTTTTTTTAAAAGTGACCCCTGACTCTTAATGTCAGGGCAAAACACATGCAAGAAACTGCCTACAATACAAAGATTATGAAAATAAAGAATTCTCAAAATGAATGAATTGTTAGTTGGTACTCATAACAAATAGTAATTTTTTTAGCATCAGGTATTAATTGCCTCAATGAATAAATAGCATATTGTTACTTTTTAGGATTTTGTACCACTAAAGACACCCAATCATATGAATTTAAGTACCTTGACATTGCACTCAGTGCACCCTATATCTTGAAGAAGCAGCCTGGTGTACAATAAATTATTTACCAAAAAAAAAAGTCAACCATAGATGGTTAAATACAAGACATACAATTCTCTATTTCCCTAGGTAGGATGAAGCACCATCTTCCACAAGGTGATATAGTGCAACAAGCATCTCATCTACAAGACATCTGTTTTCCAGCTGACAATGGTCCAAAACAACACTTCAGACTTGGGGAAAAAATGCCTTCCTCTCAGAACAGTGCTGACATAAATCCTAATGACCTGATACTTTTAACTACTTTCTTTTAACAACCTCTTGTTCTATTCTCCTGCAGGATCTTGAAATGAGCTGAGAGTAAAATGCTACCCACAGCACTTAAATCAGACTTGGGGCCTAATAACAGTTTTTTTTTAAGCCACCCACTTTCTACTCTGTCTTCCTAATTATTGTCATCAATGTGCACTTTTTTTTTCCTTGAGAGGAAATATTGACGTTTTTGAAGTGAAATATTGAAATGGTGCACTTGTTTTATTGATGATTCTGCAGCAGCTAACATTCACAAAACTAAAGTTTGCAGAACTTTGTGGATGAGGCCAAAACATTAAGAGACAATTAAGCAAAGGAGTAAAACAGGACTTCCTAATTAATTAGCAGATATTTCTCTAATCTTCGCTGCATGAGAATCTAGTTGTATAAAATAAATCTTGATATCCAGCACTGATTAAAGTTCCAAGTTGCCAAATGAAAGTAATAACAACTCTGTTCATACACATTAAATGTGTTTTTAGAAACTTCTGAGCCTGAAAGAGAGTTGTAAACTTTTATAAGTATGAGCAAGCTTTTAACACTGCAATTTCCACCTCCTTGGCCTGATTAATGAGCAAGCTTTAGGAAGGAAATGAGATAAGGTACAAATAAAGGAGATTTAGAAACCCTACTACCCTTTGGTCATGCAGCCTATACATGTCCATTTCTTTATGCAGTGTTCTTTCACACTAACATTGCTACAATGGTCTTGCATTTCCAGAATTTTTCTGACATAATGCATTTAATAAATACTAATAAACTCTTTCATGTAAAAAAGCTCTCACAACCTTTGCCTCTCCCATTTCTGGGTGTTGTGAAGATTTCTCTGTTATTAACTAAAACAAAATTGTGTTAGTAACAATTAGTCTCTTTCCTACCTCAGGCTTAGGGGAACGGTTTTACTATGTCTTAGTAAACTGGTCACATCATCATACATACTTCCTAAAGGAATTAAGTGTGATGTAGGGTGTTTATAGCCAAGGAGGATCAAATTAATAACAGATTTTTTTTAACATATAAGACAAATTTATCTCTATTCTTCAAAAAAGAAAATTGGACTAATTGTTTTGACTATAGGTGTTGGTAATGCCACAGCATGTATGGGAATATTATTTTAAACAATGTTTTTTAAACTATTGTTTTTATAACTAGAATAATTTCTTATGATAACACCAAAATCATATTTATCTTTCTCCCTTTATTATTAAATGTATTGGGGTGACTTGCTTAATAAGATCATATAGGTGTCACATGCACATTTTTATGACATATCTGCATATTGCATTTTGTGCCCACCACCCAAATTCAAATCATCTTCTGTCTCCATATATTAGTCCCCTTTATCTTTTACTAGCTCCCTGCCCACCCCCCTTCCCTCTGGTAACCACCAAACTGTTGTCTTTGTGTATGAATTTAATTTTAACTCTCACATATGAGTGAAATCATTTGGTTCTTTCCTTTTTCTGACACTTACTTCACTTAGCATGATATTCTCAAGGTCCATTCATGTTGTTGCAAATGGCAATATTTCATCTTTTCTTATGACTGAGTAGTATTCCATTGTATATATGTACCGCATCTTTATTCAGTCAACTAGCGAAGGACACTTTCATGATTTGTACCATGTTGTTTCCATGTTTTGGCCACCGTGAATAGAGCTACAATGAGCATAATGGTGCATATATCTTTGCAAATAATTGTTTTCCAATTTTTCAGGTAGATACCCAGAAGAAGGTTTGCTTCTTCATATAAAAGCATCTCTTGCCCTAACCTGTTTGGCTCAGTGGATAGAGTGTTGGCCTGCGGACTCAAGGGTCCCGGGTTCGATTCCAGTCAAGGGCATATACCTTGGTTGCGGGCACATCCCCAGTTGGGGGTGTGCAAGAGGCAGCCGGTTGATGCTTCTTTCTCATCGATGTTTCTGACTCTCTGTCCCTCTCCCTTTCTCTCTGTAAAAAATCAATAAAATATATATATTTTAAAAAGCATCTCTTAATATACACCTGTTGTATTGATTTAAGAGCATCCCCTCATGAAAGTCATCTTTAAAACAACAGTCTAAAAGAAAGAGCCTGCCATACGACTCCTCAGAGATAGTTTCAGTACAAATCTCTTTCTCTCAATGTAGTTTCCCTTGAAAAGTTATTTCATCCCAAAATGTCTCTGCAATAATGGATGTAAGGCAAGCACGTCAAACTCAAAGGCAGACACGGGCCAAATAAACAAGGATTAAGTGTATGTGGGCCGCAAATAAACAAAAGCTTCAATTTTCATAGAAACATAGGTTTATTTCAATAGAGACATGCTGAATACAAAGGGCTGAAATAAATGACTAATCGTTAACATTAAACAATAGAACATTTTAATAAAAATTAATATCTTTTCTTGAACATTAATTTACCAGACACTGATTACTCGTAACTGCACAAATTAATAAGTGTAGCACAAATAAACCTGTTTTGCTTGTTCTCCGAAAGCGAAATATTTTCTTTTGCGCACACCAATCAAGTCAGTCCAAGACTAATGACTTGGCAATCGGCTGCTAAAATATTCACTGCTAGTATTAGTGGAAAGAAATGGTGCCCCTGCGCGTAAGGCATGTAAGAGAAATGAATGCAACACGATTATAGTAATCAGTTATTAACAAACGTTGTAGTTCTTTATTAATAATTATGTGTAACAGGATATTATAAAAATTAAGTTATGAAATTATTATTAAAACGTTTCTTACATACCGTTATATTGGGTAGGCTGCAAAAATATTTGTTATAGGCAGCATGCGGCCGTGAGTTTGACATGCTTGGAGTAAGGAATGAAGTGAGAAAAGTAAAGAGCTATAAATATTCCTAAATCATCAACCTACTAAATGGCTATAGTTTATCCAAACTTACTTTCAGATAGCTATTAGTTTCCATCTCCCTTGATTCATCCAATTTTCTTTGGATTCCATGATTAAATTCATTGTACACTTATATATTAGAAGTTAGAACCATCAGATGCAAAAATTATTTGTATTCCACGGTTCCTTGGACCAATCTACTGAGGAAGAAAGATGTGAAACAGGAATATTACATTTAGTGTCTGACATGAATTGATGTAAAAGGGAAGGAAGTAGATAATGATGTAGGTACGATTCAGTAATTCATTCCACTTCTGGTTATTTATCCAAATAAAGTAAAAACACTAATTTGAAAAGATATATGCAATCCCATGTTCATTGCAGCATTATTTACAATAGCCAAGATATGGAAACAACCTAAATGTCCATTGATGGATCAATGGATTAAAAAAAATTGTAGAATGTATATAATGGACTATACTCAAGCATAAAAAAAGAATGAAATCCTGCCATTTGCAACAACATGGATAGATCTTAAGAGCATTGTGCTAAGTGAAATAAATCAGGCAAAAAAAATACAAATACCATATGATCTCTCTTATATGTGGAATGTGTGTGTGTGTGTGTGTGTGTGTGTGTGTGTGTGTGTGTATCTAAATTCATAACACAAATAATACATTGATGGTTATCAGAGGTGGATGGCGGGGTTATGAAAGATATGAATAAACTGTTTTTGTTATTGTTTTTGTATTTTTTTAATTTAAATAAGTTTAAAAACTAAAAGTAGGGAGGATGAAGTGATATTATCCTATATAATAAAGAGGTGATATGCAAATTGACCATCACTCCAACACACAAGATGGTTGCCCCCATGTGGTCAAAGATGGCCGCCCCCATGTGGACACAAGATGGCTGCCACATGATGGCCAGCAGGGGAGGGCAGTTGTGGGTGATCAGGCCAGCAGAGAAGGGCAGTTGGGAGGGACCAGGCTTTCAGGAGAGGGCAGTTGGGGGTGATCAGGCCAGCAGGGGAGGGCAGTTGGGAGTGATCAGGCCTGCAGGGGAGGGCAGTTGGGAGCAACCAGCCCTGCAGGGAATGGCAGTTTGGGGGGACAAGGCTTGCAGGGGAGGGCAGTTGTGGGGGAACAGGCTTGCAGGGGAGGGCAGTTTTGGGGGGGGCCAGGTCTACAGGGGAGGGCAGTTCGGGGGGGGCAGGCCTGCAGAGGAGGGCAGATGGCGTGACCAGGCCTTGCAGGGGAGGGCAGTTTGGGGTGACCAGGCCAGCATGGGGGGAAAGTTAGGGGTGACCAGGCTGGCACAGGAGGGCAGTTAGGGGCAATTGGGCTGGTAGGAGAGGGCAGTTAGGGGTGACTGGGACAGCAGGGGAGGACAGTTGGGGATGACCAGGCCTGCAGAGGAGGACAGTTAGGGGCAACCAGAATGGCAGGGGAGGGCACTTAGGGGTGACCAGGCGAGCAGGGGAGGGCAGTTAGGGGCAATTGGGCTGGCAGGGGAGCAGTTAGGTGTCAATCAGGCTGGCAGGGGAGTGTTTGGGGGTGATCAGGCTGGCAGGCCGAAGCAGTTAGGGGCAATCAGGTAGGTAGGCAGGCGAATGGTTGGGAGCTAGCAGTCCTGGATTGTGAGAGGGATGTCCCATATTGGAGACAGTGCAGGCTGGGTTGAGGGACACACACACCCAGGCACAAATTTTGTGCACCGGGCCTCTAGTGTTAGCATAAGAACACAAACAATCATGCTAACCAGTGATATGAGGCAGTATGAAAATCTCATCTTTTGGGGGATATCTGATCCTAAGAATAACCCAGTCTTTTATCATCCTGCTCCATTCATAAGGATTCTGGAGAAACATCCAAAAATAAGATATAAAACACAACAGATACCTAATAGAACAAAATGACTGACTCTCTCAAAGCCTGGAGGGAAGGAGGCAGGTTCTAGACCAAGATGCCTGGGGCAGTCTGGGAAGAAAGAGGTGATTGGGAAGAGAGTGATTTGGAGGATGTCACCAACAGTGGTGAATATAAATATGGCATGCCCACTGAGAAACAATGGAGTGATAAATAGCACATGTTCCTAATATTTTTCTACCCAAAGTGGACTCTCAACTAAATAAACAAAAATAAATAAATATTAGCATAACCAATGGACACAGACACTGGGGCAGTGGAGGCTTGCCCAGGGTAGGAATGACTTGGGGGGGGGGGTCAATTGGGGGAAAAGGAAACATATGTAAAACTTTAGACAATAAAATAAATAAATAAATAAATAAATAAATAAATAAATAAATAAATAATTTAAAAATAAAGTTTATATTGAAATGAAAAACTGCTGGAATAGACCACATGATACTAAAGGAGAACAAAGTTTGAAGACTGGCATTGCCTGACTTCAAGACTTAGTAAAAGGCAGTCCAGCCGATGTGTCTCAGTGGTTGAGCGACCTATGAACCAGGAGGTTATGATTCAATTCCAGGTCAGGGCACATACCCAGCTTGTAGGCTCAATACCCAGTAGGGGATGTTCATGAAGCAGCTGATCAATGATTCTGTTTCATCATTGATGTTTCTCTCACTTCCTTTCTCTCTCTGAAATCAATAAAAATATATTTAAAAAAAAGACTTAGTAACAGGTTAGTGGATAAAAAAAAACTGTGGTACATTTATACAATGGAATACTACCTAATAAATAAAGAACTCTTACCATTTGCAACAGCATGGATGGATGTGGAGAATATTATGCTAATTGAAATAAGCCAGATAAAGACAAGTATCACATCATCTCACTCATATGTGGAATCTAATGAACAAAATAGATCCAGACACATAGAAACATGGAACAGACTGTCGAATCTCAGAAAAGGCAGGGGAGGGTGGGTAGGTGGGAAGAGATCAACCAAAGAACTTGTATGCATATATGTATAAGTCATGGACACAGACAATAGCATGGTGAAGGCCTGGGGTAGGGGGCATGGGGGAGGATGTGATATATGTAATACTTTCAACAATAAATATTTTTTGAAAGAATTCTAAGCTAAAAAAAAAAAGACTGTAAAAAGCTACAGTAAACAGGACAGCATGATATTGATGAAAGAATAGACATAGGTGAGTAGAATGGAATAAAGAGCCCAGATACAGACCCACACAAATACATTCATCTGAACTTTGACAAAGAGCAATCGATTCAATGGAGAAAGAATAGTCTTTTTAAAGAAAAATGGGGGAACAATTAAATATCCATATTCAAAAAAAAAAATAGACACACATTCAGAACTTATACTTTTCACAAAAAATTAACTCAAAATGGATCACAAACCAAAATGCAAAAGTATAAACTTCCAGAAGATAACATGTAAGAAAATCTAGTGACCTGGGTTTGGCAATAACTTTTTAAATACAATGCCAAAAGCACACCACATGACAAAAAATCGGTAAATTCAATATTATAAAATTAAACACTTCTGTTCTATGAAAGACATTGCTACATGCATCCAAAACGGAAACCATCTCCACACGCCACAATATTTTGAATTTAAAAAATCAATTTGCAATGAATATTATAAAAATAAACATATTACTCTCAATGCGGGTGTTCTTGAATATTTTCAGCTGAAAATTCTCATGAAAAATGATTTTAAAATTGGTCAGGGCTGCCACTTTGGGAAAACATTTTTTTATAGACACATGTGGCTTGTGGGGAAGGTTCGCTGCTTGCATCTACAGACGCTTGTGGTGTACAATGGATTAAGATAATGAAAAGACAAGCCACAGACTGGGAGCAAAATCTTTGCAAGATACTTCTCTTAAAGGACTGGCATCCATACATACAAAAACCTTTTAAAACAAATAATAAGAAAACAACTAATTTAAATGGGCAAAACATCTGGACAAATCACCAAAGATTATATACAGTTGTTATAAAAGTATATGAAGGATGTTCAACATTTTTGTCATTAGGGAATGTAACTTAAAACAATGAGATACCACTACACGCTTATTAAAATGGCAAAAATCCAAAAATCTGACAATATGAAATGCTAGAGAGGATGCAAAGCAGCAGAAATTGTCATTCATTGCTAGAGGAAATGCACTTTGGATGATCACTAGACATTGCTAGAAAGCTAAACATAGTCTTACCATATAAGTCATCAATCACACTTGTAGGTATTTACCTAATTGAGTTAAAAGTTTATGTCCACACACACAAAAAAAGACTTGCACAAGACTGTTTATAGCAGCTCTAGTCATAATTGCCCAAAATAGCAAACAGCCAAAATGTCCTTTTATAGGTAAATGTATAAAAAAATTGTGTACATCTATGCAATTGAATATTATTTGGTACATAAAGAAATGATCTATCAACCTGCAAAAAGATATGGAGAAACCTTAAATCAATACTACTCATACTGCTAAGGAAAGAAGCCACTGTGAAAGACTATATATTTTATGTTTCCAATTATATGGCATTCTAGAAAAGCCAAAACTAGAGATAGTAAAAAGATAAGAGGTGCCAGAGTTTGAGGGAAGAAGTAGGGATGAGTAAGTGAATTATAAGGCATTCCTAGGGAAATGAAACTATCATTTATTATACTAATAGAGGCCCGGTGCATGAAATTCGTGCATGGGGGGTATGTCCCTCAGCCCACCCTGCACCCTCTCCAATCTGGGACCCTTCAAGGGATGTCCGACTGCCCGTTTAGGCCCGATCCTACCTAAACGGGCAGTCGGACATCCCTCTCTCCAGGACTGCTGGCTCCCAACTGTTTGCTGGCCTGCCTTCCTGATTGCCCCTAACTGCTTCTGCCTGCCATCCTGATCACCTCTTAACCACTCCCTGACAGCCTGATTGATGCCTAACTGCTCCCCTGCCAGCATGATTGCCCCTAACTGACCTCCCCTGCTATGTAAGAATCAAGAAGAAATCAAAAGTGATATGACTATAATAAAACACACAATGGAAGGTTTCAACAGTAGACTAAGAGAAACAGAGGACAAATTTAGTGATCTAGAAGATAGGATAGAGAAACAAGCCCAATCTGAACAGCAACTGGAGAAAAAAAATAGAAAACAGGAGGAGAGCCTAAGGGAGTTTGGGACAACATGAAATGAAGTAACATACCTATAATAGGGGTGCCACAAGGACAAGAACAGCAGCAAGGATTAGAGAACCTATATGAAGAAATAATGACAAAAAATTTCTCTAATATGGGGAAGAAAAAGTGACCCAAGCACAGAGTGTCCTAAATAAGTTGAACCCCAAAAGACCCACCCCAAGACATATCATAATTACAATGGCAAACATTAACAACAAAAAGAGAATCTTAAGGGCTGCAAGAGAGAGACAGAGAGTTACCTACAAAGGATCTCCTATTGCATTATCAAATGATTTCTCAACAGAAACATATCAGGCCAGAAAGGAATGGAATGAAGTATACAAAATAATGCAAAGCAAGGGACTGAATCCAAGAATACTATATGCAGCAAGGTTATCATTCAAAATTGAAGGGGAAATCAGGAGCTTCACAGACAAAAACAAAAGGCTAAGGGAATTTATCACTACCAAGCCAGCAATGCAAGAAATGTTAAAGGGACAGGTGTAAAAAGAAAAAAGAAAAAGGGAAGAAGGAACACAGGCACAAAAAATAAAAATGGCTACAAACAAGTACCTATCAATAAAACTTTAAATGAAAATGGACTAAATGCTCTAATCAAAAGACATCAAGTAGCTGAATATATAATAAAACATGACCTATATATATGCTATCTATAAGAGACCCACCTCAGAACAAGAGACTCACACAGACTGAAAGTGAAGGGATGGAAAAATATCTTTCAGGCAAATGGAAATGAGAAAAAAGCTGGGCTAGCAATACTTATATCTGACAAAATAGACCTCAAAGTGAAGGCCAAAACAAGAGATATGGGAAGCCACTTCATAATACTAAAGGGATCAATACAACAAGAGGATATAATTCTGGTAAACATTTATGCATCCAATGCAGGAGCATCAAAATGCATAAAGAAAATTCTGGAAGATATCAAGGGAGAGATCGACAGCAATACAATCATAGTAGGGGACTTTAATACCCCATTGACACCACTGGATAAATCCTCTAGGCAAAAAAAATCAGCCAAGAAACAGCAATCCTAAATGACTTACTAGATCAGATGGAATTAATTGATGTCTTCAGAACATTTCACCCCAAAGCTACAGAATATATATTCTTTTCAAGTGCACATGGGACATTTTCAAAGATAGACCACATATTGGGTCATAGGCAAAGTCTCTCCAAATTCAAGAAGATTGAAATCATATCAAGAATCTTCTCAAACCACAATGGCATAATATTAGAAATGAACTACAATAAAAACAATAAAATATTCAAACACTTGAAGGCTCAACAGCATGCTATTAAACAATGATTGGGTTACCAAAGAGATCAAAGAAAAAATTAAAAACATCCAGAAAAGAATGAAAATGAAAACACAACAATCCAAAACCTATGGGACACAGTGAAAGCTGTCTTGAGAGGGAAGTTCATAGCCCTAAAGGCCCACACACACACACACACACCAAAAAAAAAAAAAAAAAAAAAAAAAGTTAATAAATTATCTAACTCTAGAACTTAAAATATTAGAAAAAGAGCAACAAGAAAAGCCCTGAGTGAGTAGAAGGAAGGAGAAAATAAAGATCAGAGCAGAAATAAATGACATACAGGCAAAAAAAAAAAAAAAAAAAAAGATCAATAAAAGCAAGAGTTGGTTCTTTGAAAGGATAAACAAGATTGATGATCCTCTAGCCAGATTCACCAAGAGGCAAAGAGAGAGGACCCAAATAAACAAAATCAGAAATGAAAGAGGCAAAATAACAACAGACCCCACAGAAATACAAAGGATTGTAAAAATATATTGTCAACAACTCTGTTCCAACAAACTAAACAACCTAGAGGAAATGGACATATTCCTAGAAAAATACGACCTTCCAAAACTCAAAGAAGAATCAGGCCAATAACTAAAGAGGAAATTGAAGCTAATGTATATCAAATAGTAGAAGACATGTTTCTCACTGATGGAGTGGAAATTTACAGATGAGCAAGGAGAGGAATTCGAATGATCCATGTGGTTATGGATTAGAATTAAGAACTCTTGTTTAACAATATAGATACAGATGGTTATATATAGAAATACTTATAGATGTGTGTATAGGCATGGATTAATAAGCACACACATATTTCTTTGCTTTATTTCCTAAAAGAAACAAAAACTAGCAAAAAGCACACCCAGCATCCAGACCTGGGTTTCTAACACATGGTATGTATATATACACACTATATATAAATACTAGAGGCCCGGTGCATGAAAATTCATGCACTGAAGCGGGAGGTCCCTCAGCCTGGCCTGCCCTCTCTCACAGTCTGGGAGCCCTCAGGGGTGGGAGGTGACCCAGTGATCAGAGCAAGACGATGCCCCATTACACCTCTGCTGCTGCCACTGCTGACAGTGCAAGCCTCGGCCGGCCCAGGTTACCTGAGCCTCAAGAGGCCCTGGGTGGCTGGGCAGCCACCATCTGAGGCTTGCCTGTGCCTCAGGCCAGCCCTGGGCGGCTGGGGGGCTGAGGGGACTAGGGGACTCCAGAGCAGGCACGCCGAGCAGCCGGGCCTGCCTGGGGGCAGACCCGGCCTTGCCACACACCTGCCATCCCGGTGGGGCTGAGGAAACTGGGCACTGACATCTTGTGTCTGTGGATGCCGCCATCTTTGAGGGCAGGGCAGTCAGTGAGCATATTCCCTCCTTATTGGCTATGGGCACTGCCATCTTTGAGGGCAGGGCAGTCAATTAGCATATTCCCTCCTTATTGGCTGTGGGTACCTCCATCTTTGCGACAGTGTGAGGGTCAATTAGCATATTCCTTCTTTATTAGATAGGATACATATATACTATTTATATTTATATTTATATTTATATTTATATTTATATTTATATTTATACACTATATCTATAATATATATATATATATATATATATATATATATATATATATATATATATATATGTATATATATATATATCCACTACATATATGAAGGCATTTGGGGTCTTGGGATAAATGGTTTATTCTAAGGCTTTGTAGGGAATACACGAGACGAGCCTGGAGCATCTTGCAGTGACAAAAGTTAAGAAAGTGCTTTAACATGCACATACACACACACACACCAGTTGGGAGTATGGCAAAGGGACACAAGAACCAACTGAAAGACCTCCTGATGGCCTAAACTGGAACAATTTGAACAATAAAATAAAGAAAGTAGTACTGGATTAAAATCCTAATATATAAAAAGCCAGGGGCTATCATGACCAAAACAACCGACGGACGACCGAATAGCAGGCTGCGTGGGGCGATCAGGCCAGCAGGGGAGTTAGTGAGGGACAACCAAATGATTAAACTGCAGGCTGCATGGGGCGACCAGGCTAACAGGGGAGTTAATGAGGGATGACCAAACAACTGAACAGCAGGCTGTGTGGGTGACCAGGCTGGCAGGAGGGATAGTGAGGGATAACCAAACAACTGAACAGCAGGCTGCATGGGGCTACCAGGCTGGCAGGGGGGCAGTTGGGGGTGACCAGGCCGGCAGGAGGGGCAGTAAGGGGCAACCAGGCTGGCATGGGGGGCAGTTACGGGAGACAGGCAGGCAGAGGGGGCAGTAAGGGGCAACCAGGTTGGCAGGGGGGGCAGTTAGAGGTGACCAGGCCATCAGGGGGGCAGTTAGGGGTGATCAGTCTGGCGGGGGGGGGGCAGTTAGGGGCAATCAGGCAGGCAGGCAGGTGAGCAGTTAGGAGCTAGCAGTCCTGGATTGTGAGAGGGATGTCGACTGCCTAAACTGGCAGTCGGACATCCCCTGAGGGGTCCAAGATTGGAGAGGGTGCAGGCTGGGCTGATGGGACCCCCCCCCCATGCATGAGTTTAGTGCATCGGGAATCTAGTATAAAATAAATAGCCACAAGCCTATATTGATACAAATAAATGATTGAGTAAATTAATAAAGTGGGAAGTAAAGACAAATCTCCCATGCAAAGAACACCAATTTAATTGTGTAGAAACTCCACCCTCCTGGAGGGAAAACATGAGCTACCACTTCTTAAGATCATATTGCGCATAGTGACTTTCTTCCAAAGTAAATTATAGTAAGTACAGTAGAGGAGTAACTTTACAGTACAGAAACCTAACAACAGATTCAGGTAAGTGATCAAGGTCAATATCAATAGTCAGAAATCATGTTCATAGTATATATTCTTGATGTGGTATGATAAGCCTATTAATAAAACTAAAGGAAAAAATTTTCAAAAAAATAAAATAGGGTAAATGACCTACTCACTGTAGAATTCTATGGAAGACTGGGGGCTCTTGTGCTCTAAGAACTGTTATTTGGCATAGCCAGAAAATGGGGATTTCTACACAATCACATAGTCATTGTATTATACAACTTGTATATGAAGTATTCATTTGTACTTTTATTAAAGTCTCTATGTTTAATGAAAATTCAATGAATTTTGAAATATCAAGAAGAGCTAACACAGTTGCCACCACTAGATATAGTCTCTGTTACTTCCAACTTCTTCTAATTCCAGGCACTGGACATCTTTGAATGTTCACCACTGTTGACCCTGGAAACTGCATATATCTACTATCAGATCTACCAGTCTTGCCATAATGGACTTGATATAGAATCTGCCTCTATTTTTTACTTCTAACTCAGGTGTTCTGCTTGGTGGGAACCAGGTTATATGACTATGTCGAGGTATAGGTAAAACTGAGAAATTATTTCTGGCTTTCAAGAGAGAAGCAGGGACTCTAATAACGGGAAATGTATAAGTATAGGGAGAATATTTAGAAATGAAAAAAAAAAAGCTATAAAAAAGGTCCATTACAATTTTCACTATAAGGAGAAATTTCCATTGACCAAAAATAATAACCACCAGATGCCTTGAGTTTACTATTTAAAATATATTTTACATTAATTTTGTAAAGCTCTGAACTGGTCATTCACGATGCTTTTTCTAGCCTATTCTAATATATAAAAACCCAGGGTCTGTAACATCCAAAACAATCAAAGGCTTGACTGACCAAAAGTCAATGCTGGGGTGTGGTGGCAACCCAGCACTGACTGCTGTGGCTGCGGGAGCCTGAATCCAGTATTGACTGCCAAGGGAGCTGTGGATCAAGCTCGAAGAGAGGCCTAGAGAGAGAAGCAGGGTCTGATCTGTAGCCTCCATGGCAGCTGTTGATCAGCACTTGCCTCTCTAGTTCTCTCCGGGCCTGGCCAGCAGCCACGCCTTTCTTTCTCTCAGGCCTCTTCTGGGGTTGCTGATCAGCCCTGCCTCTCTGATCAGGCTCAATGATAGGCCCGGAGACACTGACTGGCATAGAAACCAGCCAATCAGAACCAAATCTGGGTGAAGTGTGAGGAGCCAATGGCTGCCTAGGAGGCGGAGCTTTTGACGCTGACTAGCATAGAAACCGACCAATCAGAACCAAAGCTGGGTGAAATGCGAAGGCAGAACCTAAGATGGGGGCTGAGGAGGGGTTTTAAGAGCAACAGCTCTTTGGTGTAAGGTGTAAGAAAGCGGTTCAATTTTTTAATGATTGGTTTGGCAGTATAGTGCATATGGCTGGCTATCAGTCCAGATATAGGGATTATGTATGTTTGTCTGCCAAGAGCATCTCCTCTTGCTGAAAAAGGCTTTTCTCCCATTTAAGCAATCCTAGCCTATATAATATATCTATACTACTAAAAGGGTAATATGCTAATTAGACCGGGTCAACCGACCATCTTCCAGATGTCCAACTTCCTTCCGGACAATGCCATGGTGGTGGGGGCCAAGGCAGAGGCAGTTAGGGGCGATCAGGTCGGCAGGGGAGGGCAATTGGGGGCAAGATCAGGCCGTTAGGGGAAGGCCATTGAGGGTGAGATCTAACTAGCAGGGGAGGGCAGTTGGGGGCAATATCAAGCCAGCAGGGGAGGGCATTTAGTGGCAATCAGGCAGGCAGAGGCAGTTAGGGGCGATCAGGCTGGCAGGGGAGAGCAGTTGGGGGCAAGATCAGGCTGACAGGGGAGGGCTGTTGGGGGCAAGATCAGGCTGACAGGGGAGGGCAGTATATGGATACTGAGAACAAAAGTGACATAGAAAAAAGTGACTGTGCCCTTTCTCTCTCTCTTTCTCTTTCTCTCTCTCTCTCTCTCTCTCTCTCTCTCTCTCTCTCTCTCTCTCTCACACACACACACACACACACACACACACACACACATTGCTTGACACTTTAAGGGTCTGAAAAAGTTTGGGAGATGATATTGTATCTTCTTGCAGTCTATTTGGATGGACAGATCCTTGAAGTCACAACTGAGTCTTAAAGAGAAAGGCCTCACCAGAATCCCTTGGGCTCTTCCAGAAAAAGAAAGTGATCATTTCTATACAGTCTTCCTCCATTATTGCAAATTCAACCAAGGCTAGGAACCACCTGGCCTTGACATAAATTATTACCATAAAATCCAAAGAAGAATATCAGAAAACCAGTCAAATGCATATCATCTCTGCTTCAGTAGGACTTTAGTGCATGAACATCCAGGTCTTGTTTTTTGTTAGTAAAATTAAAAAAACCAATCTTTCCCTTACAGGATTACTGTGTAAATTAAATGAGATAATGCATGTAAGGGGCTCAGCCCAGAATCTGCTACTTTAATTACTGGTGTTTTGGGGTGTTGTGTTGTTGTTGTTTTTTTCATTCAAAGACTGGCTCACACTGCTGCAATTCTTAGTTTAATTGTATGAATAAACTTTTTTGTTCTTTTCTGTTGTTTGTTTCCAGCTTGTTCTCATCTTCCTCCTCGAATCACTCTTCCCTTGATCAAAACTAAATTTCTGTTTCTATTTGAGTTTGTTTCTTTGTGCATAGTCAGTGAATAAGATCTGTCAAAGGCTCACTGTACTGAGTGCTTTGGAATCCTATATAATAAAATTGTCCCCTTGGAGTTTGACCAGGAGTTTGATCGCTCTCTATGATATGCACTGACCACCAGGGGGGTGCGGAACATGGTGGGTGACCAGTGGCAGCAGCGGGGGGATGAGAAAGTGAGGGAAGGCGGAGGTGGGGAGGCGGGGAACCTGTTCGGCCCTGATCGCCAGCCAGGCCTAAGGACCCTACCCATGCATGGGCCTCTAGTGATATATAAATGCCATTAATTGCTAAAGAAGGTTTTTGTTATTGTCCTTTTGTTATCTCACAGACTAATAATTTTTCACATGTACATAAGATGAAGTCAATTTCTTTACAATATGACAGTAGAACAGCCAACTAGGATACCCAGTAATGAGAGTACAAAGGCTGACTCCTTGTATTTTAAGCAGAGGTTTATTGTAAAGTATATGCCATGCACTTCACTATGAGTTTTTAGAAAGTTATATGCTAATATGCTAATCCTTATGATGAGTATTTGCTATTATTGTTATTATCATTGGTATCATTTTCTCAACTATGGAGATTAAATTTTTTAATGTAATGCATCCTCTCCAAGAACACACAATTAATGTAATTAGAACTGGCATTCAAACCTACATGCATCTGAAACCAAAGACCACCACATTTTATGGCCTGAATGATGAAATCACAAGAGCTAAGTCTAAAGCTGTCTTGCTCTTTCAATGAAACTTTCCCAAGAATGTAGAACAACAGCCCTGAGAATTCCAGAATCAATCTAAAAAATAACGTCTGCCATCTTCCCCAGTGGCTGCCTTCACAATATATAGCTACTGGTGCCCATTACAGCAGCAGAGACAGAGACAGCCTGCAGTAAATCTTTCCTTTTACAGTCAGCTCTGGTTTAGGAAGATTTACTTTTATAAGAGCTGAGGAGACTTCTACCTTATCAACCTCTAGTCCTTCAATACTTTTCTCCCAAACCCTTTTACAGCCTTTCACAGTAATGACAGGTCCTAAGCGTCAGAACTAGGAGTACTTTCTTTATAACTTTCTCTAAGTGTTTGATTTTGATAAATTGCTTCTATTGTCTTAGCTGAGTTTTGAAATATCCTTGATTTTACTTTGAACCTCTGTTGATGCCAAGCACTGGACAGCTTTGAATGTTACAGCTCATATATTAACCAGATCTGTTGATTTGATGAAAGACTAAGTCTGAACTTGAGCTTGATCACATTACTTTCCCTTAGATAAGTTTTGCTTCATTGAGAAATATCCTATATAATAAAAAGCTAATATGCAAATTAACCAAATGGTGGAGCGTGCTCACGGCTGGCGAGCGTAACAGCTGTGGCAGGAGCCTCTCCCGCCTCCACGGCAGCGCTAAAGATGTCCAACCGAGGGCTTAGGCCGTCCCATAGGGAGCGAGCCTAAGCCATCAATCAGACATCCTCCAAGGGGTCCTGAACTGTGAGAGCGTGCAGGGGGCTGAGGAACACCCCACACACACACACACACTGGAGTGCACAAATTTTGTGCAACAGGCCTCTAGTAAGTCTATAAGAAATACCCTGCAGGGAAAAAAAAATATTTTAAAGGCTTCCCAAAGTGGAGAGAGGAGTTGAGGGTTTCAATTCCTCACCCCTCCAAAGACAGCTTGCTGCAGCATTGAAGGGGGATGAAGAGGTAGGTGGAAGCCAACTAGAAAAGAGGTAGCACTTTTTACTGTGCATCACAGTATGTTTGCCATGGGTTTGGGACATGCCCTGTTGGTCTAGTGCAGTGGTCGGCAAACTCATTAGTCAACAGAGCCAAATATCAACAGTACAACGCTTGAAATTTCTTTTGAGAGCCAAATTTTTTAAACTTAAACTTCTTCTAACGCCACTTCTTCAAAATAGACTCGCCCAGGCCGTGGTATTTTGTGGAAGAGCCACAATCAGGGGACATGTGGCTCGCGAGCCGCGGTTTGCCGACCACTGGTCTAGTGTCCTGGAAGGATAACGGCAGCATCCTTCTCAATGGACCAGTTGGGTGAAGACCTTATTTCTATTGAGAGGAGCCAGGAGAGAAGGGACAGTGGAGCCTAATCATGTTCAGAGTAATCAAGGATTTAGCACGCCATCCATGACCAGATATTCAGGGACTGGAGCTCCACAGTAAAAATAAACCACCAAACCTTTCCTAATGTGTAGCTTGAAACCCATCACCTACATACATTTTAATCCACTGCACCAGTATAAATGCATAAGGCTATATTATAATCAAATTGCTTTATATATCTATGCCCAATAGTCTTTAAATACCTTATAGTACCATAAGTGCTACTCTAGTATTTTAAGTATTTCAAATATTTTTTTAAATATATTTTATTGATTTTTTACAGAGAGGAAGGGAGAAGGATAGAAAGCTAGAAACATCGATGAGAGAGCAACATCGACCAGCTGCCTCCTGCACATCCCCCACTGGGGACGTGCCCGCAACCAAGGTACATGCCCTTGACCGGAATCGAACCTGGGACCCTTCAGTCCGCAGACCGACGCTCTATCCACTGAGCCAAACCGGTTTCGGCAGTATTTCAAATATTTTAATACTTAATACCAATTTTTCCATAACTGAGTACTATTTTCTTGGGAGAGAATAGTCCAAAGGAAGATTGTCCCAAGGACACCTTAGCAAGACTTCAAGCATTAAAAACATGTGGCTGGTTGTTTGCTAGTACTTATCTATTTTCAACTTTCTTTTATTAAAGCACATAAAAATATCTTTTGTTTATTATTATTTTTTAATTAATAAGATGGAAGGAGCGGTTGGAACAACCCAGTAGAATATACCAGGGTCTTCTAAATGATGCCTAGTATTGTCATTATGTGTTATGATTTTTTTATTGCCAGAATAAAATAACATTGCAACTTCAAACTTTGTAAATATTTAAAACAAGCAATAATGGTAGATAAAATGTAATAAATATAATATTTAAACAATATTATCCCTTCAGCTCCATTTAATAAAATACTCATTTTAGGAATAGGTTGTGTTTGCTAAATACAAGTTTGAAATGTATTGGCTTTTTAATTTAAATTACTACATATTACTCTTTTTTTGCAAAGCTCCCAACTATAAAGGTTAATATAAATGCTAACTACTTAGTCTGACATATAAATTAGTGGATTAGTTAATATTTATAAATCAAATTGAAGACCTAATTTATTTAGTGCTTTAATATATAAATTGTACATATGAGCCTGATGGTCAGTGTTCAATGGGAAATCTTTCGCCCTCTTAATTATGGGAATTGTGGAGCAGTAAGAAAATTAAAAAAATAGCATGTTTCATGCAAAATTATGTGGGAGATGATATTTACTGTCAGCAACCTTCCTCAAAAGATACTCATGTTGTCCAGAGTTTACATAGAATCAAGCCACATGTATGTACCTCTAACGGTATTATCCATTTTAACAAACATACTTCTGTATTACACTGGTGCGTTCACACACTTTTCCCGTTGCCTAGGATTCTCCTCACACTGTTCACTTTTTTGCTTTGTAAACTCTGATGTGTCTACCACAATCCCATCCATACTTTACCGCTTGTATGAGCCCTTCTCGTCTTTCTTGGTAGAATTAAACTACACCTTCTTACATTAACGTAATACTTTCTACATCCTTATGGTAAGGTACTTCAATAATACTTATCTATTCAGCCTACCTTATTATCACTCTGTTTTATTATAGCATGCATTTGGATGCTGTGAGGGCAAGGTGTGTGACTAAAAAATAAAAAACTATTTTTTTTATGAACCAAACCACACTAAGCACCTTATAGTGCATACATTTAATCCTCACAATAAAACCACATGATGTTAGCGATAGTAGGAATTACACTTTACAGATGAGGAAATAGTCTGAGTGAGGGGAAGTAAATTGTCTAAATTTATACAGAATGAAACATTGCTGATCAGATATATCTGATGTCAGAGCCTGGACCCTTTCCCCAGTGGTGTCCTGGGAAACATTTCAAACTGGCTCCTGCCTCCTCTGAGAAGAAGGAAAAGAGAGAGAGAAAATAAATTATCTTCTGCAACATTTGCTTATTTTCACCCTGCTTATACTTCCACTACCAGCAATTTTAAGAAAACAACAGGATGTCATTGCATGTGCCTTTCGGAGGAGACGCTCCCAATGGGCCACAGTAAACCAGCACACTACCACCCTCACCACTGTGTTCTTTGCTTCCTACTCAGACCCATTCTCAGCCTCCTCTTCAACACTTGTACCATGCCTGGTATCAAATAGGTGCTCAAAAATTCATGTGAAAAAGATGAATAAATCCATTTACACTTATAAATAACTCCAATATGTTTAATATACACACATCTTGGTAAAATAATTGCCTAATTTTTAATATCTGAAAAGTAGTTTTTGATAATTAATCATTTAGTAGTAAGAACAAACAGTATTTTAAAATAAAATATAGCAAATGTATTCTAAGCAGTGATTATTTTTAAAAATTGAAGACTTTTTTAGGTTTTGCATTCTGGAAAAATTAAGTGGAGACTTTCATAATTAATCAGATTGTTCAATAAATGCTGACTAAAAATATTCATATATTAGTCTAAACTTCCCTGGTCTCCCTTGTTTTTCTTCATATTATGGAAATTTTGCCTATATTCAAATTCAGTAAATCCATCAAATCTCTATACTGCTTTCATCATCATAATTAAAATACTTTCCATAATACCTAAATCATTTAAGTAAATTTAAATGTCTAAAGTGTGAGTGGCTTATACAGCTAAACCCCACTCTTAGGAACTAAGAAATTATTAACATCAATGTAATTTCCATAATTATAAGAAAAAAATCTGAAAATTATATAAAATTCTATTTAATAACGTGTTATTTTTTCATTCAAAAATTTCAACATTAATCAATCCAAACTAAGGCAAAAATTGGTTTTTCATTAAATTAAAAATGTCAACATATTTTTACACCTCTATACTCCTAAATAAAATCCATTATAGCTTCAAGGCCTTAGTAAATCAAAACAGCATGGTACTTGCATAAAAACAGACATATAGATCAATAAAACAGAATAGAGAGCTCAGAAATAAACCCATGCCGTTACAGTCAATTAATATTAGACTAAGGAGGCAAAAATATACAATAGGGTAAAGATAGTCTCTTCAATAAATGGTGCTAGGAAAATTGAACATATACATGCAAAAAAAAATGAAACTAGACCACCTTCTTATACCATACACAAGAATAATCTCAAAATGGATTAAAGACTTAAATGTTAGACTCAAAATCATAAAAATTCTAGAAGAAAACATAGGCAGTAAAATCTCAGACATTTTTTGTAGCGATATTTTTTCTGCTATATCTCCTTGGGCAAGGGAAACAAAACAAAAAAATAAACAAATGGGACTACATCAAACTAAAAAGTCTTTGCACAGCAAAGGAAACCATCAACAAAATGAATATACAACCCACTAAGTGGGAGAACATATTCGCTGATACATCTAATAAGGGCTTAATATCCAAAATTTATAAGAAACTTCTACAACTCAACACCCAAAAAACAAACAATCCAATTAAGAAATAGGCAAAGGACCTAAATAGACATTTCTCCAAAGAGGACATATAGTTGGTCAATAGACATATGAAAGGATGTTCAAGGTCACTAATCATCAGAGAAATGCAAATTAAAACCACAATGACATAACACCTCACACCTGCCAGAATGGCTACTATTAATAAATCAACAAACAGCAAATGGTGGTTCGGATGTAGAGAAAAGGGAATCCTTGTGCACTGTTAGTGGGAATGCAGATTGTTACAGCCACTGTGGAAAGCAATATGGAGTTACCTCAAAAAAAAAAAAAAAAAAATGGAACTGCCCATGACCCAGAGATTTCACTTCTGGGAATATAGCCTAAGGAATCCAAAATAGTTACTCAAAAGATTATAATCAGCCGTATGTTCATTGCAGTGTTACTTACAATGGCCAAGATTTGGAAGCAGCCCAAGTGCCCACCAGTATATGAGTGGGGGGGAAGGGGGAAGGTGTGATACATTTTCACAATGAAATACCACTCAGCTGTAAAAATTAATCCTACCTAATAATAGACAAATATGCAAATTGGCCATACCTCTGACATGCCCACAAGCCACGCCCACCATCCAATCAGAGCGAGTATGCAAATTAACCCAACCAAGATGGCTACAGCCACAGAGAGCAAGGTTTCCTAGGTAACAGCGGAAGCCAAGCTTTCCGCCTGCCCTTGCCAGGACTAAGCCTCCACTCAAGATACAAAGTTTCAATTATAGAAGGTAAACAAATTCAAACAGAAATGGCGGCAGAATGGAGCTTGAGAGAGCAGGCCAGGGTTGCTCCCGGCAACAGGGGAAGCAAAGCTTTCCGCAAACCCTGGCCGGGCCCACCCGCTTAAGGCAACAAAGTTTCAATTATAACCCCAACAGAAATGGCTGCCGGCCGCGGAGGGAGCCCCAGGCTTGGCTCCGCTCCAGGCTACAAAGTTTCAATTGTAGAAGGAAAATAAATTCCAGATACCAGGGCCTCCACTTGGGTTGCCAGGGGGCGTGGCCGACCTGCAAACCACCACAGGCCCCTTGCTCAGGCCACCCCACGCCCCAAGGGAACCCCACCCTGATCAGGGACACCCTTCAGGGCAAACCAGCTGGCCCCCACCCCTGTACCAGGCCTCTATCCTATCTAATAAAAGAGTAATATGCAGATTGATCATCACTGCAACACACAATATAGCTGCCCCCATGTGGTCAAAGATCCTGCCCCCATGTGGACACAAGATGGCCACCACAAGATGGCCAGCAGGAGTGGGCAGTTGGGAGGCACCCAGCCTGCAAGGGAGGGCAGTTGAGAAGGACCAGGCCTGCAAGGGAGGGCAGTTGGAGGTGATCAACCCTCAGGAGAGGGCAGTTAGGAGTGACCAGGTCACTAGGAAAATTGAAGAGGAGGGAAGTTGGGGGCAAACAGGCTGGCAGCGGAGTAGTTAGGGAGTGATCAGGCTGGCAGGCAGAAGTGGTTAGGGGCAATCAGGAAGGCAGGCAGGCAAGCAGTTGGGAGCCAGCAGTCCTGGATTGTGAGAGGGCTGTCCGACTGCCCGTTTAGGCCCGATCCCACTGGGATCGGGCCTAAACGGGCAGTCGGACATCCCTCGAGGGGTCCCAGATTGGAGAGGGTACAGGCTGGGCTGAGGGACAACCCCCCTCTGTGCACAAATTTCATGCACCGGGCCTCTAGTAAATAAAATAAAGGAAGGAAATAGTTCATTTTTGCAACAGAATGGATAGACATGGAGGGTGTGATGCTAAGTGAAATAAGCCAGGCTGAGAAAGACAAGTAGCATATGATTACACTTATATGTGGGGTGTAATTGATGAGGAAAATAAGACATTTGGGGGAGTGGGGGGTACTTGCAGCCTGACTCTGTACCTAGTTAATAAATATCCCTAATGCACATTCCTGTTAGCCTATAGTCTAGTCACTGCCCCTTCCTTAATTATATGGTCTTGGAAGACCTGTTTACCTAAATACTCACATTTTACAGAGGCCATAAACCACGAACAATACACAACCCCCAGAGGGGGTTGTCAGTGCTGGCGCCAGGCCAGGCCTTTAGGTGTGGTCTCACGGCCCCCATCCCAACACAGGGGCTTTTTTCAAAGCCTGAGAGAAAGGTCCAGAAGTCTGATCCTTATCTGGGGGACAAAGAAACCAAAGGGTATAAAGAGAATGCTTCCTCCATATTGGCTTACTCAGGATTTGGCAATAGGTCCCCTGAGTCACGGTACTAGTACATCTGGAAATAAATGGTTTCTTTCTGTATCTCCTGTGTATTTTTCGGTCACCTGGTAAATTCTGTAACATAATGAATAAAATTAACAAAGTAGAGACAGACACATGGATACAAGAACAAACTGACAGCTGTCAGAGGGGAGAAGTTTGGGAGCTGGGTTAGAAGGGTGAAGGGATTAAGCAAAGAAAAAAAGAAGAAGAAGAAAGACTCAAGGACTCAGTATGGTGATTGCCAGAGGGAAGGGGATTGGGGAGTAGAAGAAGGGAAAGAGGGGATGAATGGTGATGGAAGGACTGTTGACTTGAGGTGGTAAACACAATACAATATACAGATGATGTATTGTAGAATTGTGTGCCTGAAGCCTGTATAATTTCATTAACCAATGTCACCCGTATACATTCAATTAATTTTTTAAAAAAAATAAAATGCTTACACTTTAAACTGTTTAATCTTTAGTATCACACAAACCTCACCTTTGAAAAAGGCCTTCTGCCTCTATACTGTATCCTGTAAGGTCCTAGTGTACTTTCTGCAAACACTGCATGACTCTTTGTGATGTTCATTGCCCTTTAACTCATGAGCTTTGATCAGAAAGTCATAATGGTCCCATGGCAAGCAGCCAAAGCTTTCACATAAACTTCTGTAGTCACAGTTGGAGGTATAGTCTCGGGTGTCTGGACTGGGTAAGCTATAAACAAAATATATATATATATAAGATGTTAAAATGTTAAACTTTCTTAAATGAAAATATTTCATAGTGCTCTACATAAATTTCTTCATGGTCTCATTAAAATTTTAATATTACAAGATATATATTTGAGCAGTTATTGTCATTATCATTTTGATAAAAAATAACATAAAACAATTTTGCACAAAATATAAATAAATAAAATTCATTGTAGCTTGTGAGTGTGAAAAACTATGTATTTCCTTTTATAGTTCCTTTTGAAAAGTTGGGTGATGGGTTTTCAGGCATACCGTATTTTCCGGCACATAAGATGCCTTTTTAACCCAGGAAAATCTTCTATACGCCCAGTCGTCTTATACGCCGGAAAATACGGTATTTTCAATGGGAAGTGTTTGAAAAAAGCACTTTAAATTTGGAAAAGTTTTCAGTTTCAAACATAACTTTTCTGAAGTTAAAATTGGTAGCCCTTTTTTAATGCCTTGGTCTTTGATTCTTTATTTTCTGTTTATGTTAATTTTTTGTTTAAAACTTCCACTTGCTTCTTTGAAGACACTCCTGAACACTCATTAGTACATGCCACTGAAGAAATTAATGAGTAATAAAAGGAAACCCAAGTAAATAATCAGTTGCTGTGCTGAGTTCTAAGGCTTTGACTTGACTGCAGTAATAAGTGGAGTCACAATTTATGGTGTGACCAGGACAGTGACACAAGAAACAACCACAAGTGGAATGATGGACAAGATGACCTGGTCACTCTCTTCTTGACTAAGCTATAGCATCTCAACTGAAATGACACTATAATTACATGGAAAGCAATTGTCATATATTTGCCAAGAAATTACAAGGTTGACAGTACTCTCTGAAAATTGTTCTGCATTTCTAGTGCCAACAGCTATGTTAGCAGAAAATGAAATTAGAAGCAACCACAGGAGGTGTTTTCTTCTCATTTAGAAAACTATTTCATTTAAGAAGTAAAATTGAATTTACAAGTAAATATTATAAAACTAAAAATAAAATAGAATGAGTTAGAAATGTTCCTGAGAGTAATTGTTATTTGGTATAATGTTGGCTTTATGGAAAAAACAAAGTCATTTACTACTTCTCAAGCTAATTAGATATCCTATTTTGCAAGTGCCAGTACTACAAAGCCATCTTTCCCAGGTTATTCCTTACAAACAAATGAATGTGTCAGATTCCAAGAGGCCAAGATAAGAATAACTATAGTTTTTACATCTTACTATTTTTCCCCAAAATAATATAAAAGCCTTCTTTTATGAACTGTAAGAGTTAATGTTGCAAGATACAATAGTCTTCAATTCTGAACTACATTCAAATTAGCAAAAGAGCTGTTTTATGTTCTCACATTGGTGCGGCATAAATGAGGAAGTCGTAGAAACCGAAATCACCAACTAAAACCAAGAAAGCTTACAAATCACTATTATGCTAAAAACTGCTGAAACTCTTAGCTGGCAAACAACTTTAATTATTACTCATACAAACTCTGTGTAAATAAAGTGTACCTGAACTAATATCTTACTAAATATATCTGATGCCTTAATAAAATTTAACACTATTCTAAGGTCTTGTCAACATGACAAAATTTAAAACCAAAAGATATGCATTTAAACATGTTTTCAAGAATTTATTTCAAGTTTTATGATGAATGATCCTCTCTAGACAGTACATTTAATTAATAGCACAGGTTGTCAGATTACCTACATACTAGTATATACATATTTCCTGTGGTGGTTAAGCCCAAACATGTGGCAACCAGGGGAGATATTTAGTGCCAAAGAAATCAAGTTTTCTTCTCACTTTCCCCTGTATATTCCACACAGGAAGGTGATTTTACTTCAGAAAGTAAGATTAAAGTGCTCTGTGCTATGGGGAGAAAAGCAGTGTACAACGTACTATTTATAGTAGCTGACATTTTTTAAAGAAAACAGGTCTAGAGAAGATTGCACATAAAATGTACCTTCACATAAATAAAATATCTGGAAGATGACACAAGAAATTAGTGGTGCAGATTACCTCTAGGAAAGATTGCTGAGTAGCTGGGAAATAGAAATGAGGGAGAGACTTAACTTCCATGAAATGTTGGCAACTTTAAAAGGCTTTTCCTGTGTCCATGAATTATCTACTCAAAAATAAACTTAAAATAGGAAACAAATATGACCTTCTCTTTGGGAGGACTACAGTACTGTGATCAAAGTCTCAAATTAGAAGACTGTAGGACTATAAAATAAATAAAAAAATCATTCTTTGGAGTATAAGGAAAGTTGATACTGCTTATTTTGCAGAGTATAATGAAAGAATTAAGCCCCATCGATGCACTAAGGCCTCCATTTTTATGTATGAAATAACTTCTTTCCCCTATACATCTAGAATGGCATTTTATAAGTATTATTCTTGGGACAACTAAGAAAATTCTTATACAGATCATTTTCTGTTTGTGATTCAAAGGGGAAGAATACCATTGAGACTGCGTTACCCTAAAGAAGCACAATTTTCATGTCGAAGAGCAAATTCAAATAACTCAATTCTCTATCCCAGTGGTCGGCAAACTCATTAGTCAACAGAGCCAAATATCAACAGTACAACGATTGAAATTTCTTTTGAGAGCCAAATTTTTTAAATTTAAACTTCTTCTAACGCCACTTCTTCAAAATAGACTCGCCCAGGCCGTGGTATTTTGTGGAAGAGCCACACTCAAGGGGCCAAAGAGCCGCACGTGGCTCGCGAGCCGCAGTTTGCCGACCACGGCTCTATCCCAAGTTCTCATACGCTTTGCAACGGGATATGGAGACCACAGCAATACTTTGAAATCATGCCATCTTCTCCCTTGCTTTCTGTTTCCTACCATAGTTGCTTCAATTTTTTAATCCCAAAACTATTCTGAAAGGTTTTCTTCCTCTCCACATAACACCATCCTGCCTCCCAAGCCAGAAGGAGCTACTGGGACGCTGCTACCCCTACAGGGCTGTTCTTGAACACTGCCAAAAACACAGGCCACACGTGTCCCAAGTGCACAGTCTGCAGGAACTGCGGTAATTCTTTTACACTCAATTATTCATGAGAATCTGCTGGTGTATTTTGTTCTTTCCATATTTATTTCTTCTTCTTAATTTTGGCCCTATAACTTCTGGAAAATTGTTGTTGTTGTTTTTGCCTAAGTTCATTTAGCTCAACTTTATTTTTTTATTCTGTAGTCTGTAACTTGTCTTTTCTGTCCTCACAGTCTCTTTTAAATAGAAGTGTCTTTCCATTTTAATGAGATTTTGACGGTGATTTTTTTTTATTGTGATGTCTCAATCTATACCTTATACAGACCACAGAGATTTTTCTCCTATGATATCTTCCAGAGGTTATATAACATTAGGTTTTATATGTTTGCCTATGGTCCTTTTTGAGCTACTTTTTACATATGATGCAAGGTATTACTCAATTGTAGGTTTCTTTTTTTTTTTTTTTTTTGCATATTTGTATCAAATTTTCCCATTTACCACTTTTTGTTTTAAACTGTCATCTCCCCACAGAACTGTTTTTCACCTTTGTAAAAAATCGGTTGTACCTGTTTGTGTGGTCTATTTCTGAACTCTCCATTCTGTTCCATTGATGCATTTCTCTCTTTTAATGCCAATCCCTTACTGTCTTGATTACTGAGCTTTATAGGAAGTCTGGAAATCAAGTAGTGCATCCTGCTATTTGTTATCGGTTTGTACTATCTGTTCTTTGTTTCTATTTGTTTATCTTACAACTTTTGGATGATCTGAGCATTTTATAGTATGTTGGCTGATACTATAAAAACCTTACAAATAATATTTCTTCCTAGTCTTTTTTTCCTCTTGTTTTCACACATTATACTTACACACATTTTATACTATCACATTACTTTATTTAATAGCTTTGTTGAGACCTAATTCACATACATGCCATTAACCCCTTTAAAGTCTCCAATTTGCTCACAGGGGTGTGTCCCCATGGCCACAATCCAATTTTAGAACACTTTAGTTCCTCCTAAAAGAAGCCCTATACTATTAGCTGTCACTTTCCATTCATCTCCTGAGCCCTAAGGAAGTCATTTTCTGTCTGTGTAGATTCACCTCTTCTGGATATTTCATTAAAATGGAATCATACTAACTGGTGTTTTGTGACTGGCTTCTTTCATTTAATATCATGGTTTCAAAGTTTATTCATGTTCTAGCATGTATCAGTGCTTCATTTCCTTTTGTTACCAAATAGTATGTAATTGTAGGAGTATGCTACATGTTATTATGGACCATTTGGCTATTTCCATCTTTCAACTATTGTGAATAATGCTGCAAGGAACATTTGTGTATAAGCTTTCATGTGGATGTGTTTTCATTTCTCTTGGGTAGAAATGAAATTGCTGGGTAATAAGGTAACTCCATTTATTTTTTGAGTGGTTGCCAAACTGTTTTCCAAAGTGGCTGCACCATTTTAATTCCCACCAGCAATATATAAAGTTCCCAATTTCTTTATGCCATCACCAACGTTTAGTATATGTCTTTGATTATTTTGATCGTACTGGATGTAAAGTGAGATCTCTTTATGTTTGTTTTTTTATTTTTATTTCTCAAATGCCTAATGATTCTCAACATCTTCTTATATGCTTACTGGAAATTTATATATCTTCTTTGGAGAAATGTCTATTCAATCCTTTGCTCATTTTTAAATTGGATTATTTGTCTTTTTATTGTTGAGTGATAGGAGTTCTTAATGTATTCTGGATTATCAGATTTGAAAATCAATTTCTGTAAACAAATCTTTAAAAGCCAGCAGGGGTTTTTACTGGGATTGCATTGAATTGGTAGTTCAGTTTGGGGCAGTATTACCACCTCAACAGTATTGTGTTCCCTCCATAAAAGTGGAATGCCTCGTGACTTATTTAGAGCTTTAATTTCTGGTTATTATGTTTTGTAATATTCAGCATACAAGCTTTATACCTCTTCCGTTAAATTTATACTTAAATATTTTATTATTTTTCATGTTATTGTTAATGGAATTGTTTTTCTAATTCTATATTCAGAACATTTATTTTTTTACAGAAATACAATTGAGTTTTGTGTGCATATCCATGTACTACAGCCTTGCTAAACATGTTTATTCTTTCCAACAGTGTGTGTGTGTGTGTGTGTGTGTGTGTGTGTGTGTGTGTGTTCCTTAGAATTTTTTGTATATAATACCATGTCATCTGGAACAAAGGTAGTTTTACTTCTTTACAATCCAGATGCCTTTTATTTCTTTATCTATCTTGCCTAATTACCCTAGCCAGGATGTTTTGTACAATGTGTAAATAGAAGTGGCAGGAGCAGATGTCCTGTCTTGTTCCTGACCTTACAAATAAACCATTCAGCCTTCCACCATTAAGCTTAACGTTATCTGTGGACAGTTTGTACATTGCCTATTTTTGTAGATGGTTGAGAAAGGTGTCTTTTATTCCTAGTTTGTTGAGCAATTTTATCATAAAATGTGTTGAATTTTTTCCAATATTTTCTGCACACAGGGGTGGGCAAAAATAAGTTGTGAGTACACAGAAAAGTTTACTCTTATATTATAATTGATTATTGTATTATGTATTTTTCTATATGAACAACTGCAAGCCTACTTTTGCCCATCCTGTATATTTATATGACAATATCGATTTTTATCCTTTACTAATTGATTGTCAGATATTTTACAAACCTTGCATTCCTAATAAAAATTCTACTTGGCTCTGGTATAAAACTATTTTTATATGAGGCTGAGTTGGTAGTTTTTTGTTGAAGAATTTTGAGTATATCTTAATATGCATAAGAGATATTTGCCTGCAGCTTCCTTTTTCGTGATGTCTTTGTTTTGGTCTGTTGGTAAAAATGGCACAATGTGATAAGTTAGGAAATATTCCTTATTTTATTTTTTATAATTTGGAAAGATCTGTGAATGATTGGCACTAAATCTTCTTTGAATGTTTGATAGAATTCACCAGTGAAGCCATCTGGGCTTTAGCTTTTCTTTGTGGAAAGTTTTTTAATTACAATTTTGATCTCTTTACTTCTTTTAAGTCTCTTCAGATTTCTAATCATGGAAGAATGGAAAAGAAATAGTAATTACACTGCCTTTTTAAATTACTTAAACAGATAACTATGTTGTTGCATAAACAGATAAGTATGTTGATGCATATGGATTCAAATTGCTGCCTAGTATCTCTTACTTCCAGACTGATAAGCATACTGCTATATTTGCATGAAGCATATATTCTAGCAACAAATTGTCTTCGCTGGGGGTTTTTGTTTGTTTGTTTATTTTTGTTGGATTATTTATTTGTGTATCTTGGGATATCTTCATTTCACCTTAAGTTTTGAAAGATATTACTGGCTGAGAGATTTTTACCTAAAGTACTTTTGGTCCTCTCACTGCTTTCTGGTCTCATTGCTTTGATGAGAAGTTGGCTTTTGGTTGTTGTTTTTTTGTTTTGTTCTGTTTTGTTTTTGTGTATGATAAGTGGTTTTCTTAAAGCTTCCAAGATATTCTCTTTCAACATTTTGACTATGATATATCTGGATGCAGTTTTCTTTGCAGTTGTCATTTTTTTTTTCAGTGTTTTAGCTTCTTGGTTGTAAAGATTATAGGGTTTTTTTACATTTGAGAATTTTTCAGCCATTATTTCTTGGAATATTTTTTCTGCCTTTCTCTTTTGGCATTCCACATTAAGTGTTGATGCACTTAATGGTGCCCCGGACTTCTCTGAATCTGTTGTTAATTTTCATTCTTTCTTCTCTGTTTTTCACATTGCATAATTTCTGATGATGTATCTTTAAATTCACTGATGCTTTCTTATGCTTACCTAGTGATTGTTTTCATCACTGTTATTGTGCATGTCAACTCCAAAACTTCCATATGGTTTATTTAAATAATCTATATATCTTTATTAATATTCTTTATTTTATGATATATGGTCATCACGCTTCCTATTACTGATTTAGGCCAGGTTTCCTTTCATTCTTTGACCACGTTTATATAAGCTGCTTTGAAGTCTTCATCTGATAAGTCCTTCATCCTGATCACTTCAAAAGCAGTTTCTATTGCCTACTATGTTTCCGATGGATCGGTGACACCTTTTTTGTTTCTTTCCATGTCTCATAATCTTTTGTTGATAACTGGATATTTTAGCTAACACATTGTAGCAACTATAGATACTGATTTTCTTCCCCTAGGAGGTGGAGGTTGTTTTTCGTTGCTTGGTGATTTGTTTACTTGTTACTTGTCTGAACTAATTCTTCAATATTTCCCCAACAGAGTGCACTTTGGCTGTGTCTGCTCAGATATTTTCCCCCAGGCTACCTAGAGGACACCCGTGTGTCTGCAGAAGCCACCTACTGATCATTGTTGGTGCTTAAGCCATCATAGCCAGTTATATACTCTTTACCTTTGGAAATCTGTTTGGCTTGGAGACTGACATTACAATACAGGTAGTTTACTTTTTGCCTCAAGCTCAAGTAGGGATTAGGACCTACGAGTTTCCCTCTCTGGTCATTCCTGAGAGGGCACAGCCTTGGGCATACACGGAATCTCACTGATTGACAGGGATGACCCTGATATTCTTTTAAGCCTGGCTTTCTGTGAATTTCTTTTAGGTCAGAGTAACTTACTGTGCAGTGAGTGTTTGGTCAGAGGTTGTGCTTAAGTTTGTTGGGCCAGTGAGGTTTTCACTCTGTGTTAGTGGATCATTTTGCAGCTTGGAGAATGCTTTCAAGTCTGCCCTCGAAAATACCTCTGGTGTCTCCTGAGGGGTCACAGTCTAGCACATGCATACAACTTTTCTAACCCCCAGAGGCGATTAGGATCCCAGAAGGACTCTGTCTCTTTTCCTGGTTCTATTATCACACCCACTACCTGGAGGTGGGAATATAGGTTTCTTTAATCTTAACTTGTGTGCCTATAATATTAAAACATCCCCATAATTGTTCTTTCTCTAGTGTTCTCCAATTGTGTGACTTCCTTGCTTTTAAAAATCTGTTTCTGTTCATTGCTCTCAGGATACATTTTAAACTCATTGGAACAGGCTTACTTATTCCAGTTCTGGTTATGCATCCAAAGGAATGGAGAGCAGGGTCTCAGGAAGGCACCTGTACACCCATATTCACAGCAGCATTTTTCACATGAGCCAAAAGATAGAAACAATCCGAGTGTTCACGATCAGTTCATAAACAAAATGTGAGACATAAATACTGGAGTATTATTCAGCCTTAAAAGGGAAGGAAATTCTGATGAACCTTGAACTCATTTTGCTAAGGTAAATAAGCCAGACACAAAAAGACAAATTCTGCATGATTCAACTCATATGAGATATCTAGAGTGGTCAAACTCATGGAAACAGAAAGCAGAATGGTGGTTGTCAGGGGCAACGGATGAGTGGGAAATGGGGAACTGTTTAATAAGTACAGTTTTCAGTTTTGCAAGATAACAAAGTTCTGGAAATTGGTTGCACAACAATGTGAATATACTTAACATTGCTGAACTACACAATTAAAAATAGTTAAGATGATAAATTTATGTTCTGTGGAATTTTACCATAATTAAAAAGAAATGTTAAAGGCTAACTACTTCCTTTACGATGTTACCCAGCTTCTCTCTCCAGCTTCGGTTCTCACTCCCCCTGGGACCCTTCCCAGAACACCCTCTCCACTATGATTAGCTACTTGCCATAGAGCAGACTCTCCGCGCCCTCTGCTCTCACCCATTTGACTTGGCAAGCCTACTTATTTACTGAAAGCAACTTCATTGAGATATATTTCACATGCCATTCATTCAATTCATCCACTTAAACTGTGTAATTCAATGGGTTTTAGTATATTTACAGATAACTACAACCATTACCACAGTCCATCCTAGAACATTTTCATCTCCATAAAGTGAAACCCAGGCCCTTTCATATCACCCCCCAATCTCTTCATATTCTCTCCCTAACCCAGCCCCAGGCAAACATTAATATACTTTCTATCTCTATAGATTTGCCAAGTCCAGATATTTCATCCAAGTGGAATCATCTAGTATGTGGTCTTTGGTTACGGGCTTCTGTGTATATCGATACCATGAAATATTATTTGGCCATAAAAAAGAATAAAGGATTAATACATGCTGCAACATGTATGAAGCTTAAAAGCCTACATGTATTTCCTTTCAAAGATTTGAAGTCTCTTTTCCCAAGAAGCATTCTTTGACACTCCAAAATGATCTCCCCCCCCCCAATTTTAAATGATCCTTAAATAATCCCTCTAAAATCTTATTGCTTGCTAATGATAAAGAGGTAAATTGATTCCCCATAAATTTTATTTAGCTCTACAGGCCGTCCTCGGGTTACGTCAGACTCAACGTAAGTCATTTTGTGGTTACGTCGCCATCTCCCATTTATTTATAAAAAAAAAGAAAAAAAGAAGTTCCGTCATTTTGACTTATGTACATACGTGCTTTATGTTTTTTTATTACTTATTTACCACAAGTAAAGGTCAGGAATTGTTATCTTTCTTTTAATTTTTCTTTTTTACTGTTTCACTTCATTACTGCTGTGTATGTGCTCCATGTGAGTGACGTAGGTGATTATGTAAGTGGGGTCCGACTTACGGCGAAAATCGCGTTATGTCACAGTATAGGAACGGATCTCCGACGTAACCCAAGGACCTACTGTATTTTAATCTTTAATTAGTCAGTATGCCACCACTAGATTTTAAATCTCTTTCTGACAGCTATAAAATGTTATACAACTCTAAGTGAAGATACTATTTTACTTACTTTTTGCTCAAAAGAACTCATTGATTTAAAAACAGATAAATCAAGATTAGTGTTTCTCAACACTGAGTGTACAATAAAATGACCCAGAGAGATCTTAATAATTCAATATCTGGGCTCCATCTCAGGTCAATAAAATCACAATCTCAGAAAGGAGGCTGACCTAAGACATCAGTATTGTTTTAAAATTTCCCAGTTGATGCACAGCCAGAATTGAAAACTACTGATTTACATACAAAAGGCCTTAGTCATCTTCCACCATAATATGTTGTATGTGTAACTTAATAGTACTGTAATCATTAGAGCATAATTTATAGTATTAATTTCTTTATACTTATTCCTTAAATATTATAAAATCAGACAGAAACACTTTTATAAAATAATAAAACATACTATGGTAATATTGCACAAAACACATCAAACTTCTGAATACTTTTCATTTTTAAGCTTAAAGCAGGAATCTCCAGCAAATACTTAATTATCCCCAAATCAACCATTCTTGAAATGGGACATTTGCATATGCCTCATCTATTCATATTAGTGAATCTTCTAAATTTTATATTCCCGAGTGCAAAGGGTAAGTCAAAATTTATTTAATTCCATAATGCCATTCAGCCAGCAGGATTTGGGGGTTGTTAGTTTCTTTTGAGTATGGTAATGCATGCAGACTGCACTGGAAAGATCTTTCCCAGTTCTTCATGTATGGGAAGGGGCAGGCAGGGAAGGTAAAACTTTAAAAGATTCTTGGGTGTTTCTGATATGTTTTATCCAGTTGATAGCGTTTTGCCAAGAATATATCTTCAGTTTTCTAAATTGACATATCTTTCATGTTATGAAATTTGAATACCTCATGCCAAGAAAAATAGTGATACTGAAAGTCAAATAATTGTCTTAATACAAAACATCTTTAACAAACACAGTTGAAACTTATGAATGAGCTAGGACCGTGGTCGGCAAACTGTGGCTCACGAGCCACATGCAGCTCTTAGGCCCCTTGAGTGCGGCTCTTCCACAAAATACCACGGCCTGGGCGAGTCTGTTTTAAGAAGTGGCGTTAGAAGAAGTTTAAGTTTAAAAAATTTGGCTCTCAAAAGAAATTTCAATCGTTGTACTGTTGATATTTGGCTCTGTTGACTAATGAGTTTGCCGATCACAGAGCTAGGAGATCAGTTTCTATACATTGAAATACAGCAAAGTGGTATTTCAGCCTTATAATGATAAGGACTCTATAGGTTTAGGATTGGTAAAATACCTAGAGGGTAACAGAGGAAGAGAGAAAGGGAGAATAATACACATGCACTCAATTTTCTTAATAAACTTAAATGAGAAAGATTAAATATCACAGACAGAAAGAATTGTTAATAGTAATATCTGTAACATTTAGTTTTTAAAAGGAACAATGTGAACAATGTTTATGACCACACATTAAAACTTTCTTATAAATAAAAAGACGTATTTATTATCATAGTAGAGATATTTCCTTTTACCTTAAGAAAAATGAGATTACGCCCTCGTGACATGCAGTACAATCTTTAGATCTAGCATATTCTGTCAAGAAAAATATTTTTCCTATGATTTCAAATGATAAATATACACAAAAGCCTAATCTTATTTCATATTAAATATATAAAATGCTCTAGGCACAAATATTGTGATATAGAGTCTTTTTCCAACTTTCTTCATTGGCTTTAGCGTCACACACACACACACACACACACACACACAGAGAGAGAGAGAGAGAGAGAGAGAGAGAGAGAGAGAGAGAGAGAGAGAGCCTCAGACTGAATTAATTTACACACCATTTATTGATTTTAGGAAAACAAAAACTCTTTGAATCTATTCCATCCCCATCCTTGGAATGCCCAAATGAAACTCCAAATTCTTCCACTGAAATTCATACAACAATGTTTACATCTCATCTGGACTTGCCCTTTTATTTTAGACCCAAGTGTGCTGTCCTGTCTTCTTGACCTCGACAGTTACCTAGGAGAACAAAGGAGTGATCCAGAATTTGACATTCCTCCTTTTTCCTAACCTGCACACCTTTCCAAATAGCTAACATTACACACCTCAGTCACATTATGCATCCCAAGTGATGCAGAGCTGGGCTCTAAACAGGTGGACACATCTGTTCCAGTCCATCAGACTTGACTTACACTGACTGCGTTCTGTAATCATTATGGTTTTTATCCCAAATTACAGTGTCAATCTGTTCAGAATTAATATGTATTACTCCACCACTTGTTACAAAATTTTCAGTTTATTTATTGGACCATATCCTGCCCTAATCACTTAGGCACAATTCCCACTGAAAACCTAAAAGAGAGAATGTGTATCCAGAGGTTGTGTTTTCACTGCATGTCAAAAGATATTTTTGCATAAGTGGATGTTATTGCTATTCCCAATGAATGCTCTTTCTGTGTCAATAGTCAAATCTTGTTTGAAATTTTAGCGCACTGGTTTGGATCATTTTTAATCACTTTTTCCAGCACATGTTATATCCCAGTGTGCTTGTTCCCATAATAAAGAGGGAGTTGACAAGTTATTTACTTCATTCTGCATATAGCTTATATTTTTAATACATGGGAAATTATAGTTTTAATTCCCTCTTCCCTTTTGTGTTGGGGAGTTTCTAAAGACTAGGAGTCCTTGAAGCCAAAGATCTGTTTTATTATAACATGACAAATCATTTCACTGTGATTTTCTTTCTTTTTCCTCTTCTATTTTCCCTGAAGCTAATAACTAAATACATGGATTTTCTTGCAAAGGGGGAAAGTTATTAATTCATAATTATTATGTAAAGGTTAATCTGGCTAACATCCTCCAAACGACTTTCCCACCAGCTGGTAACTTTATTCTTTTTTTTTTTTTTTCTTCTCCTGGTTGGCAATGGAGAAAGGTGAGGCTCAGAAGTTGATAAAAATTAAAAGCAAAATCTTGTTGGGAAGGCCTGTTGGGGGAGGGAGTGAGGGAGGCAGGTACAGAGTGGAGGGGGTCAATGGGTGGAAAACGGTGACATCTGTAATACTTTCAACAATAAAGATACTTTTTTTTAAAATCTTAAAAATAGGTGGGTCCAAAAATCTGATGGAAGAAAAGGACTAAATGATATTCTAAACTGTGAATATATTAAAATATAATATATACTAGAGGCCCGGTGCACGAAATTCGTGCACGGAGGGGGGTTGTCCCTCAGCCCAGCCTATACCCTCTCCAATTTGGGACCCCTCAAGGGATGTCCGACTGCCCGTTTAGGCCCGATCCCAGGGATCGGGCCTAAACGGGCAGTCGAACATCCCTCTCACAATCCAGGACTGCTGGCTCCCAACTGCTTGCCTGCCTGCCTTCCTGATTGCCCCTAACTGCTTCTGCCTGCCTCTCACAATCCAGGACTGCTGGCTCCCAACTGCTTGCCTGCCTGCCTTCCTGATTGCCCCTAACCGCTTCTGCCTGCCAGCCTGATCACCCCCTAACCACTCTTCTGCCAGCCTGTTTGCCCCCAACTTCCCTCCTCTGCCGGTCTGGTTACCCTTAACTATCCTCTCCTGCAGGGTTGATCACCGCCAACTGCCCTCCCTTGCAGACCGGTGCCTCCCAACTGCCCTCTCCTGCTGGCCATCTTGTGGTGGCCATCTTGTGTCCACATGGGGGCAGGATCTTTGACCACATGGGGGCAGCTATATTGTGTGTTGCAGTGATGATCAATCTGCATATTACTCTTTTATTAGATAGAATAGAGGCCTGGTACAGGGGTGGGGGCCAGCTGGTTTGCCCTGAAGGGTGTCCCTGATCAGGGTGGGGTTCCCTTGGGGCGTGGGGCGGCCTGAGTGAGGGGCCTGTGGTGGTTTGCAGGCGGGCCACGCCCCCTGGCAACGCAAGCGGAGGCCCTGGTATCTGGAATTTATTTTCCTTCTACAATTGAAACTTTGTAGCCTGGAGCAGAGCCAAGCCTGGGGCTCCCTCCGAGGCCGGCAGCCATTTGTGTTGGGGTTATAATTGAAACCTTGTTGCCTTAAGCGGGTGGGCCCGGCCAGGGTGTACGGAAAGCTTTGCTTCCCCTGTTGCCGGCGGCAACCCTGGCCTGCTCTCTCAAGCTCCATTCTGCCGCCATTTGTTTGAATTTGTTTACCTTCTATAATTAAAACTTTGTAGCTTGAGTGGAGGCTTAGGCCTGCAACGGCTGGCAGAAAGCTTGGCTTCCTCTGTTACCTAGGAAACCTTGCTCTCTGTGGCTGTAGCCATCTTGGTTTGGGTTAATTTGCATACTCGCTCTGATTGGATGGTGGGTGTGGCTTGTGGGTGTGTCGGAGGTATGGTCAATTTGCATATTTGTCTATTATTAGATAGGCTTTTAAGTTTCAAACCCATGGAGAAAAGAAGAAATAATAGCAACGACCAGTGGTTACAATAATAAAACCACAGATGCACCACCCTTTCACCACAAGGTTACATTTAGTCGGTGGGGGTTGCATGGCCGTGTTTCTAGTCAGCATCTCCCCTCGCCTGCTGGAGCATAGGAGATGGCAATAGTGCCCAGGGCAATACAAAGCTTGTTAGCCTGATGTATCATACATGAGGAAGTCAGAACCCAGGCTGAAACAAGATTAGGGGAGAATGATCAGAATTCAGCTTTTTTTATTATTATTTAAAATAAAAAAGCCCTCCTTTGATTTCTCTTTGGTTATGATAGGCAACACAAAAGGAACGTTATCCCCAGGGGTCACCAATTGAATGCCAGGCACTGCCCAATAACTTGCCTCAGAGCCTATCATGAAAACAATGCAAGACCCCTAAATTACTTCAACACACTGCTTTGCAATTATTAGACATGTTATGGGAAAGTATGCGCAGCTTCACCAGGAAATTTTCAATATATTTTCCCCCTCAGGCAAGACGAAACTTAAAAATAAAGCTCCAGAGACTCTGACATTCTTCTCATCACATAACATGTACCAGTAGAGAATAAAAAAAGGGGGCGGGGGAGGACATGAATATTTGAAAAGGCCTTTTGAATCTTGCAGGTATAAAGTAGAGTATATATCATTCTCGCAGACTCAGAGTCCATTCAGATACACATTGAGAGACACGCGTTCTACCACCATCTCTGCAGACATGTCGGAGGAAAGCAGTCATTCTCACTGTTCAGGGTGTCTGTCATTATGGATATTAATATGGATGAACCACCACAAAATCAAAAGGCAGTAAGAGAGGTGAGCTTGAAAGAGAAAAAGGCTTTAAACTACACTTATGCTGGGCTTTATTTGGGGGGCTAAACTTTGGGTCTATAATTACCTTCCCTTCTCTACATACTCCAGGAATTTTTTAAAAAGCTCTAATTAGATATGCTCTGAAGTCCATTTGTCATTATTGCACTAAACGTCTCTCAAGTTTTATAAATGCAGGAACTGACAACACTGACAAGAGTTGAACAAGATTTCTTTTTTTTTATCAAAACATCCCCTATTTTGATGTATTACATTTAAAAGTACAACACAAAAGTATTTGCTTTTTCCAATTCATTCCATAACTACAAAATAATGTTAACTCAAAATCGGTTAAGTAGCAACCCAAATACATATTATTAACATAAAGCCTCTTATCAAAAAGTCGATGATAAGCACAGATATTTCTATAATATTGAATATTCAAAAGCAAGTTTCAGTTCATCCATATTTCATTTTGGCACACAGTTCAATATTTAAGTAACAATTGTACTAGATTATTCCATTGCTGATATCACCACTTTAGGGAAATATTTAGTCATTAATACGCTAACATGTTCTTTAAAATCTAGGCAATTAATTTGATACAGATTGTTTAAGACAAGGGAAAAATGAGAGAACAATATAGTGTTCTTGGTAAGGCAACAGAGCATAACTTGAGATTTCATTCTAATTTATTTTTACATGTCCACCAAGTTATTATTGGAATGTATAAGGTCAAATTGTTTTATCCAACTACCATGGATGAACTTAAATTATGCTGGTCTTAAGTTTACTTTAAAAACATAAAATAAGAAATTTGTTTTCCTCTCACTAATTTCTGAATCTATGAAAGAGTTATCAAATTTTGTATTTCATAATATAACTAGAAGCCCAGTGCACAAATTCGTGCATGGGTGGGGTCCCTCAGCCGGGCCGATGATAGGTGCCAATTGGGGAGGGGGGAGTGGCCGACTGGAGGAGGTTGGCTGTGGGAGTGCACTGACCACCAGGGGGCAGCTCCTGTATTGAGCGTCTTCCCCCCGTGGTCAGTGCGCATCATAGCAACCAGTTGACCAGTCATTCAGTTGTTCAGTCGCTTAGGCTTTTATATATATAGACTAGTGGCCCAGTGCACAAAATTTGTGCACGGGGGGTTGTCCCTCAGCCCGGGCTGCACCCTCTTCAATCTGGGACCCCTCAGGGGATGTCTGACTGCCGGTTTAGGCCCGATCCCTGTGGGACATCCGGCAGTCAGACATCCTTCTTGCAATCCAGGACTGCTGGCTCCTAACCACTCACCTGCCTGCCTGCCTGATCGCCCCTAACCACTCTGCCTGCTAGCCTGCTCACCCCCAACTGCCCCCCCTGCCAGCCTTCTTTCTCCCAACTGCCCCCCCTGCCGGCCTTCTTGCTCCCAACTGCCCCCCTTGCTGGCCTGATCGCCCCCAACTGCCCCCTCTGCCGGTCTGATCACCCCCAACTGCCCTCCCCTCCTGGCCTGATTGCCCCTAACCGCCTCTGCCTCAGCCCTGCCGCCATGGCTTTGTCTGGAAGGACGTCCAGATGGTCTCCCAGAAGGTCTCCTGATCTAATTAGCACATTAACCTTTTATTAGTATAGACTAGAGGCCCGGTGCATGACAATTCGTGCACTGGAGGGAGGGGGGGTTCCTCAGCCCGGCCTGAATCCTCTCACAGTCTGGGATTCCTCAGGGGATGTCCTACTGATGGCTTAGGCCCACTTCCCATAGGGAGCGGGCCTAAGCCACAGTCTGGCCTCCCTCTGCGGGAGGCAACCTGGTGGGCTGATCAGGATCAGGAGACAGTGGCACCCCCATCACCTCGCTGCGGCCACACTGGTGGCCTCCCTCTGCAGGAGGCAACCAGGCGGGCCCCCCAATCACCTCTCTGCTATGGCTGGTTGCTGCTGCCCCCCCACACACATCACTGTTCCCTCCCTCTGCCTGCGGGCAAGCACCTTGGCTGGCCTGGCACAGCCTGCTCGATGGCCCAGCTCCCTGCTGACTGGTCGTTCTGCCATTTGGTCAATTTGCATATTATGCTTTTATTATATAGGATGCCCCAGTATTTAGTTTGAAGTTTCAGTCTAAAGAGAAGTAAGGTTATTTAATGTCTGACCCCAATAGCTAATTTTAGCAAGAATTATGTCCAGTAAATTATATTATTTATATACTTCTGACACACTGCTAATTGAACAGATGTGTGGTATTAAATCTCTCTCTTTCTTACTCTCTCTCACCCTTTCTTCCCCCATCTCCTGGATTAAATGGTTCTAGAGTTCCATGTCTGGATCAAATGCAAAATTTTTAATTCAGACAATTTTAGACCATCTCTCTTGATTTTTAAATTTTTATAAAGGTGATTATTTCATTAACTCAATGGGGGTGAGTCTTTTATAATGTACGTGTCAATCAAATAATCATGTTGTACATTTGAAATATCTTACATTTTTACTGGCCAAGTATATCTCAAAAAAAAACTGAGTAAAAGTGATTATTTGATGATGACCTCTAATTTTAGCAAAAAAAAAAAAAGTTTTTAATTTCCCAGACCCCTAAAGAAACAAAAGTGGTAATAATGAAGTAATTAAATCACATATGCATTTAGTCTAATCTTTTTTAAAAAGTCTTAAGCTTCAGGTTGACAGAATAAAAGATTCAAGAACTGATATGCCTTGATTCCAACCTTACTTACCCAGTCTCTAACCCTCAACAGAGCAGACACATTAATCCCTTCAGAGCAAAGTCAAATCACAACTTGGTTTCTGCTCAGAACCAAGAAAGGGCTCCTCATCTCCCTCAGAGTAAAAGCCAAAGTCCTAACAATGGGCTGCCACGCCCTGTATTACCCTCCCACATCACATTCATCTAAAACACTCTTCTCTCATCATTGGCCACAGACACCTGGTGGCTTTGCTCTTTCTTAAACATGTCTCTACCATTGGACCTTCACACTGCCTGTTCTCTGTCCTTGAAATTATCTTCTCCCAGGTTTTGGTATATTTAATTGCTCACATTCTTTAAGGCTTTGCTTACATGTAACCTTATTGTTTAATATGTTTTTATTGATTTCAGAGAGAGGAAGAGGGAGAGGGAGAGAGAAAGACAGAGAGAGAAACATCGATGATGAGAGATAATCATTGATTGGTTGTCTCCTGCATGCTCCCCACTGGTGATTGTGCCTGCAACCCAGGCATGTGCCCTGACCAGGAATTGAACCATAACCTCCTGGTTTGCAGCTCAACACCCAATCACTGAGCCACACCAGCCACACTGGCCCCATAGACACTTTACCCAACTTTGTTGATCGTTAACATTTTACATAGCCATAGTGCATTTGTCAAAACCAAGAAATTAACATTAGCTCAATGCCACTAAACTGTATAGATTTTATTCAGATTTTACCAGTTTTTTTTTTCATTAATGTCTCTTTTCTCATCAGAGATCCAATCCAAGATACCATATTGCAGTTAACATCCTGTCAAATTGTTTCTTTCAGTCTGTGATAGCTTCTCAATCTTTGTTCATTTTTAACAGCCTTGATATTTTTGAATAGTGCGGACCAGGTATTTTGTGGAAAGATGTTCAACTTGAGTTTCTCTGATGTTTCTCAGACAGGACTGGAAACAGTACCACAGAAGTTAGGAACCCTTCTCATCATGTCAATAGATGCATGACATCAACATGATTTCTCAACAATGTCAGCTTTGGTCACTTGGTTGATATGATATCTGCCAGGTTTTTACATGGTAAAGTTATTCCTTTTTACTTTCCACACTGTTTGCTGTGTAAGCAATCTATTAGGTCTAGCTCACACTCAAAGGTTGGGAAATTAATCTCTGCCTTCTGGAGGTAAGAGTATCTGCATATATTATTTTGATTACTTCTCTAATGAAGATGGTTTCCTTCTCCCCTAGTTATTAATTACTCACCAAGTATGAACTCATGGATATCTTTTATATTCTCTGGGTTATTTTTCTATTTCTCCAAATCCTTATTTTCATTGAATTCATTGGGGTGACATTGATTAATAAAATTATATACGTTTCAAGTGTATAATTCTATGATACATCATCTGTATTATCTCATTGTGTGCCCACCATCCAAAGTCAAATCTTCCATCTCCATATATTGACCCCTTTACCCTTTACTAACCCTCACTTCCCTTCCCTCTGGTAACCACCATACTGTTTTCTGTATCAGTGAGCTTTTGTTTGTTTTTCTTGTTTGTTAATTTGTTGCTTTCAGTTTTACATACCACATATGAGTGAAATCATACAATTCTTGACTTTTCCTGTCTGAATTATTTCACTTAACATGATAGTCTCAATACTATATAATAAAAGGCTAATATGCAAATCAACTGAACTACAGAATGACCGTTCGCTATGATGCGCACTGACCTCCAGGTGGCAGACACTCAATGCAGGAGCTGCCCCTGGTGGTCAGTGCACTCCTTCAGGGGGAGCGCCGCTCAGCCAAAAGCCCTGAGCTGGGCTCACAGCTGGCAACCACGGCAGCAGTGACGAGAGCCTCTCCCACCTCCACGGCAGACAGACATCCCCTGAGAGCTCCAGGACTGCGAGAGGGCACAGGCCAGGCTGAGGGACTCCCCCCCACCCCGAGTGTACAAATTTTGTGAACCGGGCCTCTAGTTGGGTTATAATCTAATATAATCAATACTAGAGGCCAGGTGCATGAAATTTGTGCACAGGGGGTTTCCCTCAGCCCAGCCTGCATCCTCTCCAATCCGGGACCCCTCGGGGAATGACCCCCTCCAAACCGGCAGTCAGACATCCCTCTCACAATCCTGGACCGCTAGCTCCTAACCGCTCACCTGCCTGCCTGCCTGGTCGCCTCTAACTGCACCCCCTGCCAGCCTGATCACCCCTAACTGCCCCCCTGTTGGCCTGGTTGCTTCCAACTGCCCCCCCTGCTGGCCTGGTCACCCCATGCAGCCTGCTGTTCAGTCATTTAGTCGTCCCTCACTAACCCCCCTGCCGGCCTGGTCATAAGCAGCCATCTTGTGAGGGTGTGAGAGTCAATTTCCATATTACCTCTTTATTATATAGGATATTTTGTTGCTAACACTGTTTCAGCTTTGGCAATTGAAGGAGTCTTTAAAAATATGGATAAAAATAAAATATTAATAATTCTTTTCCATATCCTCCACAATATTTCTGAAAATAGCTGTGGGTTTACATTAAGATAGCCGCCTTTTACTCTAAATTCCCCACAAGTTTCACACAAAGCATTACATTTAGTACATCTTTCCTCCAGCTTCAGTGGTAGAATAAGTCATTGTGCAGCACAGAGGACAAGTTAGGATGGAATATTACACAATCTTGGTCTCAAAACAAAATCCTATCAGCCATAACCAATGTGGACATTTTCTCCAAAGCCTACTTCTCTACCAAATTTCTCCAATCTCCTGAGGCCTCCTGATCTCTGAAGTTTTCTCACATTTGTCCTCTTCTTGTAAACCTCAAACTCTCCAAATAACTAATTTGTTTTTTACATAGTCAATTTAGCTTTCTCATTGTTTGCAATGACCTTACCAATAATTCCTTGGGCTCTTATCTTTTTAAAAAAACACAAATCGCCCTAACCGGTTTGGCTCAGTGGATAGAGCGTCGGCCTGCGGACTGAAGGGTCCCAGGTTCGATTCCGGTCAAGGGCATGTACCTTGGTTGCAGGCACCTCCCCTGTAGGGCAGGAGGCAGCTGATCGATGTTTCTCTCTCATCGATGTTTCTGACTCTCTATCCCTCTCCCTTCCTCTCTGTAAAAAATCAATAAAATATATTTAAAAAAACAAAAACAACCACAAATCATGAAGGTATTTTACTATAGAATTCAGTCTTCTTTTTTGGGAGCAGAAGATATTGTGATTAGTTGAAATGATTTTTCTCTCTCTATTATTTATATTTTTAAGTATTCATAGAAAAAATGTTTAATGGAATCTCCAGCAAGAAGTTATAGACCTGAGATTTCCCAGAATGATTTTTTTTAATTAAAAAAATACCATCTTTTCGTTTTCTTTCAGTGCAGTCCTAAGAAATAAGTTAGCAGAAGAAAGTAGTAGAATGTCTTGGAAATTAGTTGTCAGAGTAATTTTTTTGGATATTAAAAAAAAAAAAGATTGTCATTGGATTTTAATATATCTATGACCTTTGACTAATTTTCTATTCTTGTCAGTGTAGCAAACTAGCATGGGGAAGAGAGACCACATGTACCTCAGAGAGGCCTAAATTCTTGCAAATGACATTTCCTATTTAATTCAATAGGTTTTTCCCATAAGATGGACAGAAAGCACAGCCTGGCGGGAATATGCGATGGAACAGGCTTGGGGAAAAGTGCAGACTGAGCAACTTTCAAAGACTGATGGAAAAGTTCTTGGAGTGGATTATAAAGTTAAAATCTATCGCAAGCCAAACTGGCCCAAGGAAAATAGGTCTGGGAACGATGCCAAAGGATTGAGTATTGAGGTGAAGATAGGGTCAGCCCACAATAAGGGAAACACAGTCTGGAGCTTAAAGACTTCATGTTTTAAAGTGTTTGGCAAGGATGCAGGAGATGAATTTGGAGTTAGATTTCCTCTGTAAACTAATTTTGGTATATTGTAGAGGGAAGCATCCATAATAAAATAAAACTATGTAGTGGAACCATCCAATCCATAACAGCATCTGGCTAGCAGTACCTAAGGCGGCCTATCCAATTTCCACCCAAAATGCCTATGATGATTCAGAAAAATGCAAAAACTCACATCCTGACACCAAGTAATGGAAGTCTAGACCAGGGTGCTTCATATATAACCTTAACATTTTGGTAGATTGGAGGAAATGCACCAAAAGACAGGAAGGGGAAGAGTTTGGAAAATTTTATGAGACATACACAATAGCAGTTGGAGAACAGCTAGTAGACCAACCTGCCTAATGTCAAAAGTGTTAAAATATAGGATATGCATAACTCTACACTGGACACAGAAAACTCAAGGAGGGTTCAAATGTTAGACTTTTAAAAATCAGTGGTGTTAATAGAAGCAAAGGGTGTTAGGATAATTACCCAGAAGGGAAGTTGCGTGCACGCGCGCGCACATACACACACACACACACACACACACACACATACACACACACACACACACAAGAAAAAACAGATATGGAGGCAAATACACTAAGTAAACAGGCTGCTCTCTCAGGAGTGAAGAGTTTAAAATATATTTCAGGACTAGAAAAATAAGTTGGAGTCAAAGTGAAGGTAATCTTGAATGTCCTAATGAAGTTTCAGAAGAATTAATTGTCTATGATACACAAAAATGATACTTAAAGAGGTAAGGATACAAGCTTAGATTGATCTTCCTAACCATTCATGAGTAAGTAAGAGGAAAAAAGAAAAGGTAGATAACTAAAGAAATTGAGTCAAATATGAATCCGAAGTTTGAGTCTAAGTGGCTAGAAAGATAAATTAGAAAATTTAAAAATGAGATAATTTAGTTACAAAAATGAATTCCATTTGTAAATGTCTAATTTTATATCCTTATAATGTCTATCTGTAAATATAGAGCTAGCACTTTTCAAATTTAGACTAGGAGGTAGGAAGAATGGACTTGAGAAGTCGATTTGGAAATCACCTGCATAGAGTTGGCAATTGGTGCAGTGAGAAGGGAAAGTATAAAAAGAGATGAGAGCAGAAGTGCTGGGGCTAAGGTTCAAAGAATACCAATGTTCAGCAGCAAGAGCAAAAAGAATGAATCACATAGAAAGAGACACAATCTGAATGCTCACTGTGTCACTTTGCAGTTTTCCATGTGCCCAAGACTGGGAAAAACAGAAATGGGCAGATGGAAAGCAGGAAACTGAACAAAAATAAAATTGCTGGTTTTTTCTAAAATGTCTAGCTAACAGTTGTATGTTTTACAGAGATTCTCAGTACATTCTAACATTCAAGATTTATGTTTAGTTTTGTTCTGGACATGAAATATGAATGAATGTAAGCAAGGGACTTTCTAAGGCAAGTGGCTGTTGGCACATTCCAAATTAAAACTAAGCAAAAAATTATTCAATGCCTTCCACTAGTAAGGAAGTTTTTCCTGTGAGCACCCACGAAATACACCGTTAACTCATTCTAAAACCTTCAAACACCCAGCTCACCAATTTTAGCCTGATCACTGGTCATCACCTGAATACACTGCGTTTTCACCTATTCCTAAAACATATGTCCAACTTCACCCAATCGGCCTGCTTACCTGTTACCTGTCCTTGTTCCTTTCTCTTCTCTTCTCTTCTCCTCTTCTCTTCTCTTCTCTTCTCTTCTCTTCTCTTCTCTTCTCTTCTCTTCTCTTCTCTTCTCTTCTCTTCTCTTCTCTTCTCTTCTTCTCTTCTCTTCTCTTCTCTTCTCTTCTCTTCTCTTCTCTTCTCTTCTCTTCTCTTCTCTTCTCTCTCTCTCTCTCTCTCTCTCTCTCTCTCTCTCTCTCTCTCTCTCTCTCTCTCTTTCTCTCTCTCTCCTTTTGTCCTTCCTTCCTCTTTGTCATCCCCATTTCTTTATCATTTCAAGTCTCTTCTATGATTAATGTTAGTAACATTTATCATCACTCTCAATCTGTTTCTTTGGCTATTTGAATTTTGGTAAAATTATTTTAATAAATTCAAATACAATCATTCAATGAACATCTATTCAGATGTCATACTGTGTATGACAGGCACTGGACTAAGTTACTTGAAGTAAAATGTTACTCTGAGAAGCTCTGTCTATTGCAGGATATCCCATTTTTCTTGAAAACCATTTAAATTATCAGGTAGATGTGGTTGTGCGAATTGCACAAGCAACAGATATAGAAGGCTAGAGAAATCAGGATACTATCTGAAGACTACGGTTTGATGTTCATAGTCAGTGCAAAATGGCTAAATTTTGTTTTCTAAATGTTATGGACATGATTGGAAACATTTCATTATAAAGCCAGTCATTTAAAGCATATATCTCAATAGTTGACAGTTTCTAAGACAAATATATTTATTTTAAGTTGCTTTATCTAAAATCATTTCTGGTCTTGCTAACTATTTCTTAATTTCTTATTTTCTGTTGAGTTCAAATATTAGTATCTTAAATTCTTTCAAGAGTCATAATGCTATATCTTTTTTTTTGCTGTCAGTGGCCATTTGAAATTTACATGACCTGTCAATATTTCAAATGTTATTATTTTTAATATTTCCCATTGCTAAAGAAATGTTCATCTAATGGAACATTTGTTCTTTACACATTCTGAATTATATTATTTATATATAACTAATACTTTTCTGTAATTTAATTTTTTTAATAATTTCCAGTTTTTATTTGTTATTGTTTTTAAATAAGCTAGGGATATAATAATTTTTATCTGAATATTTTAATCCTATTTTCACTACTAAATGTTCACCCAGTTGATAAGGCATGTATAGTTGTTGTAATTAGTGTGGTTTATAATTATGTATATCCAGATTAAACAAGACAAATGGCAGGGCCAGTAATGGCATCATATTAAGACTATAAATATATTGAAAAAAATCTATTTAGAAGTATAATTAAAAAAAGGGAATGAGAGCTGTTTTAAAATCATTTTAGGTATTAATAATCACATTTACCAAAGGGTATTACAGAAATCACATAAGCAAAAGATATTACAAAGTATTATTTAGAGAAACAATTGGAACTCACACTTCTTAATAACTTTCTACTCCTGGCCAAATACAAAATGAGTGTAATCTACCATGATTAATTGCTTATGTTTTTTTCCAAACTATATAATTGAGAAACAGTGTAATCAATGATATAAATGTAATTCTAATGTATCTTTCATACACAGCCTTAATGGCTTTTATTCTTGCCAACATTTCCTATGCATAAGAGCAAATCATATTTGCAAAAGATTGGTTCTATTATTACTCTGATCCCAGGTAACTTATAAGTGAATTTTTTAATCACATCAAGCATAGAAATATATTTTAAGATAAAAACATATTTTATTTTTATGTTTTTAATGAATTAATATAGCAAATGCATTGAAATGTAATGCACTAAACAAATGTAAGATTTTATTATTGCATCTTTTTAAAATATTTTTATTTATTTCATTGAGGGAGGGAAAAGGAGAGAGAGAAACATCAATGATGAGAGAGAATAATTGATTGGCTGCCTCCTGTATGATTGGGGATCAAGCTGGCAACCTGGGCATATACCCTTACTGGGAATCAAACCATGACCTCCTGGTTCATAGGTCATTGCTCAATCACTGAGCCACCACAGATGGGCTATTATTGCATCTTAACAAAAACTCAAGCAAAATAAAGAATCTGACTTCCTATACTTTGTGCAATTTCTGAACTGCTCCAGAAAAAAGAAAAAAAAAAACAGGCTAGGGAGCTGTCTCCTGCTCTTCTGACTGATGCTACAGCCTTCAACTCGGCCCTGGTTGCCCACCAGGAGTACTACTCAGAACTCACTGACATCAGCTGAATGACCCTTCATCACCTCCAGTCCTCTCTTAAAACTTTCATTAAAAGGGGTCAAATGCTGCCTCAGAGCCTGTGAGCAGCTCCCACCTGAAAGTCACCCAATTTTCATTTACAATTTCTTAGTTATTTGTGATGTATTTTTCATCAGTGTTCTTTCTTCAGCTTCCAATTCTTCCAGGGACTTTTCTATGCCTGCTCAGATAACTTCCTCTGATTGGAGAAGTTAAGTGGACACTGAGGGAAGTTTAATTTACTTCTACTTTTTTTTAAAGATCTTTTCTTTCTGCCTGATAGTTGGTAAAACAGCATTTCCAACAACTCTAAAGCTCCCCTTTCTGTGAAAAATTAAGTTTCATCCCATAATACCTGTTTAATATTAAAAAGGTAACAGAAATTTGTATTATTAGGGAATATCTCTCAAATAAATATATTTTTCTTCTCAAAAATAAACCTGCATGATTTTATCTCCAGCAATATGTCATAAATATAGAATATAAAACATAAGAATTATTTCAAAATATTTGTGTTTTCTTATTCCAGAGCAGTAAAGAAAGCTGTAAGAGCATTCTTCTAGTGATTGGTATATATGTTGTCACTGCAACCAATTTTTCCACTGACCTAAGATTCATTACTGAAGCACCTAGATTAAAGTATTTATAAAATGAAAAAGCCAAGCCATAACTCTGCATTAAAAATCTCTGTAGTTATGCCAACGGAGATAAAATTTATGATGACTCTTAATTGTGAGGCTCTGAAGCCTGAACTCACAGGCAATTGCACTTTTCAACCAATGATCTCCAAGTGCTTTACCAATAAGGGCGATTGAAAGTGTTTCACACAAGAGCAAATACAAGTGCCTTTATCAAATCATGGAGCAAATTTCAAACTAGCTCATGAACTAAACTCTCATAAAACAATTAGTGCCTATATTTATATTGATATCTCATAAAGTTATGGCATATTGTTACTTATCCATTGTAAAGACCAAAAATATGTATATTACCCCACTTTGTGTATTAACATTTCATCAAAAACATGTAGGATTCTGTTTCCGGATATGGGCAGTGAGAACCAGCTGTTAGATGGAGTGAATCCTCAAATATCCATCAGAACATAGAGGAGAATGTACATGGACTGCCTTAAACTGACAAATGTTTAAGTATCGATACTTGCCTTAAAATCTTTAAATAAATTTTAGTGTTTGGATGTGAACACATGTGCATTCTGGAAAGACGGAATTGGTCAAACTAAAGGTGAAACGCATTGTAAAGACAGGGCGTGAGAATATCAGCACGCTGGTCAGCTCCTCCTGTGCGGCCCGAGGTGGAGTCATCTGCACACAGAAAACACGCTCGCCCTCCTCTTCTCGAAGCTTTCACTTTTCTGCGTTTATATCTTCCCTGAACAGGAAATTGTTTTTACATGTTTTTGGTGGTAAGTTTATCTTTATTTCCTGGGCTAATAACTATCTTGAGTGTGGGACCTTCGTTCCAGGTCTGTTCCAGTACACAGCACACTGAACTGGCAATCAGTGTTCATGCTCTTGTTAGATCTTTGTGAGATCGCATCTTTGGGGGAAGGAAACGCCATTTGCTCCCTGTTGTTATCCTTGGTGCCCTCGATTGTACCTGTGCAAGGTGGCAGTCAGCGAGAATTTGAAAATGGACAAAAGAACAAGTAGAAAAAAGTATAATCAAGATTAACATTTTGTTCATCATATCTACATTGCATCTATTTTTCCCAATACCACCTCCAAGGATTGAAAGGAATAGAAAAACACCTTTCCAGGGCCATCTCTGATGCTTAATCCATGCTTGTTGGAAGAAGCAGCTTACTATAGCATGAATACGTGCACTCTTGTCTGTACCAAAATGCAAACCGCAAGTAAATACTAAGCTGCAACCAGTGTGGATGTTTTACATAGTGCAATGCTCAAAGAAAAAATCTCTTTACATTTATCTGTGCAGAAATAGAGTATAAATTTGGTTCATGACTTCATGTCATTATAGTACAAAGAAATGAATGTCTTGCTTTTCCTTGTGTGTGTGTGTGTGTGTTTAATATATTTTTATTGATTTTAGAGAGGAAGGGAGAGGGAGAGAGAGATAGAAAAATCAATGAGAGAGAATCATTAACTGGCTACCTCCTGCACACCCCACACTGGGGATCGAGCCCACAACCCAGGCATGTGCCCTGACCAGGAATCCAACTGTGACCCCCTGGTTCATAGGTTAACACTCAACCACTGAGCTATGCTCACCAGGCACTCGTGTGTGTGTGTGTGTGTGTGTGTTTAAATCCTGTCATTGAGAAAACTCTTCCTTCTAACCTTCTACTGGGCAACCAGTTAGCAGACAACTCCAGAATCGCATTTCATAACACAACCCCAGGAATCCAGTGGCCACAGAAAAGCCTTTATTGTTATTAGTTTCAGGACCTCTGGGATATTAATTCATCATTGCACTCTCTCATCACTCCATCCATTATGCCTGTCTATATAGCTCACGTGGAGAAAAAAAAAATGACAGTGTCCCACTAAAGCAATAGCGTGAGATTACCCACACAATTACTTTCAGTGTGGGTAGGGAATTTTCTATGCAGCAGAAATGACTACCCTCTGCTTTAGAAATATCCTTGTTGCCGTGGCCTTTTAAAGCTGCTACATAAGTGAGATTAGTAATATTAATCTATTATTTGGCTAGGAAAGATACTGTGTGTGGAAAATTAAATAGGGCCATTCATTTTAGAACTGAAATGCTAAGCTAAAACCTTCTTTTGCAGCTTCATCCTTTTTCTAGAGTGTGCTGCATGTGTCAGTGTTATAGGAAAGCATCCTGGCTTTCTTCCTTTGTTTGGATCCAGTTTTACAAACAACCGTAGTATCCATTTCCTCGGCTTACAAAATCTGTGAACAAGCAAGGCAGAGAGAACCAGCCATTTTATTCTTCCTTCAAAATGCATGAAAATATCAGCTGCCTTTTTCATGCTCACATATAAAACATCAAGGACTGATACAAAGCAAATGAGTTTACCTCATTAACCAATAAATGTGGGGTTTTCCCCCCATGGTCCTGTGAGTTAACTTGCAAAATTCACTTGCAAAATTCGAGATTACCAGCTAGTCTTTGGATAAACTAGAAATGTAATTTTGTCTCTCACAAAAACAGAGGCTTTGTGCTAACAAAGATTTTTCTCTGAACATTGCTTTCGCCCCTTAAAATGAATGGTAATAAGTACCTGCTGAAGAACAAGCAACTCACTTCGCTTTTGAGACAGAGGCGGAGCGCCATCTGCTGGTTTGGGGCCTCCACGACAGTCTGGGCAGCAAGCAATTCAGAGAGGAATTAAATGCTTTCTTGTGATCATTTTTCTGGCAAAGGCCAGTCTTGACTTGTGTAAGAAAAACTTTTGAACACTAACACACTAAGTGCAATGGTCTCAAGAAAAAGTACGTTTCTAGATCACTGAATTTATTCTAATCCTGTTCAGCTATTTGGAAGCAGCATTTATTTAACTATTGTTCTCTGCATTTCCTTTGAAGAGTAGTCAGTCCAGGCACAGGAGGAAGGAAAAAACGCATTTATTGAGCCTTCTCCATATGAAAGTGGAGATTAATAACTCTCCACTCAATGTATTTAATTATTTAAATAACCAAAATATTAGAATGTCACCACTTTATACAGAAAAAAAAATTCAGAATGCAGTCCACCTGGTACTATTACATTTTTTTAAAGTGGTATTTTATTCTGCTGTCTATATAACCAGTTCTGAATTGAGATACCTGCTATAGTGTTGAAAAATAAAAGTTGTTTTCAGTTGCTTTTCCAAAGGAGCTTCTATAGATGGGGGAAAACAGAAAGTTTTAAATCTTAAAAAAAAAAAAAAAGCCATTATTGCAGTGGCTTTACCTCACTATCATTCTAGAGTGCCAGCCTGCCATAATAAATGCAACCATAAATCCATGGCCAGCGACTCTGAACCTATCAGCTTCACAAGGAAGCATTTCCAGCCCATAAATAGAGGCTGATTGAAAACCAAGGTCAGGTCGTCATAACAATTTATGGAGCTATTTAAGGAAACTCTCCAGGACTTAATCCCAATGAACAAGAACAATTTCCACAAATGTGACTGTATCCTATATGGAAATACTTGAATAAATAAACACATCATAGAGTTGTTATGCTATGTGCGCTCTATTTTTGTGAACAAAAAGCAGTGGACAAAAAGATAAACAACCAATTTAAAATAAGACCTGAAACAAAGAATGAAGAAATGGATCAAGGAGGGAGTCAGTGCATATTTCTGTGCAGACACTCAGAGTCTACTCATTCCTACCCTCTACAGCTCATGAATTTCTCCTCATATCAGCTCAGTCATTACTTCCTTGGAGAAAGTCTCAACTGACCTCCCTGACTAGGTCAAATTGCCCTATTATATGCTTCCTAACACATGTATCTCAACTTCATAGCTTTTGGCACAAATGTAGTTTTATGTGATATCTGATTAATTTATGTCTCTCATTTTGAACGGTGGGCTTCATAAAGATACCGTTGTATCCTGAATGCCAACATCATGTCTAGAATTTAAAAATGGTAATGGACAGGTGTTTGATAAGTGAGTGAATTAAACAACCAATGAAAAATGTAAAGAATTTGACAGTGAGTCAAGTTTATATCTTATTTGTATTCTTTTCTTTGTGTATTATATGCTAAGCTCTTGCTCTAATCAACAAATGAAAAAATTTAATAATAACAAATGAAGTGGAGCCATAGTGAGGAGAGAAGACGGAATCAAGGGGAATACGTGCATAGAAGTGGAGGAATGGCAGCTGCCTGGCGATGTGTGCATCCCCAGATGTGTTTAGCGGTGACTGAACAGAGGGAGAACTGGGGAAAGGAACCTGGATCCCAGGAATGGGAAGAGTCAGTACATGTGTTACAAAGCTGAGGTCAGGAACCAAACTCCAGAACAGTATCTACTGTAAGCTGCCTTCCCTTTACACACACTCAGAATGGAAAGAAAAGTCAAATGAGGTTACTATTTTATTTGAATTAAAATTTCATCATGCTTCAAAATAAGAAATGGCTATATCAGAAATGGCTTCAAAGCACAATAAGGAAATAGACCAAACATTAAATCTTCCCATCTGTTAAATTACACACCATTTTCCACATATTCTCAGAATGATGGGGAAGAATACACGAGAAATTATTTCCAGCATTAGATCAGAAAAAAATTAAAGACCATTTTCTGTGCAATTTACATACAAAGTTCTTAATGCCATTGAAAGCCTCTAAAAAACTTTGAGCTGCATTTTCTGAAGACAAGGGCTAATCGCTACGGGAAGAGACAGCTGATCTGATGCACATTTTGAACGTCAGCTATGTCAAAGGAGTTAGAGGGGATAGAAGAACTGAACAAATGTTGTGTAAGATACCTTTGTGAATACATGAGGGAAGATGTCTTTAAACAGAGCTTAGCTGTTTCGCCTTGGGAAGCCTCCCTATTCCGTTTGCATGCAGAATATCCTGCCATTTTCCTTTCCTTTCAGCCTTTTCAACTTTAAGACCCAAACACCTCGGAAGTTCATATGAGACCTGGTCACATCGCTGTCACTGGTGTGTTCGGGCGTGGCAGAGACTGCTCCTGAGGAGTCTGCCCTTCCTCCACAACTCTGTTCCACCTTTTGATCTGGAAGATCAGAGGCCCAGAGAAAGATGCAAACACCAACCACAGGCAATGCAGTGTGGTGGTAACAGCTCTACCATTAGTTCAAAGTCAAGACTAAGTAAATTTGAACTGAATTTGCACTCTTATTGAAGGCCTATTATAAAGGATATATACCATTCACATAATACAGATGTAGAAGAAGCAAAACACTAAAGATATTTTAAATATTTGTTTCTGTTTCAAAACTTAACTACTAAAATTCAGTTCATCTTCCACAGTGTTTCTCTGATTGGTCCTATTATCCTTCTTGAGAAATAGAAACTAACATAATTTGATAGATTTAGAAGACAGAACTAGAAAGGGTCAGTAACCAATGAATTAGGAAGAAGCAGAAGAGCGTAGATGTTTGGCAGGTAGATGGCGGAAGCAGGTGGCCTGGGCCTGATTCTGGCTCTTCTGCTTAGTAGTCAATCACCTCCACTGCCTCAGTTTCCTCATTTATAAAGTGAAGATAATAACAGTACCTACATCATAAGGTTTGGAAGATAACTAAAGGATAGGTTATACATGAAGAGTTGAAAACTGTTCCTGGCATGAGTTAAAACCATTCTTTTAAAAGAATTAACAGTTTACAAATGACCAAAGTAGTTCAAGATAATTCAGTGTCAATCCTGGGACCTATAGCTCTTGAAGTGTGGGTGAATTATAAGTAGTTTTTTTTTTTAAAAAATAGTTATGAGACAGTATTAGGTTAGAAAAGTTAATTTTTTAATTTTAACTATTGTAGGGGGAACAATGCAAATAATAAATTTTAAAAAGGTCTATTAACACATGGATTGATGATAAATAGCTAAGAAAAGAAGAGTACATTCCTAGCAAAATGGTAACATGAAAAGTAATCAATGGGCTTATAGCAGCTGATTTCAAATCTAGGTTCCACCACTGCTCGTTAGGGGATCTCTCTGGTATTCAGGGGTTTGGGGTTTGGAGGATTTTTTTTAATGATAAATAGGAATATTTTTTTAAAAACTCTCATGAGCTTGAAATAAGGATTAATTGAGAAAATGTGTGTAAATAGCACTCAGTGTCTGGCACATAGTAGGTATTCAACAAAAGTGTTTCATTCTTGCCTTTTAAGAGTGATGCTATGAGGTCAGCCGACCTTTCCACAACACCAGCCTGTGGTGCCACAGTCAGGGGCAGAGGAGGAGGCTGAGTCGACAACTGGTCTACCTGGGGAAGCACTGACTGTCCCAACAATGTATCTCCCATCAGGCGAAGGCAACTGAAATAAACTTGGGGTCCAAAAATTAAAGAAAGGGGACGATTCTCTTTTCTCTAGCCTCGAATTCTTTATTACCAAGATCAGTAGATCAGTGCACCTTCCCAAGCTTCCCTGAAGGTAGAGAAATGTCATGGCCTGTAGTGACTGGCTTGTCCTCAAGGATAGCCAGCACCGTAAACAAGTCTAGGTCCTTAAATTCATAGATTCCTGATGTTCCGACGGGTTACATTGTCTCTTCCAATCTTTCCTTTATGGTAGTATATCAGATGGCTGGCATTTCCTGTGGGGTTTTTTTTCTTTTGCTTGCTCATATTAGCAAAGATAATAAATTTTCTATTTTACATTAAATGTATTGCTAAACTAAACTCAATGCTCTAAATAGATGAGTGACATGGATATTTGCAGAAAATAGTGCTTTCATAGTCCTGAGTATGAGGGTAGGATAGCATTTGGCAGTTAAGATCGAAGCAACATACTTTAAAAGCTGAAAGAGAATAGGATTCATTAGGGGAGGGAGTGTATTAAGAAAAATTACCCCATAAAATATTTTCCCAGATATATTCCTGTCTGTGCGTATTCACATATGCTGGTAGGAATGTAAAATATCTTAATTCCCTTAGAACATATCCAAAAAAGTGTGAAAGCCATGGGTTAAAAGAAGGGTAAGCAAACTTTTTCTGTAAAATCCAAAATAGTAAAAAATGTTTTTATTGGGGTTTTTTGGACTACAATCTCTGTTTCAACAACTCAACTCTGTTTTTCTAGCGTGAAAGCACCACAGACAATACATAAACAAAGAGTTATAGTTGTGTTCCAATAAAACATGTTTTACAAAAATAGGCAGCCAGTGGATTTGGCCCACAGGCTAGAAGATAAAAGAAATGAGGCTTTTTCCACTTAGTCTCTCTACAAATGAGAAAAAATAGGTATTAACTTGACACCAAAAAAAAAACTGTTCTATCAGTCATAAAGTGATTCTCTGGGGTGGAAGGCACAATACAATATACAGATCTTATAACTTGGAAACCCATACCTGAAATCTGTATGTTCATGTTGACCCATGTCAATCCAATCAATTTAATGAATAAATATTAAAAAGTGATTCTCATTTGAACAAATGGGAATAGGATGTGACATTTTTAAGTGTCCTAATATGGTCTCTACCTCTCATTTTCCATTTTACCTTTTTGACACAGTATTTAACACCAGGCTCCAAAAGAATTCTCTAATATTCCTACTTTCCCCTACTGAAAACTCTTTGGATTGCTGATTTCCAATTTATTTCTTTAATCTATTTCATATGCTCTTTTGAAAGTCTAATACGCCTGCCTTCTTTCTCTTTTAAGCAATCCTCATCAGCATTTCACAATTAATGATATCACCTCAAATGGGGCCCTCAGAGCTTTCTAACTTGGTTTATCAGACTTGGTCACTTCTCTGGTAATGAGTATATGATTTTGAAGCTGCTCAGTACACGGTGGAAATAAATAAAATACTGAAATGAATCCGCAAACATGCAGCCTTGGCTCTTCTGAGACTCTTTTCCCAGTGAAGACCTGGGTAGCTAAAAGCTCCATATTTGCAGAAAATCAACTAACTCAAGAGAATTACTTATAAAGGCAATAACTTGGCAAAGTACTCTTTAAAATTATAGTCACACATTAGAGATAAAAAGTGACACTATTCTGTGGATATTTGATGGGCACATGAAAATGTGTTCTGGGGTATTGATAATCAGGCCTTACAAAAGTTGCTAGAAAGATTACCAAAGAGAGACAAGAACTAGTTCATTCTGAAAAGTCTGTAAAAAAAAATAGCTGTTTTGGAAAAGTGTTCAAGGAACTAATTAAGTTTACCTTATAAAAAATAAAAATTCTGTGAAAACATAAAGATGGCTCTCATATACTCAAGAGAGTTAAGTACCACAGTGTAATCTATTCCCCATACTTAAAAGGTGAACCCTTTTTGCCGATATAACTTCTCAGGCAAGGAAAACAAAGGGAAAAATAAACATATGGGACTCAAAAAGCTTTTGCACAGCAAAAGAAATCATCAACAAAATGAAAAGGCAACTCAATGAATGGGAGAGCATATTTGCCAATGATACATCCGATAAGAGTTAATTTCCAAAATATATAAATAACTTATACAACTCAATGGCAAGAAGATAAACAACCCAATCAAAAAATGGGCAAATTTAAAATAAATAGACACTTCTCTTAAAAGTACATACAAATGGCCAATAGACATATTAAAAAAATGCTCAACATTACTAATCATCAGAGAGATTCAAGTTAAAACCACAATGAGATCACCTCATGCGTGTCAGAATGGCTATCATCAATGAATCAACAAACAAGTGCTGAAAAGGATGTAGAAAAAGGGAACACTCGTGCACTGTTGGTAGGAATGCAGACTGGTGCAGTCACTATGGAAAACAGTATGGAGTTTCCTCAAATAATTAAAAATGGAACTACCTTTTGATCCAGAGATCCTACTTCTAGAAATATATCCGAAGAAACCCAAAACACTAATTTGAAATAATATATGCACCCTTAAGTTCATTGCAGCATTATTTAAAATAATCAAGATCTGGAAAGAACCCAAGTACCCATCAGTAGATGAGTGGATAAAAAAGCTGTGGTACATTTGAACAATGGAATACTACTCGGCCGTAAAATTAAAATTAAAAAAAGGAAATTGTGCCTTTTGCAACAGCATAGATGGACATGGAGCGTATTATGACAAGTGAAATAAGCCAGTCAGAGAAAGACAAATACTATATGATCTCACTTATATCTGGAACCTAAAGAACAAAATAAACATACAAACAAAATAGAAACAGACTCATAGATACATAGAACAGACTGACAGCTGTTAGAGGGAAGGGGATATTGAGGGACTGGATGAAAGAGTGTGAAGGGATTAACCAAAATACATATGCACATAACAAATAGACACAGAAAACAGTGTGGTGACAGCCAGAATAAATGGGATGGGAGGTAGGTGGAGGTGGGCAAAGCAGGGGAAAATGGGGACAGAAAGAGACTTTACTTGGGGTGATAAGAGCACAACACAGCATGCAGATGATCCTTCACTGAGCTGTACACTTGAAACCTGTATGTCTTTATTAACCGATGTCACCCCAATAAATTCAATTAAAAATAAAATAAACAAAAGCTGATACTAAAGAACCAATTTTCAGAGTAAGGAATTTCTAAATATCTCAAGATGGGTCTCCAAAAAGCCTATTTAGAAAAGTCTTTTCAGAGAGACTTTTTAGAAAAGACTTCATGTATATCAAATTAATTTCTACTAATTTTTACTTAATTTATACTATTAAAATGTCTTAGTTCTAAGTTTATTTAAACTAATTTAAATTCTAATAATAATTGTATATATACATCCAAAAACAAGCCTGAAATAATTTTGATATTTACCTAAACATTTCCAGCTTTTCCAATACATAAAACAAAGCCTTTAAACCTATGATCAAACACTTTTTCAAATCATTTACCCCAAAGCTCAATTGCTAGGAAGAAACCAAGCTTCAAAGTCATGAGTGGGTTTATTATTATAGATTTGATTTCCAGAATGGTTATATATTAGTCAGCTATTTCCATGTTGATGACCCTTAACAACCAAGTCTCAGTAGATCACAAGCAGCAAGCATGTATATCTTGTTCAGGTATCTAGGATTTTCTGGAGCAGATCTGCTTCTAGTGGTCCAATTCAAATCTGCTCCTATGGTTTCTGATCCCAGGAGCTTGGCTATAGAAACAACTTCCTAAGAGGTTGCCCTTCTCATGATACAGATCAGGAGCACGAGATAATGAACAGGAACACACAATGCCTCTTCAAGTCCACTCAGCACCAGCACACTGAATGTTGCCCCATATTTTATTGGACAAAATATGTCAGGTGGCCAAGCTTATAGTCAAAGGGGTGAGGAAGTATGCTTTACCCACAGGTAATTACTCTATAATTATTCAGCAAGGGCATGGAATAATAATAGACAAAGAATACTATCTACATAGACTATATAGGAAATCTATTAAAATAGATTTTATGTAAGCTCTTGACATGAGGACCCAATTTTTATGAAAGACTGTGTGGCAAGAAAATATAAAAACAAGTGCAAGGAAGGCACCAACATGATGAATTGCCATGAAAGCTGAAGAATTTTGTACTTGGTAATGACAACTCTAGAGCACAGAGAGCAGCGAGTTGCTGCAGCATGTAATTCCTTCAGCCTGAACTAGTGTATAAAGAAAGAAGAAATATTTCACTGGGAAACTTTATGACAGGTTTGTTGTTGTGTGTGTGTTTTTAAGGAAGAAACAAAAATGATTTCAAGATGTTTAAACTGACAAGAAATTAGAGTGCCATTTGGGCACATGAAAAGATGTCAAGTTTAATTCAGAACACACAGAATTTGGGGTGATTTCAGATCATTTATATAGATTTTCCTGAAAACATTTAGAAAAAATGAGATTGAAGCCTGGCACAGAGCTGAAGATGTAAAGGTAGGAGTCAGAAGTCTAGATGTGATGATTAAAGCTTTGGGCATAGATGTCATTGAAGAAGCAAATGGGTGAAGAGAATTAATTTATAGACAGAGGTCTCAGTGACACCAGTTTTAAAATTGGAAACAAAGAAAGGTGACGAGAGAGAGAGGGAGAGAGAGAGAGAGAGAGAGAGAGAGAGAGAGAGAGAGAGAGAGAACGTGAAGGAATTACCTGTTATGGGCTAAATGTTTGTATCCTCCCAAATTCATATGTTGAAACCCTACCCACCAATGTGATAGTATTAGGAGGTGGGTCTTTGGGAGATCATTAGGATTAGATGAGGTCATAAGTGTGAAGCCCCTGAGAATGGGATTAGTGTCCTTACAGGAGTTATGAGAGAGCTTGCTTCTCCTCCCTATATTTGCCATGTGAAGATCCAGTCTGCCAGCCAGTCGGGGTCCCTCACCAGAACTTACCCATACTAGCAGCCTGATCTTACACGTCTAGACTCCAGCACTTTGAGGAATAAATTTTGTTATTTATGTCACCTGTCTATGGTATTTTGTTACATTAGCCATTGAAATAAGATTCCATTGAAATAAAACAAAAAAATAAATAACAAGGGACTTTGTGAGGCAGCCTAGGAAACAGGATCAAGCACAGCTGTGCCATCAGACAGACATGCGTGTTGAATCCTAACACTGCCTAGTACTGAGATATTGGAGAAGAGACCTTCTAAGCTTCAGTCTTCATACAAAATGAAGCTATTAGCATGTGTTTAACAGTGAGGTTTAGACTTGTATTTCCTTTTCATCAAACATAATGATTGCATATTCTGAAGGTGCAAAAACAAGACTTTGTACCAATCCTCCTAATATAGAAGTATGCCAGTAAAAATAATTGTTAACAATCAAGTGTCACATGCCTTCTATTGATGTGGTGTGCTCCCCTTCTCATTTTTGCCTAATCCCTACTTATTTTTTAGGTACCAATTGGATTGAAAGCCTTCCCTAACCCTCAATCTGAATTATGCAACCTGCTATTCTATTTCAAAGTATGTACTCCTATTTTTCTTCATAGCACCTACCTTCATTTATTTGTTTGTTTCTATCATGTCTGTCTTTGCTCTTAGCCAGTCCAGAGTAAAATTCATATTTTTTGATACCGCCTCCTTTTCAATATATGATCATGTCTATACTTCAGAGACCAGCACTGTCGGATGCAAATTCTCTCAAGTTTCCACTTTACCAAATTACTCACACGTTCATCTATTTTCCTCCTAAAGAAAGAAGTGCTTTTTCTCTTAATCAAGGTTATTGTCTCTCACTTCTCATATGTGCTCTTCATGTTCTTTAAAACTTCATACCTACCCCCCAAACACACATACACACATCTCTCTCTCTTCTCATCCTCTTGCTCTCTATTGGTTCTTTCTACAGAGATTAACAACAAACCAAGTCTTTCTCACCTTAAAATAATTTCTCCTTTCAGCTTTCCTCCATCCACAGCACCACTCCCATCCAGAACATCCTAGGATCACTTGCACCTACTTCCTGATTACTGATTACCCATTGCTCTTCAACGCACTCCAGTGAGGTTCCCATCACAACAGTTTCACGAAACTGCTCTGACAAAAATCACCAGTGACTTCTTGATTAAAACAAAAACACATATCTTCCATTTCGTTTTCTTGACCTTACAGCTAATTTGACAGTTAACTACCCTGTTCTTAAAACTCCATTTTATTGGCTTCTGTGATGCCACTGTCTCCTGGCTCTCCTCCTCCCCTGACAGTTCCTGCTCAGGTCCCTTTGCTGGTTCATCTTTTTCCACTTGTTCTCTAGTGTTGGTCACTGCCAGAGTTCTGCTTGTTTTATTATTCCTTTAAATGACACTGTGGTGTCTAAGACACAAAGATGTGCCATGGAAGAGTTTTCAAACAAAGAATGAAGTTAGAGCTGCTGTCTAGAAATTGCACATGAATCTATAACCTGTCCTATGTTCTTAATAGTTGCCAAGGATCTGATATACAATCATCATGCAAAAAATAACTAAACCCACACTCATAATTTTAACTTTATAATTATAACCTAGATCTGATCTACAGACACATGGCTTCAATGTCTATTAGATTCATGTCCCATAGTTGCCTCAAAAACAATATTTCCAAACTGAACTCACAAATGTTTGTCATTTTTTTCTTTCTCCTGTATGCTCTGTCTCAATAAAAGGACGGTCAGAAAACAAAATTAAAAACTGGGGAGTCAATCTAGAATCCTACTTTCCTTCCCCTCTATACTTGTAACTAGTCTCAAATCTAGTTGGTTAGACTTCCTTGATACCTCATATATTTGGTTATTCTAAGCATGGGCTATTTTTGCTTGCCCGCCTCAAATGTAAGAGCCACCACCTTAGATACCAAGAAAGCCATTGTTAAAAATATGAAATATTGTATAACAAGAAGCCATTGGGTTTGGCAGAAAAGGGGTCACCAAGAAAAAATCTTCAGTTATTGATGAAATCACATTCCAAATTATAGTGAATGCAATGGGCATAAATCACAAATTCTGGGACATTGTGTATCTTCGTAAATAAAGGAATTTGGTAGTGCCTGAAGTCATATGAAATGAAGAAACTTGATTTTATTTCATTTTGTATATAAGAACTAAGTAATATTAGTGTCTAATTCCTGGTTTTGCCCTTTAAAGATATCATTCCAGATAAGATTTTCCAATTAGACTTGTATATACATAAAATCTATAAACACCAGCTTATTTAGATTTATAATGTATGATCATTGCAGCCAATTATAAACTACTAGAGGCCTGGTGCACAAAATTTGTGCACTGGGGAGTGGGGGTCCCTCAGCCCGGCCTGCACCCTCTCCAATCCGGGACCCCTTGGGGATGTCCAATTGTGGGATCAGACCTAAACCAGCAGTCGGACATCCCCTCACAATCCGGGACCACTGACTCCTAACTGCTCACCTGCCTGCCTGCCTGATCATCCCTAACCACTCTGCCTACCTGCCTGATTGCCCCTAACTGCTCCCCTGCCAGCCTGATCTCCCCTAACTGCCTGTGCCTCGGCCCCCTCCACTGTGCTTGTCCGGAAGGACAACAGGAAGCTATCTGGTCAACCAGGTCTAATTAGCATATTACCCTTTTATTCGTATAGATTAGTCAGCTCAGACAGCCATAACAAAATATCATAAATTTGTGTGACTTAAACCACAGAAATGTATTTTTCTCACAGTTCTGGATGCTGGAATTTGGGGTCAGGGTACCAGCATAGCATTGTCCCATACACCAGAAAGTGTTAGATAACCCTGGCTGTTTTGGCTCAATGGTTAGGGCATCGGCTTGCAGACTGAAGGGTCCCAGGTTCGATTCTGTCAAGGGCACATGCCCGAGTTGTGGACTTGATCCCCAGTGGGGGGCGTGCAGGAGGCAGCCAATCAATGATTCTCTCTCATCATTGATGTCTCTCTCTCTTTCTCTCTTTCTCTCTCTCTCCTTTCCTCTCTGAAATAAATAAAATTTAAAAAAAAAAGAAAGAAAGTGGTGGATCAATTACCAGTCAGGGTACATGCCCAGATTTCAGATTCAATACCCAGTCCAGTGAGTGCAGGAAACAATGGAACGATGTTTCTCTCTCTCCCTTCTTCTCCCTGAGATCAATTAAAATGAATGATAAATAAATAATGTTCTCTAAGTATGGTTTTAACAGGAAAGACATTAGTGATTTATGAAGTGAAAAACTCATTATAACACATATATACAGCATGACCCCATTTTTAAATACATATATATATATTGATTTCAGAGGAAGGGAGAAGGAGAGATAGATAGAAACATCAATGATGAGAATCATTGATCAGCTGCCTCCTGCATGCCCCTACTGAGGATCAAGCCTGAAACCTGACCGGGAATCATATTGTGACCTCCTGGTTCATAGATCGATGCTCAACCACTGAGCCTCACCAGCTGGGTCCCATTTTTATCATTACCAGGCACATGAGGTACATTGGCAAGATCTCACTCCTAGACAAAAGTCTGAAATTGCCCAAACTCCTTTGCAGCTAGGTTTCTGGATATGAATTCGTTCCTGCCAATCGGGTGCACTTGCACAATATTTTGAAGGCAGAGGTGGGGCAGAGGCATCTTCCCGCAGTTTGGGCTGTTTGCTGCTGGTGATCATGTTTGCAGAGATGTGGAGGTTTCCTGCAGCGGAATCCAGGCTGTGCACAGGCCGTTGTGGCAGAGGCAGTGCCCAGTGACCTGTTTTATGGGAGCTGGTGGGCACTTGTGGGGGCAGCAGTTTCCTGATCCCCGGGTCACAGCAGTGCCAGAGTGTCCTAGAATTCAGTTGTGGTTGGCCAGGGAGTCTTTCCGCTGGCCAGGGAGTCTTTCCTGGGGGCCCAGCCTAATACCCTCTCCTCCAGCTTTCCGATGATTTCCCAAGCACCAATTCCCTGTGCTAAATTCTTTCCTGCCTAAAATAGCAAAGATCTAAAAACATTGTGGATCCTCTACTTTCAAAAAAAAACAATGCTGCACAGGGTCAGGTCTGAGAAGTGGGTGAGGTGTTGTGGAAGGCTCCCTTCTTTGAGTCTCAGCTTCCTCTTCTGTAGAACTGAAGATTATCTGTTCATAGTTACTGAAGACCGTGGCAGCTGTGTTTCCCAAAGATGGCCACAACATTTCCTATCCCTCCTGTGGCCTTGCCACTTTTCTCCACGTCCTCTCCCTTGAAGTGGGGCCAACCTCTGAATTCCAAGGCCAAGGCCAAAAAGGCACAGGTCTGCAGCCCCGCTCACCCAGCCAGGGTTTCCAGCACCGGCCCCACCCATGCCGCTCGGGGCTTTGTCTAGTGTGGGGCCTTGCCCTCCTGGCTCGCTTCCCCTCGCCTCTGCGGCCCAATGCCTCACTGCACATCATTGCCCAACTGCTGGTGCTGCTTGGCCCAGTGGGTGGGGTAAGAGCCCACTTTGGGCCTTGCACCTCCTGGCTCCTGTGTGCTGCTTCCCCCTGCGCCCTGTGGCCTCTATTCCTGCCACTGTTCTGACAGGGGGCGGGGGGGCAGGTGCTCAGGTGCTCTGCGTGGCCCGCAGGGACTGCTGTGGCCACCAGGAAAGCCTCCCCACCCCATCCCCAACTCCAGCGCTCTGATCCTGAGTCCACTTCCACCAAAGGAGAGCTTTGCCCTCACAGCTGCCCAAGACTGAGACTGAGCAACTCCAAGGTCCCCAGACCCCAAATTTCTGCCAGCCAAGGCGGTTGGCTGGCTGGCCCCACCTTGTTCGGGGTGTTGAGGGCAATCTGGCCCAGATCAGGCCGGTTCGCTGGCCACAGTGGGTGTCATAGAGACCAGTCGTTAGGTCGTTATCGTCGTGACGATGTTATAGTCTCCGCCTTTTTATATGTATAGATAAAGTTCAAATTTGTGTATTTTTCTGAAACTTTAGAGTTTCTAATAAGTTAATTCAATTACTGCTGTTACTACTCTAGTACTTATTTTGTCCCAGGCATTTTGCTATACATGGATTATTTTTCCTAATCTCTAGAAAGCCCTGTCAGATAGCTATTGTTTTTATTATTATTCTCTCATGAAGATAATGAACTTAGGCATACAGAGAAAGCTGGAGCTTCCCTCAATAATAATTCTGCACCTACAATGTTGCTCATATCTGTTTTGATATTTTCATTTATCTAACTCATCTGATGTTGGCATTTTCATTTAGTAAAATAGCATTGATTTTTAAAACTACTTAAAATTTCTATTTTGAGTTGCTTCCACTTTTGCTATACTTAGCAGCACTAAGATTAATATCTTCAGAGCTACACCTTTGCTCGTATTTTAATTATTTCCTTAAAATAAATTTCTCAAAGTGGATTATGTTGTTCCAGGAGTACGTGCATTTCTAGGGCTTTGGACCTCTTTTCCCTATTGGGGGAGTCATGAAGTCCCATGGGCTTCTAAGCAAGGAGAGGAGCTCTCTCCACTCCTGTAGGGTAATTAGTGATCTCAGCTCATACAGGCAATACACAAAACTGAGAAACCCATTTTTCTAAAGTATTTAAACATTGATTCTAAGCTAATTAATTAAAATCCTTTCAGTGATTTAAAATTTAATTACAAATTTAATATAATATGAAGGATTATTTAGAATATTTAAGTGTCAAATAGCAGTGATAAGAACTTACACTTATCATTTTTGAATAGCAGCATCATGAGTTCTATTCATTTTGAAAATAAATTATCTGCATACTTGTTCTTATAACTTCCTAAAGTAGCAATAGTATTAATTTCTGTACCTTTCCGGGATTATACTTTTTGGTAATTTTATGTTAACCAAAAGTTAAATCAAAAAGAAAAAAGACTGCCTCAAGTGCAGAGCCTGGGCTGTCAATTTAGTTGACCTATAGGTGTATCTTCCAAGGGATCTAAACCTAAATCTTCAGTCACCAGAATACCTCTCTCCACCATGCCCCCTTTTGAAAAACAGACTTTCTTTTTTGGAGCAGTTTTAGGTTCACAGCAAAATTCCTGTCAACCCTCTGTCCCCACACTTGCTGTACCATTTTGCATTTCCATCAGCAATAAATGACCATTCCTATTGTTCTAAAAAGTAAACATAATAAATAAATAAAATGAACTAACTTTTAAGTTCTTGTCTCCTTTATTTCTTCTTCATTTCTAAAATTAGTCAAAATTAATATATATTGACATACTACTCTTTTTTTGAGTCTACTATTCAAATTTCATTGAATATAGACTCCAAATAAGCAAAGACATTGTTTCTTTCAATGTACTGTCACAAAGATCCAAGGTTTTAAAAATATCAATTAATTATTATCTTTGACTTCTAATATCGGTTAGACTGAGGTCAATTAGGTTGGTCAATAGATGTACAAAAATATTCTGAAAACATGGTGATAGTAATTTATCTGAATTAAGATAATTTTACTATCCAAACATTTTACTCATCCTTACTTCAGATATCAATAGTGATGGATGGGAGGTTCCCTACAGATCTCCAAACAATGGAACGAGCAAAAAAAAATATTAGCTATGATATTTTCAAGTTAAAATGAAAGACATGATAATTCCATGTGGAACCTAATTTTAGAATCACCTTATTAACCACCTGAAGAATCACCCACATTTCCAAATAGCACCTGCCCCCACCCTCACCCCATTCTTCCCTGTTAAGAAACTAATCAGCTCCTGAACACTGGCACTGGCTTTCTTCTGGGAGGACCAGGACTCCTGGAGGGGCATCAGCATAACCAGAGTGGCATGGAGTGAAACACCATTTCTCTCGCAGGTGTCAGAGCTGGAGAGATTTGAGGCGCTTGCCTAGCTGGAGCTGAGTTGTCTATGGCAGTAAATAGCCTGGCGCAGCGGTGACTACAAGTGCTATCTGTTTTTGCTCTGTGCATTGTGTGGGTCGGGATTTTTCATTTCATACTTCATTTGCACCTGCTGAGCGAAGCCACAGAATGGCAGCACTTTCCATCTCCTCGCACGTGGGAAGCAGCACATTACATAGAGCAGTGGCACCCACGCCACTCATCAAGGCCCTGGCCTGAGCCTTGACTGGGGGTGTAACTATCTTTCTTTTTCAATCCTGCATAGGTGACAAAAGAAAAAAAGGTACTATAATTGGATTAATAAGAGCACAAAACCAAAAGTAGCCTGAAATTCAATCTCTGTGCAATGTATATAATGAAAAAAAAAAGCTGTAATTTGTGTCAAATGCTCTTTCTCAAGAAAAAAAGGTTAATGTCCTCTAAATATGGAGAGAAATTAACAGACATTTAAAGAGTGAGGGATGAGAATCACACTTTTAAAAGTTTGGGGGTACCCAAGCTTTAACTTGTATGATAAATATTTAGATTTAAAATATAAACATGTGAACATGATTTAAAAACATAAGCACATACTCACAAGAACCAAACTAGCATTATAAGCCCTGCCTTTCACTTAGGATGGTCTCGCCTTTGCTAGGGGAATAGCATGGAATACTAAACACTGCTTTATATGTAGGCGTGCTGGAAGACACATATCACATTCAAATCAAATAATTTCTGAAAGAAAATCAGGAATGATGACAGAGAACCTGTAATTATAATCCATGTCTGCAAAGAAACCAAAAAGACATCTTGGACTGTGGAATCACTCCCATTGCCCATCATTTTTATGCTATCTATATTTATAAAAGCCTAAGCGACCTAACAACCAAACAACCAGTCAACTGGTCACTATGACGCGCACTGACCACCAGGGGGCAGATGCTCAATGGAGGAGCTGCCCCCTGGTGGTCAGTGTGCTCCCACAGCCAACCTCCCACAGCTGGCTAACCTCCCACGGTCCCTCCCCCCTGCCAGCTGGCCCAAATCGGCCCCGATCAGCCCCGATAGCCAGCCAGGCCGAGGGACCCCACCCATACACAAATTTGTGCACCAGGCCTCTAGTTTATATATAATGACATTTGGGAAAACAAGACCAACACCTAAAAATAATAACCATCCACATAAAGCACAGTGTTCTCAGAGAATTAAATTTATGTGAGCGTATTAACACAATCTAGAAGCCAACTGAGTCCGCTCCATCATATAATTAATGGTATAAAGGAGGTCCATTGGAGAGTATGTGATATATATGGTTGTACAGCAGATGGTACTTACAGTTAAAAGGGAGTAGATAATTTCATAATTACAAGATACTTCTTGATTTGGGGAACAGGAGTGTAGAGTGGATTTCCGTGTTCTGCAAGGAACTCTGGAAAAGAGGCAGGGGAGTTAATGAATAACCAAATTTCTATCTTCCTGTGAAGATGGTCTTTCTTTAGAGATTTGAACCATCTGGAAAATTTAAATGAACTATTCTGATGTTTAGTGGCTGCGTAGAAGCCGATTCATTGCTAATCATAAGATTTAAGCTAACCTTTAAAAAATGTTAATACAAAATAGCTGCTGTAAATGCAAATGCCGTCTCTCTATTGCATTTTAGTATTTTCAATATTCTCCTGAGAGTGAATCTCAAACATTTGTGGATGCAACCCCCTTAAAAAAGCAGAGTTAAACCCTGGCTGATGTTGCTTGGTGGTTAGAGTGCTGGCCTGCACACAGGAGGGTCAAGGGTTTGATTCTTGGTCAAGGGCACGTACCTAGGTTGCAGGTTCCATCCCCCCCAATCAGAGTGCATGTGGGAGGCAACCAATCAAAGTTTCTCTCTCATCTCAATGTTTCTCCCTCTTCTCACTATCTCCCCCTCCTACTCTCTCTAAAAATCAATGGGAAAAAATATATATCCTCACTCCTTGGGTAGGGATTTTTATTTTAAAAAAGAGCATAGTTAGGTCACAGGAACATTCTGATTCATGAAATATGCACTGAATGTTCTGGCAAAATTTCATAAAACTCCAACAATTACCAATCATCAATGTTAAGGAATTAGATTTAAATACAGTATAGATACAACTTATGACAAACTGCGCAGAGTTGAAACTGTCTGATGATTCTGAAGGTGCTGCCTCATCATAGCTTGCTGTGCACTGAGGACCAATATCAGTGGGTTACACATTGAGCTCCATGAACTCACTCATGCAGTCAACAAGGTTTATTAAAGACCGGGCCTATCTCAGGCATTGAGCTGGTGCCTGCAGCAAATAGTTGCACTGACCCTTCCCTGACTCTACCCTCAAAGACTTTACACTCTAACACGGAAGATACGTGGAAACTTGAATCCATCACTGAGTTTTGTAGGATTCAAGGGATTTTAATCCATACAAACCCCCGCCCCAAGAAAATTCACAGCAACATATTGCAACCAGCACCACTTTGGGATAAATATTTGGCTGTTTCATAAATGAGTTGATTAGGAGAAATCACTGACTATCACCAAGCATCCAAGATATGCTTCTAGCAGGTTAGGTTTTTAATATAAATAACATTGTATTTTATATTCCTTTACATTTCTTTTCATCCTTTTCAATGAGGTTGCTCTTTTTCACTTAGGGACTTTCCTGGCTCAACACAGAAGCTTCCCTGAGAATAAACATTTCTCATGGCCTTTTGTAAAAGTCTGAACTCCCTGAAGAGATTATCCCAAGTGTGCTAGACAGGGAAGGGAGAAAATGATTCTTCTGAGGGCTGAAGGAGAGAGAAGAAAAAAATGAAATTAAGAAATGGTGAGCAACGTACAGTCACCTGGAAAGCCCAGCCAGGGAGGTGACCGTTTTGAGGTGGTGATTCCTGTGTGCTGCGCCTAACAAGCTTCCCTGCTATCCGTGTGGCTCTGAGAAGTAACCCTGGGAGATGTGAGGGGGCTGTGCCGGCTGCCACCATCGCCGTCTCAGAAGCAATCAATGGGGACCCACAACTGGAGGAAATTCTATCATGTTTAAGTTTTTCATAGAAACCAGAGAATTTGTACAGCTTTACATGAAAGAGGGAATCTCAATAACGGAGGTTAAATTGCCCTCCAAAAAGATTTAAGTCAATTTAAAGAAAATGATGTAATGCAGCTTGTGCTTGCCTGCCTTTGTGACTAAAATTCATTACTTCTATAGAATTAATTCATTTCTCCCTGGTTCTATTCCTTAAAAGGAACAATATATTAACCATGTTGATTTGGGGCATTTATTTTTATTTTTTTAGTAGTTAATGCACATGGTGTAATATTAAGTCTTGGCAGGAATTTTAGAATAATGTTTTCCCAGAATAAACCCATAGTTAAGGAAGAAAAATCAAATCAGAGAGAAATTAAGTCTCTCTTCACTGTGGTGCCATTTTAGAATCAGTAGCTGCTGAATACTTTAGTCACAGCCTTGCCGTCCATAGTGTGTGGTGGTGATTTTCTCATTATTTTCTTAACTTC